>NW_016107320.1:12357800-12368493 GCF_001604975.1 Cebus imitator
AAAGTTCATGATAATTCCTGTACGTAAAAGTAACAACATTCACTCTCAGTTACTGCAGCACTTTAGTCTTGCAATAATTATAAACGCACATTTTAACTTCAACTGATTGATGGGATTTGATGGAATATTAAAGCACAAAAGAGATTTCCCACTCCAAGTTACACCTAGAGGATCTGCCTTTATTTCAGAATGAATGGTTTGCTATTAATAAATCTGAATGCCATGCCCTGTTCATATCACAGCTGTGGTTATGATAATTAGATACAAGGCAATCACACACAAGTTCAGGGATGCAAGAAATGACATTGAAGTCGCCATCAACTGTACAACCTTCTGCAGGCCAAGTCCGGAGCTGAAGCCAAATAGCAGATTTGGGCCAAGTAGCAAGGCCAAGGCAGGCTTTCCATGCATCTCTAACTTATTGTTGTGTATATTACTGTTTTTTTACAAGATGCATGTATTTTCATTATATCAAAAGGATACCTGCACTTGTATGTTTAAAACAGCACTATTCGTAATAGCAGAGAAACGGAATCAACCTAAATGTCCATCAATGGAAGATTGGATTTAAAAAATGTCGTCTGTCAATGCATACTATGGAATACTATTCAGTCATAAAAAATACTATTCAGCCGTACTGTTTGCAGCAACTTGGATGGAACTGAAGACCATTATCTTAAATGAAACAACTTAGCCAAAGGCAAAGACTGCATGTTCCCACTTAATAAATGAGCTAAATAATGTGTACACATGGAAGCAGAGTGTGGAATGATGGGCAATCTGGGCTCCAAGGGGTGGGAGAGGGTGGACAATGGGAGGTTGCATTGCTCCAGTGATGGATGCACTGAAGGCCGACTTCACCACAGTGCAATATATCAGTGTAGCACATTGCACCTGCACCCCGTGAGTATATACAAATAAAAATAAATAAAAGATGTATTTAATGATTTTAAATAGGTATTTTTATTAAAATCACACACACACACACACACACACACACACACACACACCCTACCCCTGAAAAAAATATATATGGTGGAAACATTAAATTGGACCTCTAAATTATTCTCAACCTCTTTGAAGAATGGTTATTTGGTCATTATCTGGGTGTGAATCACACACTCTCAGAGTGTGCAGTTGCTACAGTGACCAACATGACCCTCTCCACCTCCCACTCAGCTCATCGTGAACTTGCTGTCCCCCTGACATCAGTCTCCCCTCGCTGCTTCAGTACACTGCCAAAGGCAGCTGGCTCCAACACAGACCTCACGATGTCCAGCCCTCAACACAGAACTGACTATGTCCAGCCCCTGGACAAAACTTTCAATGCCTTCTTTTTACTGACAGGATAAAGCCTAACTCCTTGAGGTAACATTTAACGTCTTCCGAAATATGGCTTTGCACCACCTTTTCCATCTTATGCCTGGCTATTCCTCCCTTGCAAACCAAGCTCCTGGCATGCTGAACTCTACTCATCCTGTTCCCTTCCCTAGAACTACTCTTCCTGGTAAACTTGTACGTGTCCTTCAAGATCCAACATCAACATCACCTGCTCCGTGGAGTCCTCTTCTACCACGCCACAGTGGAACCATCTATCCTTGCTTGAACCCCTCACTAATCTGCAAATTCCCAAAAACAGGGACCTCATTGTTGTCACTTTAATCCCCAGCCTTCTGTGTGATTCCAGAAAATACCTCTTTTCAGCCAGTAGAAGGATCTCAACCAATTTTGAAAGAAAGAATGAATGAGTACATATCATTAGTTCCAAATTTTTGTGTAAATTTTTTAAAAGATGTTTGATACAGGGCTTTGTTCTGTTACCCAGGCTAGAGTGCAGTACACAATCATAGCTCACTACAGTCTCCAACTCCTGGGCTCAAGCAATCCTCCTGCCTCAGCCTCCCAAGCAGCTGGGACGACAGGTGTGCTCCACCACACCTGGCAAATTATTTTTATTTTTATTAGAGGTGGGCCCAGGCTGGTCTCAAACTCCTGAGCTCAAGCAATCTTCCTGCCTTGGCCTCCCAAAGGTGCTAGGATTACAGGTGTGAGCCACCTTGATATGAATGGGAATGTCCTGAGTATACTGCAAAGTTAGAGCTGAAAGTCACTGTATTGTTGGTCTCCAAGCCTCACTCTCCAGAGACCTTGGGTTCACAGTAGAGGCAGAGGACCACTCTGGTGTCAGGAGGAGTGGGCCCTGCACTCAACCATGTCAGGTAGAGTGGATCGTTTCTGTTCCTTCATCCGGGTTCTGTGGGACAGTGTGTTTGTAAGACAGAGGGATGTTTATGCCACCAGAAAGAGTCTGAAAAACATCGTGTCAGAGCAAGAGGACCACTTATGGCGGGCAGGCTTCCTCTCAGAAGCCACCCATCAAGTGAGAATGTCACTGAAATAAGTGTTGGCTCCAGAGTGAAATCAGAGCTCCTCTGAAACCAACCATATATCTAGGGCAAGCTATGCCTCAGTTTCCCTAACTGCAAAGCAAGTATGCCAATGCCCATCCTCTGTGTCTGACTTGGAGTGTGGTGGGGATGAAGGGAGTTGAGGCATAACAAATAGAAAATGTGTAAAGAGTACCAATCTTACATTTTCAGAGCGATGGTGTTTTCTTATGTGTACCCTGTGTCCCCACCATGCAAACCAAGATGTAGAGAGAGAGCCACTCCCAGCACTGCAGGAGTCCCTCGAGTGTCCTCTCACTTATACCCTGCCATCACCCAGTGTCAAACACTCTTCTGACTTCTTCCCCCATGGATTTGCTTTGCCTCTTTATTTAGATTTCAGATAAGTTGAGTCCCAGAGTATATATTCTTTTGTATCTGACTTTTTTCATTTAACGTAATATCTGAAGTTTCATCCGTGCTGCTGTGTATTTTATGTGGGTGCAGAAATATCCAAATAAAATACCAAACAGGCCAGACGCAGTGGCTACTCCTGTAATCCCAGCACTTTGGGAGGCCGAGGCAGGTAGATCACTTGAGGTCAGGAGTTTGAGACCAGCCTGGCCAACATGGTGAAACCCCATCTCTACTAATAATACAAAAACTTAAGCCAGCATGGTGGCGCACACCTGTAATCCCAACCACTCGGGAGGCTGAGGTAGGAGAATCGCTTGAACCTGGAAGGCAGAGGTTGCAGTGAGCTGAGATTGTGCCACTGCCCTACAGCCTGGATGACAGAGACTCCATCTCAAAAAATAAAATAAAAAACCAAATAAGGAAATTATTTAAAAAGCATAAAATACAAAAATGGGCAAGACACAGTATTACTAGCTGAGTCTCAAACCATCTATAGACCGTAAGCTCCTTGAGAGTGAAAACAGCGCCTATAATTCGGTTTTGTATTTCCAACCTTTAAAATTATGCCTAGCTCATAATAGGGGCTCAACAAATTTTGGTGGGATTGAACAGTACTATTACTACATAGATAATAATGTGGCATTTTTTATCCTGCCATTTTTTTTTAACCTAAAGCCCAGTGGGGCTCTCCCCACCTCTTCAACCTACACCCGCCCTGCTGAACTCTGTTCTTTGTCTTTCCTTTCTGGGCTGTACCCACATGGTCTGTCCCTGTTTTCAGCGGCATTGCCTCCTTCTCCAGACACTGGAATGACTCACAGGCTGGAGGGAGGGAATTCAGAGGGGGCAGGGCTGAATGACTCAAAGGCCCCCGACAGAAAACTGTCAGGGAAGGATCCTTCCCAGGCAAGAGAAGGAGCTGGAAGCAGCAGTATGCCTAGCCCCAGGGTCAGACAGGAAACAGACGCATGTCCAGCAGGGCCGCTGGCCTGGTCTCCAGACCCAGGAGCCCCCTGGTCTCAGTCTGAGGCCTGTGACCTTCTCTGGGTGATGTGCACCGTAGCCAAGTTTACAGCTCACCCCAGCTGTCAGGGCACACTGTCACTCCAGCTGTTACTGAGCAATGGATTCCTGTTGCCAAGATATGGATTTGGTTTTAATAACAGTTAGTGCAAACACTGTAAATTTACTGCTGCAAGAGAGAGTTTTTGAAAACGTCCACTCTGGCTATAATTTTTCAGCCTCGCCAGCTGTTTGTGCTCAGCTCATACCTGACATGGTGCTTTGAAATAGCAATCACTGTATTTATAAGAAGGCAAGGACTCATAAATATGTCACAAGTGGAATATACAACGCCATATTTCACCATTTTCTATTTTAAAATTGTGAGTTATGGCTGCAGAAATGCACGCCCATTAAAGGTGATATGATGTATTTTCTGCCTTGTTCAGGAGTCCATCCATCATCAAGACAATAAAGAAAACCGCACTTACTTTTTTCCTGTCGTCTGTAATTTATGATCTCCAAAAAGCTGTAACCTTTTGGCAGGCTTTGCAGAAACCACTGCACTGTTAGCAACTAAATAACCTTTTATAAGGTTTTAAATGTGTTGCTACAGTCTCAATGCACTTGCTGTATTGATCCAGAAGATCTTGGGGGGAAAGAAGGTAGGGGGAGGAATGGAAGAAGGTGATCTATAACAAGATCGATAACGGCATATAGATTGTTGAAAGATGCTTCTAATGATTTTTGCCAGCCATCATCTTTCAGCACGCCACACCCTATCTCTTAGGCTTCGGTCTCAGCTCAGAATTGATTGACCTCCGCCTCCCAGCTGCCTCCCTCTCTCTCTACCTCCCTCCCATGCAGCAGCCAGACAGAGAGAAGAAGAACATATTGGCCACCGCAGGCTATTCGCAGAAAAGCTCTGAGAATCACAGAGCTGAAAGGTACCTCTCAGTCTATCTCAGGGTACAGATATGGAAACTGAGGCCCCAGCGAGCGGCTGTGACTTGCCCAAAGTCGGACGGCAATAGAGGAGCAGAACCCAGATTCAGATGCCTGGATTTCCATCCTCTCTTTTCCAACCCTATCACCCCACTTCTCATGTTTGCCCCAGAGAAAGAGGGAGTGGAGGGAGTAGGTGAATGCATTTCTGATGAGCTTCGCAGACCTATTAAATCTGCCTGGCAACTAGGTGTGGTGGAAAGATAACAAGCCTGGAAATCACGTAGACCCAGGCTGGATCCCGACCTCACCCCTCACCCCCTTTGGCAGGTAACTGACTCCTCTTGGTCTCTGCTCCTCCACCTGTATGAGAGCAATCATGATTTACCTTGGAAAGTGGGGCAGAAGATTAGATCTTGTGTCTGGGAGACACCGAGATCAAAGCCTGGCGCGCACATAGCAGATGAGCAGGAGAAGCAACTCGCTATGGTGTAGCCCATCCAGCTCCTCCCATCCTCACCGTGTTCTGGGTTCCCTCCTCTTCCTTTGTCCTGCCTTTTCCTCCAGGACAATGGCCGTAGAAACTTCCAGGGTAGAGCCAGCAATGGAGGAAAGTAGGATAATTTTTCCAACCACAAAATCTTCAGCCCAGAGACATTTGCCTGATGGCTACAGATGAAAGCACTTGGAGTGAACAGGATGTCTAAGCCTAAGCTGAGCCAGGCTCACACAGCGTAGAGACCAGTCCTGCACGGTTCCCTTCAGAGGTGCCATAGGAGACTGCGTGTATGAGCTTTTAATACTACCTTCTTAGCAGTGATAATTTGCAAGTTAAAAAAATATATCAGGGGATGGGCCTGGTATGGTGACTCAAGCCCATAATTCCAGCACTTTGGGAGGCCAAGGCGAGGAGAGCACTTGAGGTCAAGAGTTCGAGACCACCCAGGCCAACATGGTGAAACCCCCTCTCTACTAAAAATACTATATATTTATTTATTTAGCCAGGTGTGGTGGCGCGAGCCTGTAGTCCCAGCTACTCAAGAGGCTGAGGCAGGAGAATCGCTTAACCCCAGGAGGTGGAGGTTGCAATGAGCCGAGATCACACCATTGAACTCCAGCCTGGGTGACAGAGCAAGGCTCCATCTCAATAAAAAAAGTCTGGGCCTGGGCACAGTGACTCATGCCTGGAATCCCAGCACTCGGGAGGCCAAGGCAAGAGATCTCTTGAGCCCAGGAGTTCAAGACAAGCCTGGGCAACATAGTGAGGCTCAGTTTCTACAAAAAAAAAAAAAAAAAAAAAAAAATTAAGAGTTACCCAGGCCTGGTAGTGTGCACTTGTAGTCCCAGCTAATCAGGAGACTGAGGTGGGAGGATGGCTTGAGCCCAGGAGTTCAAGGCTGCTGTGAGCTATGATCACACCACTATGCTACAGCCTGGGCAACAGAGAGATCCTGTCTCAAAAATGAATTTTTTTAATGTCATGTGATGCAAGCAGACCTCAGCACAGTGGATGTGTCTCAGCATATCCATGATCAGAGGACCACCCCACAAAACACAGAATTACCTGCTTTCTCAAAATCAGAGCTTTTCACCCCAGGAACCCACAGCCCTGGCACAAGGGTCCACAAACTACAGCCTGCAGAATAAATCCGAGCAGAGCCTGTTTTTATAAAGTTTCGTTAGAACACAGCCATGCCCATTCCACGATGCGTTGTGCATGGCTGCTTTCAAAATACAACAGCAGAGTTGAGTCGTTAAAACAGACAGCAGAAGTCACACCTCCCCTAAAATACATACTCCACTTTCCTTTTGTGAGAAAACTTGCAAACCCCTGTTCTAGACTCTATCCAGCAATGCTGCACGGCAGGGGAGGCTTCCCAGTAAAAGGCAATCAATAATTAGTATGTGTATATGTATGGTTTACCAAGGGCTCTCATCAACACGATCCCAGCAATCCTGTGAGACCGAGATTCTCATTTTTCCTGTATTACAGGAGAGCACACTGAGACTCAGAGGAGCAAAATAAGTTGCCCAAGGTCACACAGAGAGTCAGAGGTGGAGCTGGGACTTGAGGCCAGGCCAGGTGATCTAAGAGCCCAAGCATCCCCGCTATTCCACCCTGAAGTGGGGAAGCCCTGGGCTGACTCCAGTGCTCCTACTCACCAGCTGGTGACCTTGAGAAGGTCACTGAGCCTCTCTGGACCCTAGTGTCTTCAAATCCAAATGAGGAGTCACAAAGCTGAGCGCAGTGGCTCACACCTGTAATCCCAACACTTTGGGAGGCCGAGGCAGGAGGATCTGGGCCACAGAGCAAGACCCCATCTCTACAAAAAAAATAAAATAAAACAAAAAATCAGCCAAGTGTGGTGGCACATGCCTGTAGTCCCAGCTCCTCACAAGGCCGAGGCAAGAGGATCCCTTGAGCCCAGGAGGTTGACGCTTCAGTGAGCTATGATTGCGCCACTGCACTTCAGCCTGGGCAACAGAGTCAAACCCTATCTCTAAAAAAGAAAACAACAGAAAAAAAAATGAAGAGTTTTTAATTGACGAGCCACTAAAACACTCATTTTGATAGATGCTAAGGGACTCTCCAAGCAAAACCCACAAGGCAAACACCCTGTGAAACATCTCCTGGGGCAAAAACTCTGTTTCCCTTGCCTGATCTGACGCCTCTTCCACCCACAGATGGATCCTAGAAGACACTCCCAGGCAGGCCTGTGGATGGGAAGGAAGGGGGTGAAGAGAGGCCTGCTTTGAGGACTGGCCCTCCTAAAGCCCCTCAAGTGCCCCTGGACCCCAAAAAAACCCCATCAGAGGGTAGAGACATTAGCAGCCGGCAGGTGAGGTTGCTGAACACACACAGACAGCCCCACCCCGGCCTCTCTTCCTGATCATGAGGCAGTCTGCACTGCCAGAAAAGCCCCCACTGCCTCGGTGGTGCTGAGCTGCCTCACACCTGTTGGGTAGGGTGGGGCAGGGGCAGGCAAAAGCAGGAGGGAGAATGCTGGTCCCTTTGTCACAGAAACTGCCATCTCTCCATGTCGACATCGCTCTTTCTCTCTTTTCATACACTCTCCCAGAGCACCCCCCAAATCATTATTAACATGATAAATAAAAACAAGAAACAAGTTATTAAATGTAAAATATGCAAAGTTCCTCCCAGAACTCATTGGGCAGTTCATAAATGTGACAGCTTAATGTTGCTGCTGAGGCAGGCAGCTGATGGAGCCTCACCGGCTCCTGGCTAATTGAAGTTGTTAACGAAGTGGAGGAGAGAGGTGGCTTCTCTCCCACCTGTGGGAGGATCAGAAGCACAGCCCTTGACTAAGACCCAAGAAGGAGGCCGTGGTCTGCGTCAACCACCCACTCCAGGGCCAAGGGCCCGGAAATTCCCAACCTACCCAGATCTCAGAGCCCAATTTACAAGCCAAGAGGAGTCCTCACCTCTCATCTAGAGAAAAGCATTTTCTTTTCTTTCTTTCTTTTTTGAAGAGACGGGGTCTTGCTCTGTTGCCCTGGAATGCAGTGGCATGATGAGAGCTCACTGCAGGCTCGAACTCCTGGGCCCAAACGATCCTCCCGCCTCACCCTCCCAAGTAGCTGGGACTACAGGCGTGCACCACCACACCCGGCTAATTTTTGTATTTTCTGTAGAGACAGCATTTCACCATGCTGCCCAGGCTGGTCTCAAACTCCCGAGCTCAAGCCATCCAATATCCAGGACTACAGGCGTACACCACCATGTCAGGCTAATATTTTAATTTTTTTAAATGGAGATGGGAATCTCATTATGTTGCCCAGGCTGGTCTCAAATTCCTGGCCTCAAGTGATCCTTCTGCCTTGGTTTCCCGAAGTGCTGGGACTACAGGCCTGATCCACTGCATGGCCTAAGAAATGCATTTTCACACAGAAATTGGGGCAGGGTCTAGAAAGGGTTGGTTTTAGGGTGACTGGAGGGATTCTGGATCACAGAAGCCCTTGTCCTCAAAATCCAGGCCAAGAAGAAACAACCCAAATGTCTACCAACGACAAATGAATACCATATTGTGGCATACATTTATGACGGTGTTCAGGGGTAGAAGGCATAAGGGGTGGAAGGCATAAGGCGTCGATGCCACAGCACAGAGGAGCCTTGAGCACATGAGGCTGAGTTACAAGAAGCCAGGCACAGAAGGCATATGATTTCATTTCCCTGAAATATCCAGAAAAGCTCAATCCATAGAGCCAGAAAGTGGACTCATGGTTGGCAGGGGCTGGGAGGAGCTGATTAGCACCGGCAGGGTTTGGTTTTGGGGGGAGGAAAGTGTTTTGCAGCTAGATAGAAGTGGAGTTCACCACGTTGTGAGTGACTGAGTGTTGCTGAATTGTTCACTTTAAAAGGCTTAATTTTATATGAATTTCACCTCCATTTTAAAATTGGAGGAAAAAGACGAAACGCAGGCTGCATTGTACTTGACCTCCCCATGTCCCGTGAAGTTTCGCTCCTTTTCATGGGCTTCTAATTTTTCCTTCAGGACTCCTTGCATGGAAGGGGGTGACCCTAAGTCCTCTGGCTTCCCCCTCTTCAACCCATCCAAGCATCAAAAAGACCTGCTGGCCATTTCCTCCAGTTAAGTGGAACGGAGGAGGAGCAAGGGAGCCTTTGAGAGGCCAAGCTCAGTACAACGGAATGAACAGCAGCTTCGAGTCCAAAGAAGCCAGTAATGAAGGGTGAATAGAAGACAGGTGGAAGGGGGCGTTACTGCAGTTCTATTTTGCCTGGGTTTAGCTGTGCGATCTTGAATAAGACCCTTGAAATCTTTGATCCTCAATTTCCTCATCTATAAAACAGGGATGGCCGGTCACAGTGGCTCACACCTGTAATCCCAACACTTTGGGAGGCCGAGGCGGGTGGATCACCAAGGTCAGGAGTTAAAGACCATCCAACCTAATTAACGTGGTGAACACCAGTCTCCACTAAAAATACAAAAATTAGCTGGGCGTGGTGGTGCATGCCTGTAATCCCAGCTACTTGGGAGGCTGAGGTAGGAGAATCTTTGGAACCTGGGAGATGGAGGTTTTAGTGAGCCAAGATTGCACGATTGCACTCCAGCCTGGGCAACAAGAGCAAAACTCCATCTAAAAAAAAAAAAAAAAGCCCAGGGATGTCGATATCAGCCTTGGCACTTTCATGGGTTTATTTTAAGCATCAGGTGAGATCTTTCATGTATCTGTTATTGATAACTCTTCTAAAACCAGTGTGCTAGCCAACAAGCATTTATTAAGGAACTGCTAAATCCCTAGCAGCGTGTTCAGTAATGTGCAGGAAGCAGGGAGTTGGGAGCCAGGTGTTGGGGATGGAAAGGGACAATTCCTTTATAAGAAGGTAACACAAGCGAAACCAGTGGGAAGCAAAGAACAGTGATCTACAATCAGTCCTGGTGAATTGATGTGGGAAAGACCGAGGGTTCTGAACACTAAGAATCCAAGAACCGGCGTTCTAGCCATACTCTACTGCCAATGCTGTAAGCTACTTGGGAGTCATTTAAATATTTTGGCACTCGATTCTTTGTTTTCCAGGTGAAAGAGTTCAATTAAAAGTCCTCAAAGACTCTTTCTAGCTTTAGGAATCTGATACTTAGCCAAATTAAAAGCCAAAAGACAAGCCAGGAAATATACTTTCAATAAATAAGCCAGAAGATAAATGCTTTTGATATGTAAAGAACTCAATAGGGGCTGGGCACAGTGGTTCATGCCTATAATCCCAGCACTTTGGAAGTCTGAGGTGGGTGGATCACAAGGTCAGGAGTTCAAGACCAGCCTGATCAACATGGTGAAACCCTGGCTCTACTAAAAATACAAAAATTAGCTGGGCATGGTGGCACATGCCTGTAATCCCAGCTACTCGGGAGGCTGAGGCAGGAGAATCGCTTGAACCCAGAAGGCAGAGGTTGCAGTGAGCC
>NW_016107320.1:12368538-12376404 GCF_001604975.1 Cebus imitator
AAAAGGTCAATAGGAATACAGATGACTACCCCAAAAGGAAAAAAAAATACGTAAAGAACACAAGATTCTATACAAATATTTTTGCACTAATTATGATAAAGAAAAACCAGAAACAGTCGAAATCCAAAGCAGTAAGAATAGTTTTCATTTTAATCATGGCACAGTCATATTACATAGTCATTGATAATCATATTTTTCATAATATTTAATGATAAAAGAAAGTGTTCATAATCAAAGAGAAAAAAATGAAAACTTTCATGATTCCAGTTTTGTTTTGTTTTTACCAAAGAAAGAAAAAATAAAGTCATAAGTAGATGATAAAAAGTTAGAAATTAATGAAAGGCTAGAAGGATATACATCAAATAATTAGCAGTAGTTTTCTCTGAATGTATATTAATAATTTCATTTCTCTTTTGTGTTTTTCTGATTTCTACAATGAGAACATTAGTTTCTAGTTTAGAAAAAATATACATAATCTGTGATACAACAGAAAAGCAAATTCAGGGTTTTACATTCGGTTTCATTAAAATTTAATTCTAGCACCAAAATGATAAAAACCTTCACTAAAACAAATTTCCAAAGGTTATTTAAAAATGACTGTTATCTTTCTGAGGCTGTTTCTCCATAACAGCATCCATCTCACTTAACTGTTGTTTAGCCTACCACTGTTCTCAATGACATGTACAATTCCTTGGGGGAAGGACAGGAATTGAGTCATATCCACTTACAGCATCAGGTGCCATAATAGGTGCTCAATAAATGTTTGTTGAGGCTGGGCATGGTGGCTTATGCCTATAATCCCAGCACTTTGGGAGGGAGGCTGAGGAAGGCAGATCACTTGAGGTCAGGAGTTAGAGACCAGCCTGGCCAACATGGTGAAACCCTGTCTCTACTGAAAAAAGAAAAAAAAAAAAAAAAACAAATATTAGCCAGATGTGGTGGTGCACACCTGTAATTCTAGCTATTTGGGAGGCTGAAGAACAAGAATCACTTGAACCTCGGAGGTGGAGGTTGCAGTGAGGTGAGATTGTGCCACAGCACTCCAGCCTGAGTGACAGAATGAGACTCCATCTCAAATAAATAAATAAATGTTTGTTGAATAAAGGGTAAGAATTGAGAAATCATGGGTCAGGCAAAAATTGGACAAGAGGTGACAGAATGTGAGGTTGGCCTTGAAGGATGGGCAGCAGTGGATATTTATAAATTTATTCATCTACTTAGTGAACCTGCTAGGTCTGAGCACTGCACTGGCCACAAAGCTAACCATGACACCATGCCTCACCAGGAGGAATTGAAGATTAGGGATAGAGGCAGACAGGTGCAAAAAAGATGGGAATAAAATAACGAAGCTAGAACAGGGAATACCAAGGAAGAAGCTGTCCATCCTGCTGGCGCAAAAGACAGCAAGAGCAGTTGGAGAGACGGACAGGTCATGAGGGCAGTGCTGGAGGGAGATGGAGGCCAGGAGAAGGCGCCCTGCAGAATGCATCACAACTCCATCACCCAGTGACTATCCCCCACTTCCACACAAAGTTCACAGGCAGGGGAGCCAAGGACCTGGAAATAGGAACACCTCCACAGGACAGCGCATCCACTCGCCTGCAGCCTGGGTTGGATTACAATTCAACATGAGGTTTGATGGGGACACTGATCCAAATCTTATCACCCTATGACCAATGTCTTGGTGGGCCTCAATATCCAAGTCTGCAGGAATCATGTGTCCAACTTAAACTGGGAAATTATTTTCATCTTGAGAAGAGGTAGTCCTTAAATGGGGAACCCCATAACCATGCTGTCTGCATTGCAGTGCCATCACCCCGTGGTGATGAAGGGTGAGTGAAGGCAAGTGGAAGGAGGAGTTTCTCCTCATGTTTGGCTCCCTGACTTTAAAACTGGGTGACCTTGCCCGGTAAGTTGGTAGGACTTCTTCCAAGGAATTCCCTGAAAGTATGTCTTCTGGATATAGGAAAAGTGTTGTTGTTTTTTTAACTTTTTGATTTTCACACACTTAGCGGGTAAAAGCTCAGATTTCTTACGTGCATATATTGCATAGTCTGGGCTTCTAGTGTGTTCACCAAATAGTGAACACTGTACCCAATAGGTAATATGTCAGCCCTCACCTCCCTCCCAGCATCCCAGCTTTTGGAGTCTCCACTGTCTGTTACTCCCCTCTATACACCCATGTATTATGCATTGTTTAGCTCCTACTTATGAATGATCACATGCAGTATTTCTGATTCTGAGTTATTCCACTTAGTAGAACAATGGCCTCCTGTTCCATATATGTTGTTGCAAAGGACATGATTTCTTTCTTTCTTTTTTTTTTTTTTTGAAATGGAGTTTTGCTCTTGTCACTGCACAATTTCAGCTCACTGCAACCTCCGCCTCCTCCCAGGTTCAAGCAATTCTCCTGCCTCAGCCTCCCAAGTAGCTGGGATTACAGGTGTGCACCACCACGCCTGGTTAATTTTTGTATTTTTTAGTGGAGATGGCGTTTCACCATGTTGGCCAGGCTGGTCTTGAACTCCTGACCTCAGGTCATCCACCCGCCTCAGCCTCCCAAAGTTGCTGGGATTACAGGTTTGAGCCACTGTAGCTGGACAATTTCATTCTTTTTTTATAGCTGTGCAGTATTCCATTTTCTTTATCCAATCCTTCACTGATAAACATTTAGCTTGATTCCATAACTATAGTGAATAGTGCTATAGTAAATATGAGTGGAGGTATGTTTTTTATACAATGACCTAGTTCCTTCGGGGTAGATACCCAGTAGTGGGATTGCTGGATGGAACGGTAGTTTTATTTTTAGTTCTTGAGAAATCTCCATTCTGTTAGGAAGGGGCTTTTTATCCATCCAGTAAATACCAGCGTCTGCCTCAGAGCTGCTGCTGGCCCTGATCTGGAATGCATTATTTGCACACAAGCAAATGTAAATGATTGTCCTCTTCGCGCCCGTGAGGTAATAAAATGTTGCAATCAGTCTGAAAGTCAAATGAGGCTCTGCATGACGTGGTGTGACCTATGGTGCTGACACGCTGGCCCTCCCCTTCCACCCCGAGGAGAGAAAGCCCAGGACTGGAAACAGAGCCCATGACTTCAGCCGCTTCCCAGAGCACCCCTGGACAGAGAGGGATCCTTGCGGAGCAGGTCCGTGGTGTTGCCTCATCCCCTCTCCAGGACACATGCACGGCACGTTCAGTCATTCTTCGCGTGGGGCTGATTGTCCACCACGTGTCTTACACTGGGAAGGGTGCTGGGGGCAGCGGAGGCCTCTGAAGGGAGAGCAGACCCAGGTCCAACCTGCACAGTCTTCGCGGGACCGTGGTCAGCCCTCGCTACCACCCCGCAGCTCTCCTCCCCTCCACCGACACATGGAAACACATCGTTGTTGGCTGCTTTTGGGGGGAATGTTTTATGGAGGAGGTGGGACTTGAGCAGTTCTCTGTGGGCACAGAAGTCTTCGTTACAGGGAAAAAGGCAATCCAGGCAGGGGCATTCAGATCAACCAAGGCACAGAAGAGTCAGTGAGTCAGAACCCATGGAGCTGCTGTGGGAGGCAGAATTGGGAAGGCCCCTCTAACAGCTCCTGCTTGTAGGCTGAGAAGACGGCGGGTACCGCTCTTCGGACCTCTCCCTGGAAGAACGATGTGAGGCCTCTTGTTAAAACCTGCTCTGAGCTCTTGCTGTTGGCAGCTCCTAGAGGATGGGGGGAAGCTGAAATAGGAATGGCATTCCCCCTCTGCAGTGCCCCTCTGGGGAGACCTGGTGCTGCTGAAAAGCACTCCTTCTGAGCTGGTGGCAGCTGCCTCTGAAGAGCTCATCCACCTGGAGCATGTTGCCTTGTTCCGTGTTCCTGGCAGCACAGTCGGGGAAAAGGACTTAGCTCCGGGCATGCAGGGTGCCCTCCAGGGTCTGCGTGGATGCTGAAGCAGGGACCAGACCAGAGGGCGACACCAGAGCACGTCACAGGATGTTCTTTTGGTCTAGTGTCCCCACCTACTCGGCAGACAGCACTAAGCGGGGACCCTAAGGTCCAGGAAAGGGACAGGGCTGCCCAGAATTGCCCAGAGGGAGTGAATGGGCGGGGCAGTAGGCCTAGGTCTGTGCTATCCAAGCAGGAGGAACGTGGGAACAGGCTGCTTTGACACGGTGGTCAGAGGCCTGGCCACTGGAAGGCCAAATGTCACATTGGCTGAGTTAGACCAAAGGGCCCACTGCTTTTCTTTTTATTTTCTATCTTGATAAAAGCTGCATGTGTGTGAGTGTGTGTGTGCATGTATGTTTGAGCACGTGTGTGTATGCATGTGTATGTATGTTTGTGTGCATGTATGTGTGCATGTATGATTATGCATGTGTGCATGTGTGTGCATGTATGTTTGTGCACGTGTGTGTATGCATGTGTGTGCATGTATGTTTGTGCACGTGTGTGTATGCATGTGTATGCATGTTTGTGTGCATGTGTGTGCATGTATGATTGTGTGTGTGTGCATGTGTTTGTGTGCATGTGTGTGCATGTATGGGCATGTGTGTATGCATGTGTATGTATGTTTGTGTGCATGTGTGTGTGTGCTGTGTTTTACACGGCCACAAGATAAATAGAACCATGACTTACACTTCACAGTTTACACAGGGATTTCACATGCATTTGACAGTTAGGGCATGTGTCCTGCTGCGATAATTTTTTCTCCATCTAGAAAGATAAAGGGGGTGGTGTTCATGTCCCTCAAAACCACAGCCCTCAAATGTTATGTCTGTGCCACGCCTGCCCTCCCACTGCCTCCCAGCCCCACCAAAAGGCAGTAAATCACAGAGACTAAGCACTGTTCTCACGGCAGCTCCTGTCCATTCCCTTGGGGCAGGTGTCATTAAAAACTAAAACCAGCTTCTACCCCCAGGTACAGGGGCAAACCCTCCCTCCTTAGCCATACCAATCCATCCTTTTCCAAACCTCCTGGAGAAGGTAAAACCCTGAACTCTGAGAACAGATCAGATGACTTGGACAAAAAGATGAGCTTTTCAAAAGAGGTACGGGATGCGGGTGGGTGGAAGAGAAAGCAGGAGTCCAGTGCATAATGTTATGGTTTAAACCACATGCCTTTTTCCAGACTGGGTTATTAAATTAATTCAGAACTTATGCTCACACTTAAAAGATTTCTGTCATATTTTATGAACACGATGATCTCAGAGTAATTTGCACTGGAAATGTGTCATATTAAATCAGGGGCACTAATAAACTTTATTACTTAAACTCTACATGGATCAGACATGGCAGATAAACCATCTTACTTTTGCACTTATCTTTATACCATAGAAATATGGCCCCTCCTATGGGAAAACATAAATAAACCTGATAGCATTTCCTTTGCCCCACAATAAATGCATCCATCTGGGCTGGAGGCATCACCTGCCCCTCTTGCTACCCCACACAGAAGTTTGGCAAGGGAGTGGGAAGGTTTGATCCAAGCAGGGAGATTTCTTCAGGGTTTTAAAATGCTTTCATTTCTGTGGCTTTATCACCTTTTGTTCACACTGGCCTGGCCTTTATGCTGGACTGTGTAATAGCTAAGAATCGGTTTACAGGTACAAGCATGGTATAAAAAGTACTGGCTGGTGAGTTACGAGGCCTGAGTTCTTCTGGTTCTGCTACTAGCTGGCTTTGTGATCTGAGCACAAATCAGACAGGACCGTGTAATAGAAAAAGCATAGGCACTGGGATCAAGAGGTTTATTGCCATTGAGCAGATGTTTCTGGAAAGCCTAACATGGTCCAGGCCCTTGGCAAGGCACTAGAGATGCAAGAATGAGTCAGAATGCAATTAGAATCCCAACAGGGTTATTTGGGAAATGAAGTTAAATTATTACAAAATATGTATAGATCTGAACCATTCTACAGATTTCAAATATTTGGGATTGTTTTAAAACTTCATATCAAAACATCTAAGCATAGCCAAGAAAGTTAAAGAGTAGTGTGGAGGGACTTGCCTCATGAGATATTAAATACAAAGCCAGTGTATTCAAAATGATGTGGTGTCAGCAAGCTCGTAACCTCTCCTACCAACGGTTCAGCCAACAACCCTGTGGTCATGGGAGTTGAGGTGAAAGGAAGAGAAATGATTAGACACTGATATTTGGAGCACGTGGACTTCCCAGCAGTCTTCACCAATGAAGACAGCCAGGCATCTACCTTTCCCTAGGAAACTCTAAGTTTTTTCCTGAAAAAAAAAAAAATGTAAACCAAAGAGGTTCTGAATTCAGAGAAATGGGATTACCAAATGACAGGCACAAGGTAAAGATAGGTACAATAGTAACAATAGGGAACTTTGGTGAAAGTCCATTCTTTACGTGGGGAAGCATGAAACTGCCAGCCCTTTCCTGCTCTGCTTCTGGAATGCAAGCAGCTGAGAACACCCTCACACGCATCACTGGAATTCTGGGGCAGGAGACTGTATGACCCTTCCAGGGTAGAGAGAAAAAGACCCTCACATATTAACACTAGTGGGATGCAGTGGTAACCTGATCTCCCCAGGTAGGCCCTCCCCTACACACAAACCGTCTCCACTTAAGCGTGGACAAAGGGCCAAGGACCATCAGATCCTCGAGGAAATATTCTCATAGAAGATATGATCAAAAACAAACACGAGAAAAAGAATTTGGAAGGAAAATAGACAAGGCAATAATATCCTCAGAGAGATCAAATGATGTCTCATCCATAAACAAAAGTAAAATGCTATTAAAAAGGCCAACTTGAAAACAAGAAAGAACTCTTGCAAATTTAAACGATAACCAAAGCAACATTATTCAGAAGAATTATAATTAAAAGTTAAGGAAATCTCCCATACATTATTACTAAATGGCAACAAAATAGAAAATAAAAGTGGAAGAGGTATAAAAATCTGGTGCAAGCACAAAAGGCTAAAATCCAAATAACAAAAAGCTAAAATCCAAATAACAAGAATTTTATAAAGGTAGAAGAAAAAAATGTGGGAAGGAAGTTATTGATGGAAAAAATTAAATACAATTTCTCAGAATTAAAGGACATTGATGGTACTCCAAGTGACTGTTCTAGTGAATGGAAAAAGTCCACCATCAGGGAATATACCTGTGAAATTTCAGAACATCAGAGATAAAAAGATGATCCCTGCAACTTCCATGGGTCAAGGTGGGGGTCCAGGGAGCAGGTACATTAAAAGTAATAGAAATCAAAATGGGTCAAACTTCTCAAAAGAAAACCTAGCTGTCAGATGATAGTGGATCAATGTCTTAAAAGGCCAGGCACGGTGGCTCGTGCCTACAATCCCAGCACTTTGGGAGGCCAAGGTGGGCAGATCATTTTAGGCCAGGAGTTTGAGACCAGTCTGACCAAGATAGTAAAACCTCATCTCTACTAAAAACACAAAAATTAGCTGGGTGTGGTGGTACACACCTGTAATCCCAGCTACTTGGGAGGCTGAGGCATGAAAGTCGCTTGAACCTGGGAGGGGGAGGTTGCAGTGAGCCAAGATCATGCCACTGCACTCCAGCCTGGCAACAGAGTGAGACTCTGTCTAAAAAAAAAGTTATGAACAGCCAGGTGTGGTAGCTCACACCTATAATCCCAGCCACTTTGGCGGCTGGGGCAGGAGGATCACTTGAGTCCAAGAGTTCCAGGCTGCACTGAGCTATAATTATACCTCTACACTCCAGTGTGGGTGACAGAATGAGACCCTATCTCTTTGAAAAAAAAAAAAAGTTATAAACACAAAAATCAATTGCACTTCCATACACTAACCATGAAGAATCTGAAACAGAAATTAAGAAAACAATCCCCATTCCAATAACCTCAAAAAGAATATAATGCTTAGGAACAAATTTAAAGAGCTGAAAGACA
>NW_016107320.1:12376954-12391254 GCF_001604975.1 Cebus imitator
TTTTTTTGAGAAACAGGGTCTCACTATGTTGCCAAGGTTTGTGTTTTTGACAAGGGTGCCAAGGCTATTCAGTGACAAGACCTTTCCTCAGTCTTTTCAACCAATGATGTTGGGAAAACTGAATATTCACATGCAAAAGAATAAAGTTGAACTTTTACCTTACACTGTATATAAAAATTAACTCAAAATAGATAAAAAAAACTTAAACATAAATGATAAAACTATAAAACTCCAAGGAGAAAAGTTTCATGATGTTGGATTTGGCAACGATTTCTTGGATACAATGCCAAAGACACAGGCAATAAAAGAAAAAATAGAATAGTTAAACTTCATCGAAATTAAAAACTTCTGTGCATCAAAGGACACTATCAACAGAGTGAAAAGGCAACCCACAGAATGGGAGAAAAATATTTGCAAGTCATATATCTGATAAGGGCCAGAATATGCAAAGAATTCCTACAATTCAACAACAAAAAACAAACAACCCAATTTAAAAATGGGCAAAGGACTTGAATAAACATTTCACCAAAAAAGATAACAAATGATCAATAAGCATATGAAAAGATTCTCAATATTATTAATTATTAGGGAAATGCAAATCAAAATCACAATAAGATACCGCTTCATACCCATTAAGATGGCTACTATCAAAAAGACAGAAATTAAGTTTTAGCAAGAATATGAAGAAATGGGAACCCTAGTGTGTTGCTGATGTGAATGTAAAATGGTGCAGTAGCTGTGGAAAACGGCATGATGTATTGAACATAGAATTAGAATATGATTCGTTAATTCCACTTCTAGGTACATAACCCAAAAAGGTGAAAACAGGGACTCAAATATTTATACATCCATGTTCATAGCAGCATTATTCACTATAACTGAAAGGTGGAAGTAACACGAATGTTCATCAGCAGATGAATGGATAAATAAACTGTGGTATATCCATACAACGGAATAGCATTCAGTAATAAAAAGGAGCAAACTACTGTTACCTGCAACAATATGAATGAAGCTCAAAAAATTATACTAAGTACAAGAAGCCAGGCATAAAAGGAAATATTGGCCAAACAAGCTGACTCATGCCTGTAATCCCAGCACTTTGGGAGGCAAAGACAGTTGGATCACCTGAGGTCAGGAGTTCAAGACCAGCCTGGCCAACAGGGTGAAACCCCATCTCTGCTAAAAATACAAAAATTGGCAGGCATGGTGATGCACACCTGTAGTCCCAGCTACTCAGGAGGCTGAGGCAGGAGAGTCACTTGAACCCAGGAGGCAGAGGTTGCAGTAAGCCAAGGTGGCACCACTGCACTCCAACCTGGGTAACAGTGAGAATCTGACAAAAAAAAAAAAAAGTAAATATTATATGGTTCCATTTATCTGATATTTCTAAAGATGAAAAATCAATAGAGACAGAAAGCAGATCAGTGGTTCCCTGGGACTGGTGGGTGGGAGTGGAGACTCTCTGTGAATGGGTCCCCAGGAGACTTTTGGGGTGATAGAAAATGTTCTAAAACAATTTTGGTGGTAGTTGCACAACTATATGAATTTACTAAACTCATCCAACTGTATACTAAAAATGGGTGAATCTTATGATAAGAAAATTATACCTCAATAAAGTTGTTTTCTTAAGTCACTCAAATTGGTTATTCTTTCCAACTCTTAACTGTGTGACCCAAGAGCTTTGTTCTGAAATTCTGAAAGAGAGCAGAGAGGGGGTTGCATGGGTGAGGCAGGCAAAATGAAAAAGATCAAATTGTCCACTGAAATGCTTTATGACACCCAGAAGAAAGAATTGCAGGCTTTGGGGGCTGCCCTGTCACAATCCAAGAACAGACAGAGCCAGGATGGAGCCAGGGTCTCTCCTACAATGGAGAAGTTGTGAGCAGCAATGCCCTGCCCTTTGCAATTCACAGGTGCTATTTCTCAACCTTCTGGGATATCAGAATGCCAGTGCGAGGTGAAGACAGCCCTGGGGAGAGTGTTTTTCCTCACTGTTTCACTGCCAATTTGCAATGTGCAAAAGACAGGAGAAAGAAGTAGTTTATGGTTAGAGGACTGTGCGTGTGTGTGTGTGTGTGTGTGTGTGTGTGTGTGTGTGTGCAGTTAAACCCATATACGGGCCCATTTGTATGTGTGAGGGGTGGGAAGTGGGAAGATAAAAAATGTGAAGTTTCATCACAATTATATTGCACATTTTTAATTATAGGGAAAAGATAAGAAGGCAATGCACTCGAATGCTATTCTTGGTTGGTTGTTAATTTTTAAACTAGGAAATGAATGTTACTTAAAAGGAAAAAAAACTTTCCTTTTTACATGGGTTGGCCCACATGCAAATTGGCAGACAGAATCTACAAGTAAAGAGAAATGCTTAATTCAACCTTTTGTGTAATGAAATTAATTTTAATATAAATAAGATTTTTAAAGGATAAAGACAATTTAGAATGCTAATTTCAAATTTTGCTTTGCTATTGAAAGAACTATTAGGAAACAGGGAAACAAAAACACTTTCATTGGGTTAAAACAAAAACTTTCACTAGCTTCATTGGTTTGGAGATCAATGTTCTTTAGCACAACAAGAGCAGTATGATGGTTGTTGTCATCTTTGTTTATGATACCAGAAGATGAGGAAGCCTAAGAGGGCAAAAGTAGACTTCTCTGTGCAGATCAGAAACCTAAACAATGCAAAAGAATTCTTTCGCTTGTATTTCCTGAATGGTCAGTTCGATATCACATCCGCCAAATATTTATAGAATTGCCACTTTCCCATTATGCTTTGCAGACAAAACAAAGGGTATAATTCATTGTATGGAAAAAATTCATTGAAATCAAATGTAGTTTGAAGTCAAATGCCATTTACAGGCTATCAACCTATGTGTGTCCCATTTTATACATGTTTAATATCAACATATGTAGGTACCAGTTCACGAATGTTTAAGATATGGAGGGTAATTTCTACCTCTCAGGATTGTCTGGAGAATTTTGTTGGTTTGTTTGTTTGTTTTTTGAGACAGAGTTTCGCTGTTGTCACCCAGTGCAATGGTGCGATCTTAGCACACTGCAACCTCCGCCTCCTGGATTCAAGCGATTCTCCTGTCTCAAGTCTCCCAGGTAGCTGGGATTACAGGTGCATATCACCATGCCCAGCAATTTTTTATAATTTTAGTAGAGACAGTGTTTCCCCATGTTGACCAGGCTGGTCTCAAACTCCTAACCTCAGGTGATCCGCTCACCTCAGCCTCCCAAAATGCTGGGATTACAGGTGTGAGCCACCTTGCCCAGGGTGTCTGGAAAATGTAAGGGTGTAATGTCTAGCAAGGCACTTGCTAAAAATAGGATAACATTCAGCAAATGGTAGATCTTTTCCAACCCATTCCACATCTCACCCATTGTCCACCACCTCACCCAAATACACACGCACACTTTATAAATCTTACTCTGCAAAGCTTCACTGATACATCCCATGGAAAAATTAAACCATTTTCAAGAAGAAATGCCCCACTACACACAAGAAGATTGTAACGGGCATTCCTGCTCCCAGGGAAGAAGAGCTGGTGACTGGAAAAAGCAAAAGAACACCTTATTCCCCTGCCCTCCCCTTGTGCTGGCAGGAGTAGAATTAGAAGATGCCAGAGCACCCAAATCTGGCTAGGAATCTGCTGAGTGAAAGGCAGAGCCTGGTAAACTTGGCTGATTCTGAGGTCCAGGTCACATACTCCAGCCCCATAAGGAAGATTTATCCTGGCAATAATCTCCCCCTAGCCCTGGCCCATTCATGGATGTTGCCCATTGCATGGAAGAGCTTTGTCAGAGGGTGAGGCAGAGAAAGCTAAACGCAATCTGTCCCCATCTTTATAAAAACAATACTTTTTAAAAACACAAAACATTGTTCTTCCTGATAGTGGGGCCAGATGCCCTTTCCAAATATCAACACCTGGAAGAAGCTGCAAAGAGGCAGAGCTCTGGTGTGTAGAGGACAATCATGACTTAGGGAAAACATTCAGCTGCTATAACAAGTGTCAAAATAATATTGGTTTAACATGGTAGTTTATTTCTCTCTCACATAAGAATTCAAGTATTAAAAATCCAAGGCAATAAGGCACTTCCGCAAAATGAGGAACCCAGGTTCCTCCTAGCATACAGCCCTGACTGCCTGTTCACATGGTTTCCATTTTGGAATCTAAGATGGCTGCTGTAGCTCCACCATTACATACATGTCCCAGCCAGAAGTAATGGAAAGAGCAGGGAAGGAGCAAAGGCAAGGCACTACCCTTCCCTCCTGTTTAAAGGCACAATTAGAAAGTTGCACACATGATTTGGGATGTGTGCACATCCCAGTAACTAAAACCTAGTAACAGAATGCAGCTACCTAGCTGCAAGGGAAGCTGGGAAATGTAGTCTTTCTGTTGGGTGGCTGGTTGCCGAGCACAATTTAGGTGGTGAATTGGTTTGCTGAGGCTGCTATAACAAAGTTCCACAAACTGGGTAACTTAAAACAGCAGAGATTTATGCTGTCACAGTTTAAGAAGCCAGAAGTCTGAAACCTCAAGTTGTTGGCAAGGTTGGTTCCTTCAGGAGGCTCTCAGGGAGAAACTGTCCCACACCTCTCCCTTGCTTCTGCTGGTGGCTGGCAATTCTTAGCATTCCTCAACTTGTGGCTGCGCCATTACAGTCTCTGCCTCCCTTGTCATAGAGCCTTTGTGTCTCTGTATCTAAATCTTTTCTTTTATCAAGACAACAACCATTAGATTTAGGGCTCCACCCCCAATCTAGTATGATCTCATCTTAAATTTGATGATGTCTCCAAAGTTCCTATTTCCAAATAAGGCCATATTTACAGGTACCAGGAGTTAGGACTTGAACCCATCTTTGGAAAAGACACAATTCAACCCACCAGAGGGGCTTCCCGACAAAGGAAGAAGAGGAGAATGGACACTGAAGAACAGCAGCCCCCTTGCCACAGGACCCCAGGGAGTTGCACTGGAAGACAGCCACTGTGATGTCAGAACACACCCCCTGTTCCAGTTGCTTGCACGTCAACCTGACCAACATCCTCATCTTTAGACACTTTGTCTTACAGGCATGTCACATGGGCTGTGTCCCCAAGCTCATCTCTTCTGCTTCCACAGTCCATGTCTCGCATTGCCCTCCCATGCTGTTCCCCTCAGCCAACCCCTAAGGAAGAAGCTGCTCCCATAGGCCTTTCTCCCTGCCCCAGCCCACAGTGGCTGACAGCTGCCACCTTGGGCTTCCATTATGACTTTTGTGGGACCTAAGCACTTGCCTTCATGGGCCCTTTTCTCTATGAACAAAACAGAACCGTAATTAGATTTTTGTTTAAATGTTTATATCATGCTGGAGTGGGTGTGGTGGTATGCATCTGTAGTCCCAGCTACCCAGGAGGTTGAGTACAGAAGTTCAACTCCAGCCTGGGCAATATGACAAGACCCCATCTCAAAACAATTAAATAAATAAATGCTGTATTAAAAAAGTATTTTATGATTGCATTTGGTATAAAGATGAACGTATTAATGTTATGTACAAAAACGTTGTCTTCAACCTAAAAGATTTTTTTTCTCATCATTTGAAAGAAACTAAAACATTTCTCCAGACCCTTAAAAGTATTGGCACTAGACACTGCCCTGCCTGCTGAATGGATACGTCAGTCTCTGCAAAAGATGCTGAAAGGGACAACAGAAAAAACCCCCAGCCACCAAATCTGACCACAGACTGCTGAGCAGAGAGTGTGAGTGCCATCTATCACGTATTCCACCCTGTAACTTTATGTGCTCTCAAAACAACTTGGGAACATGCAACAAAGTCCCAAACAACCCATCGTTAGGTCAGAAACCTATAATCCCAGCACTTTGGGAGGCCGAGGCAGGTGAATTGCCTGAGCTCAGGAGTTCAAGACCACCCTAGGCAACACGATGGAACCCCATATCTACCAAAATAAAAATAAAAATTAGCCAGGCATGGTGGCACGCACCTGTAGTCCCAACTACTTGGGAGGCTGAGATACGATAATCACCTGACATTAGAAGGAGGAGGTTGCAGTGAGCTGAGATCGTGCCACTGCACTCCAGCCTGGGCTGCAGAGTGAGAATCCATCTCAAAAAAAAAGAAGAAAGAAAGAGAGAGAGGGAGAGGGAGGGAGGGATGGAGGGAGGAGGAGAAGGGAAAGGGAGGGAAGGGGAGGGAAGGGAAAGGGAGAGAAAGGGGGAAGAGAGAGAAGGGGAGGGGAGGGGAGGGGAGGAGAGCAGGTAGCCTCCTCTTGGGGTTGTGAAATAAGCATCCTTCACCTTCCACCATTGTCAAACACAACTCAACTTAAAAACAGTGGCCACCCATGCAACACAGTGGATACAAGACCTTTATTAAACAATGCGAGAAACCTCCCACCCTTCAGCATCATGAACTGTTTCCAAAATCCAAATCTGAACTATCCCAAAATATACTTAATCCCAAACTAGTCTTCCTTCTTATTTTATAACACATGTAGATTTCAAAACTATTATTTCCTAATGTATTTAGTTTCAATTCATAAACTGGCTTGCAAGACGTGTTTGCTAGGATGACCAACTCATCTTGGTTGGCTCAAAACTTTCCTGGTCTTGACACTGCTGCATCCCAGAAAACCTCTTGGTCCCAAGCAAACCAGGACAGTTGGCCAACCTATAATGATATCTAAGCTTCATCATCCTCTTCCGAATTGTATGTGTTAGACCAACAAGACAAAAATCACAACAAGTGTTTTAAAGTACCAATTGTTGTTCTAGAAAGTTCAAGTATGGCCCAATGCGACAGCTTAGCAAGATGTACACAGGCACCCAGTGTGGCCCAACCAGGTCCCCCTGACTCTCCAGGCAATGTTGGATGGGAAGGGGTGGCTATGAGTCATCTCCCTCTTTCCTGGGCTTCCCAGAATGTTCTCTTCCATAAATATTTTACATGAAGGAAGAGGATTCACTGCCAAAGGAGAAAAAGGATTCAGACAGTGGTTCCCAAACCACAGTGCACTTAGGAATAGCCTGAATAAAGTCTTAAAAATAGACAGATTTGGGCTGTATCCCCAGAACGTTTAGCTTCGGAGAGTCTGAGGAACATTCTTTTTAGCAAGTACCCTGGGTGATCTTGATGCATGTCGCTGGTGGGACTGCACTTTTCAAAACTCTGGATTTGGGGCAAAGCTGTGAAAGTTGCTTCCTCTCCTGTCTGAAGTGAGCAGGACCACAGCTTACAAGAAAGAAAGGGGTAACTGAATGCAGTAATAAAGAGGGAGGCACTTAGTGTCAGGACTACTGTTATCTAAAAAGCACTTTCCTGTAAATCTTGAGATTGTTGGAATATCTTAGGCAAAGCATATCTGCATTAATCAGGGTAGCTATGCTTTACATACACATACACACTGTGTGGTACATAGATCCATACAGCTGTAATGTAGACACAGATAAAGCATACACGAGATAGCAGCCATGAAACTGATTTGTATATAACAGGCACTTATGAGTGTTTATACATACATATCTATGACGTGGTGATGTGTTTAACATACATAGTAACAAATCAGTAGTCCTGTTTTGACCGTGTTAAATCTGAGATGGCCATAAGATAGCCAAATGCAGATGACAAACAGGCAGTTGAATCTAGGCACCTACAGCGCTGGGATTTGACCAGGGGTCAAGTTAGGACTAGAGATCCAGATTTAAGGAGTTATCCGCACATAACCCCCAGGACATCAATAAAACAGAATCCACAAGGCCTGAGGTTTTCATGCCAAGTCAAGGTCACAGGCCCCATGGCTTTACAACATGAGCTAGGTTCATTAAGTGAAACCAGAAACTAGCAGAGCTTAGGCTATCCATAAACAGGAACTAGAATGTCCTTGTTCATCACCTCAGGGTACAGCTCAAAGGCCATGTGTAGAAGTCCTTTGCCTCTCAAGGTAAAAACCCTAATTCAAGGTAACCCTCAGTATGGTAACCCATAGGCCCCAGGCTGAGTCAAGCACGGTCGCTCCATAGGCAGGCCTCCACAACCCAAGACAAAACAATTTCCGCAAACAACAACCCCAAGGGAAGGTGCACTTGTACCAAAATCACAAAATATATGAGGAAGTCCAAAACAAGGGCAGGTGATTTACAAACCCCACTACTACCATCACTCCCACCTCCATCTCCAAAAAAAGAAGAAATCATATCTAAAGAAGAAGAGATAATAGAACAATCTGAAAGAGACTTTGAAATCAGCACAGTTGGAAACAAAAAATTCAGAGTTTTGAAAAAAAGTAGGACATGCTGAAATTGGTGTTTTGGAATGATTAGAGCAGAAATGACATGCAGAATTAAATGGAGAGGGGTGGGATTGGAAGCAACAAGACCAGCCAGGAGGCTTCATGCAATCTTCCTACAGGTAGTACTTTCTCTCTCTCCTGAAGTCCCATAAAATTTAACTGGCATATCTCTGATAACCTTATGACCTCACCAACTTTATTTCTTGTTTTATAGTTGCTTTCACATATATAAGCCATATAAAGGAACTCATTGAACTCAATGCTCCTTGGAGTGGTGTGTTTGTGTAGATAGATAGTGCATGGATAGATAGATGATGGGTGGATGGATGGATGGATGAATAAATAGTAAACAGAGTATGGATAGATAGATACATGGATGGATGGATGGATGGATAGATAGACAGACAGATAATCTTTCTGTATCCCCCACAGCACCTAACACAGCGTACTAGGCACATGGAGATGTTTCATAAATGTTTCATAAATAAATTAACCAACAAATGAACAAGAGTCATGTAGAAACTGATTGATCAGAACCTCTACCTTGAACTAAAGCACAAAACGAAGCTGATGGCCCACCATTAATTCATCTCCCCAGGACCTGATAGGCTCCCTAAACTGGCTGTCTTCTTATCCCATGGGTACATCGTCTATTAATGCATTTAAAAATCAGCTGAATTCCGTGACAGCTTAAAGCCCTGCAGCACTAATGAGAATCTTTTGCTATGTGTGGGTCTCCCTGGTGCAGATTGCTATACAGCCTATCTTCCTTTTCAAATTGATTGTCAGTCCATAAGCATTTGCCTATAGGTTACAGCAGGCCTAGCCCCAAATCTGACTACTGTATCTCTAATTAGGTAGAACCCTTCCCCTTCTCTCTCTAAGAAAAAAGCCCTAATGCAATGACCAAGCCTTGGGAAACAGGAATAGCTTAGTGACTTGCACAGGGACACAAACCTGAATAGCAGAATAACAAAGATTTCAGGACCCCCTGAGAGGCCTAGAGTCTTACTTTTCTCCAGAGCTTTCCTATATGATGATGGTGACAATCATGATGATGACAATGACACAAAGCTGTCTTTATCGAAAATCTAATATTACCTAGGCATCACCCTAGGCATCTTCAATACAATGTGGCATATAATCCTCACAAGAATCCAGTAAGGAAGGTAGAAGCATACTGTCTTAGTCAGTTTTATATTGTTTATAACAGAATACCAAAAACGGAATAATTTATAAAGGGAATTTCTTAAAGTCATGGAGGATGAGAAGTCCAAGGTCAAGGGGGTGCATCTGGTGAGGGTCTTCTTGCTGGTGGGAATTCTCTGCAGAGTCCCAAGGAGGCTGAGCACACTAGCTGAGGTCTCTCTTCTTATAAAGCCATCAGTCCCACCTTCATGGTAACGCATTAATTCATTGATTTATGAATGGACTCCTCCACTCATGAAGGTAAAGCCTTCATGACTCAATCACCTCTTAAAGGCACCACTTCTTAACGCTCCCTCATTGGGGATTAAATTTCAATGTGAGTTTTGGAGGTGACAAACATTCAAACTGCACATGCCCATTTTGCAGATGAGTAAACTAGAGATGAAAGAAGTTACATAAGTTGCCCATTGTAAAAACCTAGTAAGTGTCAAGGCCAGGATTCAACCCCAAGTCAGCCTGAATGCAGTTTGTGTTCTTCCCACTTTCCCACACTGCTTCCTGGGCCAATGCTCATGTTCTATCGAAACAGTGAGTGGCACTCAGCCACTTTGAGTGATTGTCTCAAGGACTTCAGATGATAGACATGGGCTTTAGAGCTGGAATTGTTTCCTAGGAAACTATAAACACACACAGGCACCAGCTTTCTGTGTTTTGAGTCTAATCTTATCCATGGCTTGCAGGGAAAGACTAACTAAACCTGATCTTATCTTGCTGCCTCCATTTCACTCTAGAGAGAATGAGCTGGTCCAGTCCAGTTCCTAATTTTTCTGTCCCCATTGCGAGATCAGCTACTTACCTTCACGGCCAAAACAACTGCAAACAAATAGCTCTGAAATGTTAATGGTCTTCTTGGGGGATACAGAATAAGGCCATAATGGGGAAAGAGTATTCATAGCACATTCTAGTACCTACACCATTGAAATGTCCATTACCAGCGCCATCCAAATTCATTGTACTGGCTGGCTTTTTAGGCTAAATTAACTACAAATTAATTATTTGAAATGATTTCAAGAAGGTTAATGAATTATTTTCTTTATGATGATTCTACAAACCATATGATCACCAAGACAATGGGAGAAGTAAGTTGTGATCCATTCACAATGTGGAATATTATAAAGTTGTAAAAATAGATGAATTATTAACTCCTTGGAACAACATGGAGGAAACTTAGAAACATAATGTTGGTTGAAAAACCAAATCCCAGAAACTTACATACAATATATAGTAAATCTTAAAGGTATTTGCAAATATTTTGACATCCTATCTTTCCAAAGATGGAGGCTAATTTCCCTTTTCTTGAATGTGGGCCAGATTTAGTGACTCATTTCTTTTTTTTTCTTTTTTTCTTTTTTTTTTAATTTTTTGTAGAGACAAACTCTCATTATGTTGGCCAGTCTGGTCTCAAACTGTTTGACTCAAGCAAGCCTCCCACCTCAAACTCCCAGAGCATCAGAACTACAGGTGTGAGCCACCAAACCTCGCCTAGTGACTTTTTTTTTCCTGAGACAGGGTCTCACTCTGCTGCCCAGGCTGAAGTGTAGTGGGGCAATCTCCTCTCACTACAATCTCCACCTGCCAGGTTCAAGTGATTCTCCTGACTCAGCCTACCAAATAGTTGGAACTACAGGCATATGTCACCATGCCTAGCTAATTTTTGTATTTTTAGTAGAGACAGGGTTTCACCATCTTGGCCAGGCTGGTCTTGAACTCCTGGCCTCAAGTGACCCACCTGCCTTGTCCTCCCAAAGTGTTAGATTAAAGGCATGAGCCACCGTGCCAAGCCCCAGTGACTCATTTCTAATGAACATGGAAAAAGTGATGGTATGTGACTTCCATAACTAAATCAAAAAAGATATAGCCACTTCTGCCTTACTCTCTTATATCATTTGTTCTAGAAAAGCCAATCACAGCCAGGTGTGGTAGCTCATGCACGTCTGTAATTCCAGCACTTTGGAAGGGCGAGGCAAGCAGATCACTTGAGCTCAGGAGTTCGAGACCAGCCTAGCCAACATGATGAAACCCTGTCACTACTAAAATACAAAAATTAGCCAGATGTGGTGACAGGTATCTGTAATCCCAGCTACTCAGTAGGCTGAGGCAGGAGAATCACTTGAACCCAGAAGGCAGAGGTTTCAGTGAGCTGAGATAGTACCACTACACCCCAGCCTGGGTGACACAGTGAGATACACTCTCAAAAAAAAAAAAAGAAAGAAAAAGAAAGCCAATCACTAGTCATCAAGACCTATAAGCAGCCTGTGGAGAGGCCCACGTGGAGAAGAACTTGGTCTTTCTGCCAATATCAAGCAACAACATGCCAGCCATGAGTGTGCCACTTTAGAAGAAGATTCCCCATCACTAGTCAAGCCTTCAGATCACTGTATCCCCTACCAACATCTGACCTCAACCCCATGAAAAATCCCAAGCCAGTATGAGTTCCGCTGCAGTATACTTAAATGTACCTGCCCAGCAGCTCTGAATGGAACAACAGAGCTCACAGCTCAGCATTGAGCTCCTGTGAGGGACAGACTGTCTCCTCAAGCAGCTCCCTGATCCCCATATATCCAGAGACACCTCATAAAGGAGAGCTCAGACTGACATCTGGCAGGTAGCCTTCTGGAACAAAGATAACAGAAGAAGAAACTGGCAGCAACCCTTACTGTTCTGCAGCCATCGAAGGTGATCCCCAGGCAAGCAGGGTCTGGAGTGGACCTCCAGTAGTCTTACAGCAGAGGGACCCGACTGTTAGAAGAAAAACTAAAAAACAGAAAGAAATAACTTCATCATCAACAAAAAGGATGTCCACTCAGAGATCCCATCCCAAAGTCACCAACTACAAAGACCACAGATAGATAAATCCACAAAGATGGGAAGAAACCAGAGCAAGGATGAAAACACCCAAAACCAGAATGCCTCTCCTCCTCCAAGGGATCACAACTCCTCACCAGCAAGGGAACAAGGCTGGATAGAAAATGAGTCTGATGAATTGACAGAAACAGCCTTCAGAAAGTGGGTAATAACAAACTTCTCTGAGCTAAAAGAACATGTTCTAACCCAATGCAAAAAAACTAAGAACCTTGAAAAAAGGTTTGATGAAATGCTAACAAGAATAAACAGCTTAGAGAAGAATATAAATGAATTGATGGAGCTGAAAAACACAACATGAGAACTTTGCAAAGCATACACAAGTTGAATCAACCAAATAATAAACAGAAGAAAGGATATCTGAGATTGAAGATCAACTCAATGAAATAAAACAAGAAGGCAAAATTAGAGAAAAAAGAGTGAAAAGAAATGAACAAAACCTCCAAGAAATGTGGTATTATGTGAAAAGACCTAATCTACGTTTGATAGTTGTACCTGAATGTAACGGAGAGAATGAATCCAAGCTGGAAAACGCTCTTCATGATATTATCCAAGAGAACTTCCCCAATCTAGCAAGGCAGGCCAATATTCAAGTCCAGGAAATAAGGAGAACACCACAAAGATATTCCTCAAGAAGAGCAACCCAAAGGCACATAGTAGTCAGATTCACTAAGGTTGAAATGAAGGGCAGCCAAAGAGAAAAGCTGGGTTACCCACAGAGTGAAGCCGATCAGACTCACAGTGGATCTCTCCGCAGAAACCCTACAAGCCAGAAGAGAGTGGAGAGCCAATATTCAACATCCTTAAAGAGCTTTCAACCTAGAATTTCATATCCAGCCAAACTAAGTTTAATAAGCAAAGGAAAATAAAATCATTTACAAACAAGCAATTGCTCAGAGATTTCATCACCACCAGGACTGCCCTACAAGAGCTCCTGAAAGAAGCACTAAACATAGAAAGGAACAACAAGTACCAGCCACTCCAAAAACGTACCAAATGGTAAAGAGCATTGACACAATGAAGAAACTGCATCAACTTACGGGAAAAACAACCAGCTAGCATCAAAATGGCGGGATCAAATTCACACATAACAATATTAACCTTAAATGTAAATGGGCTAAATGACCCAATCAAAAGAAACAGACTGGCAAATGGGATAAAAAGTCAAAACCCATTGGTGTGCTGTATCCAGGAAACCCATCTCACATGGAAGGATACACATAGGCTCAAAATAAAGGGATGGAGGAAGATCTACCAAGCAAATGGAAAGCAAAAAAAAAGGCAGGGGTTGCAATCCTAGTCTCTGATAAAATAGACTTTAAACCAACAAAGATCAAAAGAGACAAAGAAGGGCATTACATAATGGTAAAAGGATCAATGCAACAAGAAGGGCTAACAATCCTAAATATATACGCACCCAATACAGGAGCACCCAGATACATAAAGCAAGTTCCTAATAACCTACAAAGAGACTTAGACTCCCACACAGTAATAGTGGGAGACTTTAACATTCCACTGACAATATTAGATGGATCAATGGGACAGAAAATTAACAAGGATATCCAGGACTTGAACTCAGATCTGGACCAAGAAAACCTAATAGACATTTTACAGAACTCTCCATCCCAAATCCACAGAATATATATTCTTCTCAGCACCACATCACTCTTACTCTAAAATTGACCACATAATTGGAAGTAAATCACTCCTCAGCAAAAGCAAAAGAATGGAAATCATAACAAACAGTCTCTCAGACCACAGTGCAAACGAATTAGAACTCAGGATTAAGAAACTCACTCAGGCCGGGCACGGTGGCGCAAGCCTGTAATCCCAGCACTTTGGGAGGCCAAGGCAGGTGGATCACGAGGTCAAGAGATTGAGACCATCCTGGTCAACATGGTGAAACCCCGTCTCTACTAAAAATACAAAAAATTAGCTG
>NW_016107320.1:12391734-12393677 GCF_001604975.1 Cebus imitator
AAAAAAAAAAAAAAAAAAAAAAAAAAACCTTAAAAAAAGTAATAAATCCAGGAGTTGGTTTTTTGAAAAGATCAACAAAATAGATAGATCACTAGCCAAATTAATTAAAAAAGAGAGAGAGAGAAGAATCAAATAGATGCAATAAAAAACAATAAAGGTGATATCACCAGAGATACCACAGAAATACAAACTATCATCAGAGATTACTACAAACAACTCTGTGCATATAAGCCAATAAACATGGAAGAAATGGATAAATTCCTGGACATTTACACCCTCCCAAGCCTAAACCAGGAAGAAGTCAAAATCCTGAATAGACCAATAACAAGGGCTGAAGTGGAGGCAACAATTAATAGCCTACCAACCAAAAAAAGCCCAGGTCCAGATGGCTTCACAGCCAAATTCTACCAGACATACAAAGAGGAGCTGGTACCACTCCTTCTGAAACTACTCCAAACAACCCAAAAAGAGGGAATCTTTCCCAAATCATTTTATGAGACCAACATCATCCTGATACCAAAACCCAGCAGAGACTTAACAAGAAAAGAAAACTTCAGGCCAATATTCATAATGAACATAGATGCAAAAATCTTCAATAAAATACTGGCAAACCCATTGCAACAGCACATCAAAAAGCTTATCCATCACGATCAAGCAGGCTTCATCCCGGGGATGCAAGGCTGGTTCAACATACGCAAGTCTATAAACGTAATCCACCACATAAACAGAACCAAAGACAAAACCACATGATTATCTCAACCGATGCAGAGAAGGCCTTTGACAAAATCCAACAGCCCTTTATGCTAAAAACTCTCAATAAACTAGGTATCAACGGAACGTATCTCCAAATAATAAAAGCTATTTACGACAAACCCACAGCCAATATCATACTTAATGGGCAAAAACTGGAAGCATTCTCTTTGAAATCTGGCACTAGACAAGAATGCCCTCTCTCACTACTCCTATTCAATATAGTATTGGAAGTTCTAGACAGAGCAATCAGGCAAGAAAAAGAAATAAGGGGTATTCAATTAGGAAAGGTGAAAGTCAAATTGTCTCTATTTGCAGATGACATGATTATATATTTAGAAGACCCCATCGTCTCAGCCCAAAATCTCCCGAAACTGATAAGCAACTTCAGCAAAGTCTTAGGATACAAAATCAATGTGCAGAAATCATAAGCATTCCTATACACTAATAACAGACTTAAAGAGAGCCAAATCAAGAAGGAACTGCCATTCACAGTTGCTACAAAGAGAATAAAATACCTAGGAATACAACTAACAAAGGATGTAAAGGACCTCTTCAAGGAAAACTACAAACCACTGCTCAAGGAAATAAGAGAGGACACAAACACATGGAAAAACATTCCATGCTCATGGTTAGGAAGAATCGATACTGTGAAAATGGCCATACTGCCCAAAGTTATTTATAGATTCAATGCTGTCCCCAACAACTACCTATGACCCTCTCCACAGAACTGGAAAAAACCACCTTAAACTTCATATGAAACCAAAAGAGAGCCCACATAGTCAAGTCAATTCTAAGCAAAAAGAACAAAGCAGGAGGCATCACACTACCTGACTTCAAACTATACTACAGGCTACAGTAATCAAAACGGCATGGTACTGGTACAAAAACAGAAATATAGACCAATGGAACAGAACAGAGGCCTCAGAGGCAATGCCACACATCTACAACCATCTGGTCTTTTGACAAACCTGACAAAAACAAGCAATGGGGAAAGGATTCTCTGTTCAATAAATGGTGTTGGGATAACTGGCTAGCCATGTGCAGAAAGCAGAAACTGGACCCCTTCCTGACACCTTACACTAAAATTAACTCCAGATGCAATGAAGACTTAAACATAAGACCTAACACCATAAAAATCCTAGAAGAAAACCTAGGCAAAACCATTCAGGACATAGGCATAGGCAAGGACT
>NW_016107320.1:12393857-12403127 GCF_001604975.1 Cebus imitator
AAAAGTGGGCGAACGATATGAACAGACACTTTTTGAAAGAAGACATATATGAGGCCAAGAAAGATGAAAAAATGCTCATCATCACTGGTCATTAGAGAAATGCAAATCAAAACCACATTGAGATACCATCTCACACCAGTTAGAATGGTGATCATTAAAAAATCTGGAGACAACAGATGCTGGAGAGGATGTGAAGAAATAGGAACACTTTTACACTGTTGGTGGGAGTGTAAATAGTTCAACCATTGTGGAAGACAGTGTGGCGATTCCTCAAGGACCTAGAAATGGAAATTCCATTTGACCTAGCAATCCCATTACTGGGTATATATCCAAAGGTTTATAAATCGTTCTATTATAAAGACATATGCACATATATGTTCATTGCAGCACTGTTTACAATAGCAAAGACCTGGAACCAATCCAAATGCCCATCGATGATAGACTGGACAAGGAAAATGTGGCACATATACACCATGGAATACTATGCAGCCATAAAAAATGATGAGTTCTTGTCCTTTGTAGGGACATGGATGAATCTGAAAACCAAAACCATCATTCTCAGCAAACTGACACAAGAACAGAAAATCCAACACCGCATGTTCTCACTCATAGGCGGATGTTGAACAATGAGAACATGTGGACACAGGGAGGGGAGCATCACACACTGGGATTTGTTGGGGGAGACTAGGGGAGGCACAGCAGGGGTAGGGATTTGGGGAGGAATAACATGGGGAGAAATGCCAGATATAGATGATGGGCGGATGGAGGCAGCAAACCACATTGCCATGCATGTACCTATGCAACATGCAATCCTGCATGTTCTTTACATATACCCCAGAACCTAAAGTGCAATAAAACATATTTAAAAAGAAAAATTAAAAAAATTTTAAAAAAGAAATATCCCAAGCCAGAACCACTTCTAAGTTCATGATCCACAGCTAAGCCACTTCCAAGTTCATGATCCATGAAAAGTTGTAATATTAATATTTATCATCTGAGGTCACCAGGTTAGGTGATAGTTTGTTATGCAGCAATACAAAACTAATAAACAATATAATACCATATTTTAAAATATTTTTTCTGCAGTTTGTAGCAATCATTTTTTATAAATATCAAAAGCAAGAAATTGTTTATACAGACATATACATGTAATAAACTTTTTTTAAGTGTGAGAATATTAAAATATCATTCCACTGATAACAACTGTAATGCTTAGATTAGCTACATAAAACAATGGTACAGAAGCATCAGAGAGCAACAGAGTTTGGCAGGACTGGTGCAGCCAAGAGCACATAGATAAAGGAAGTGAGATAAGCCATACATTTGACTCTGATTTTTCCTTTATGTCACTTGCCAGTTCGTGATGTGGAGCAATAAGGGCTGAAGGCAGAGCATCAGAGAGGCTTGCAGAAATCTCACTAAACTAGGGAGTCAGAGGTTGGAGTTCAAGGCCCACCAGTGGGGAAGGAACCTGATAAATACTTCAGGATTTTAGTTGAGATGACTAAAGAGCTAGGCCCCTAAAAGTGAGTTAAGCTCTAGCAGTAGGGGAGACTATCCTTAGGAATCTTGGAATATGCCCTAGGCACAGTTAGAAATAGACCAACTCTAACAAAGCTCCTAGACCTATCCTCAATTGCATCAGCATGAAACTGAGAGTACCTTATTTCCCTGGCATAAGAAAATGTAATAATTTGAAGGAAGGTAGCTAGAGAATACTATTTTTTATACATGATGTCTAGATCTCAGTGGAAAATTACTAGGCATGCCAAAAAATAGGATCAAATGACTAAAACCAAGAGGGGAAAACAAAAAATGGAAAACAGTGATGCAGATACTGAAGTTATTAAACAGAGAGTTTGAAATAACTATTATTAATATGTTCAAGGAAATAAAAGAAAGGAAATTTTACCAAAGAACTGGAGTCGGCTTAAAAAAAAAAAAAAAAGTCAAGCCAGAAAAATCACAAGGTCAGGAGTTCAACACTTGGCTAGTCAACACGGTGAAGCCCTGTCTCTACTAAAGATACAAAAAATTAGCCAGGCGTGGTGGCAGGCACCTGTAATCCTAGCTTTTCAAGAGGCTGAGGCAGGAGAATCGCTTAAACCTGGGAAGCAGAGTTGCAGTGAGCCCAGATCATGCCATTGCACTCCAGCTTGGGCAACAGGGCAAGACTCCATCTCAATCAAACAAACAAAAAAAAAGTCAAATGAAAATCTTAGAATTAAGACAATAAAATTACTGAAATTAAGAATTGAATAGATGGGTTCAAAAGCAGATTAGACATAGCCAAGACAAGATAGTAAAAAACAGAGACAAAAGAATGAAAAATGGAGCCGGGCACATTGGCTCACACCTGTAATCCCAGCATTTTGGGAGGCCGAGACGGGCGGATCACCTGAGGTCAGGAGTTCAAGATCAACCTGGCTAACCCAGTGAAACCCCATCTCTACTAAAAATACAAAAATAAGCCAGGCATGGTGGCACACACTAGCAATCCCAGCTACAGTACTTGGGAGGCTAAGCCTGGAGAATCACTTGAACCCAGGAGGTGGAGGTTGCAGTGAGTGGAGATCAAGCCATTGCACTCTAGACTGGCAACAGAGCAAGACTCTGCCTCAAAACAAAACAAAAAAGAATGAAAAATTGAAAAAAAAAAATGTAATTGGCCAGGTGTGGTGACTCACACCTGTAATCTCAGCACTTTGGGAGGCTGAGGTGGGTGAATCCATTGAGGTCAGGAGTTTGAGACCAGCCTGGCCAACAAGCAAAATCCTTGTCTCTACTAAAAATATAAAAATTAGCTGGACGTGGTGGTGGGTGCCTGTAATCCCAGCTACTCCGGAGGCTGAGACAGGAGAATTGCTTAAACCAGGAAGCGAACGTTGCAATGAGCCGATATTGTGCCACTACACTCCAGCCTGGGCAACAGAGTAAGACTCAATCTCAAAAAAAAAAAAATGTGATTAATATAAGGGCACAGTAAAAACATCTAACATATTTGTAATTGGGACCCAGAGACCCAGATGAAGAGAAGAATGGGATAGAACCAATTTTTAAACAAATACTGGCTGAGAATTTTCCAAAATGATGAAAAACATCAAGCTACAGTGCAAAGAATTTATCCTCATGCAAGACAGATAGACAGACAGACAGACACACACACACACACACACACCCCTAGCTATATCACAGAAAAACTGCTGAAAACAAAAAACAGAAAAATTTTAAAAGCAACCAGAGGAAAAAACCTACATTGTTTTCAAAAGAGCAACAATAAAACTGACAGCTAAGCAACAGAAAAAATGGATAAAGAAAATTGTTAAAGCACTGAAAGAAAATAATTACCAACTTAAAATGCTATACTCAGTGAAAATATCCTTCAAAAGTGAAGGCACAGTAAAGACATTTTAGGGCAAACAAAAACTGAAAGAACTTATTGTTGGCATAGCTACCTTCAAAGAAATACTGGAAGAAGTTTTTCAGGTAGAAGATAATCCCAGAAGAAATCAGTAATGCAAGGTGGAATAAACAGGCCAGGCACAATGGCTTACACCTGTAATCTTAGCACTTTGGAAGGCCAAGATGGGCGGATCATCTGAGATCAGAAGTTCTAGACCAGCCTAGCCAACATAGTGAAACCCCACTTCTACTAAAAATACAAAAATTAGCTGGGCGTAAGAGCACATGCATGTAGTCCCAGCTACTATAGAGGCTGAGGCACCAGAATCACTTGAATCCAGGAAGTGGAAGTTGCAATGAACTGGAATTGTGCCCCTGCACTCCAGCCTGGGTGACAAAGCGAGACTCTTGTCTCAAAAAATATATTTTTTTAAAAAAAGAAAAGGAATAAATAGCACCAAAAAGGTAAACTGTATGGCTAAACCTAAATTAATATTTACTATATAAAACAATAACACTAATGTCTTACAGAGTTCAAAATTTATAGTGAATTAAATACATGTTAACAATAGCACAAAAAGCAGGAGAGGGGTAAACAGTTAAAGTGTTTTGAGGTTCTTGCATTGTCCAGGACATGACATATGTACAGTTGTTCCTTCTTATCTGTTGGAGATTTGATCCAGGACTTCCTGCAAACACCAAAATCCACAGATGTTCAAGTCCCTTACCTCAAATGGCACAGTATTTGCCTATAACCTACACACATCCTTCCATATACTTTAAATCATCTAGATGACTTATTATAACTAATACACTGTAAGAGCTATGTAAATAGTTGTTTCACTGTATTGCTTAGGGAAATAATGACAAGAGAAAAGTCTGTACATGTTCAATACAGATGTAACCATCCATTTTTTTTTCCCCAAACATTTTTGGTCAAAGGTTGGTTGAATCCACAGATACGGAACCCATGGATATGGAGGCCAACTCTAGTAATTTAACATTGGTTATAGCAAAATAATCATACCTGTTGCAATCTCTAGGCTAATCATTGTGTTCACTTTGGCAGCATATACATCAAAATGGGAAGAATACAGAGAAGATTAGCATGGCCCCTTGAGCAAAGATGGCATGCAAACTCTAGGGTAATCACCAAAGAATAATAAAAGAATGTACAGTTAACAAGCTTTAGAGTAGGGAAGTGGAATGATTTTTTAAATACATGAATAATCTGAAGAAGGAGAAAAAGGGGAACAAAATTAACAAAAAAGAAAGTAAATTATAAGATGATGGATTTAAATCATAACGTCAGTAATTAAATATAAATGGTCCAGAGATGCCAGTTAAAAGACAAAGATTGTGAGACTGGATAAAAATGAACCTCAAATATAAGGATACAAAAAGAAAAGTTGTGTGGCAGTTTTAAAACATAGCCGCAAATCCTTTGGCACCCCTCTCATTAAGAGATGGAGTCTGTCTCCCTTCCCCAGTCTGTGTGGGCATGTGATTCCTTCAACCAATAGAGTACAGTAGAAGTAATACTGCAGGACTTTGGAGGCAAGAGCATAAAAGTCTATGCAATTTATGCTTTGTTTGCTGAAGCAGTCACTTTTAGAGCTCTGAGCCACTGTGTCAGAAATCTGACTACTCAAGGCCACCATGTTATAAGGAAGTCCAAGTAGGCACTAAAATCCACAGTCCTAGCTGAGTCCAGTCCCAAGTTAGCCCAGTCCAGGTACCAGACATGTTATAGAAGAAGTCTCCAGATTCTAGCCCCCAATAATTCACATCTTTCCAGCCAAGACTCCAGACAATGTAGAACAGATATAAAGTGTTCCTGCTAAGCTCTGTCCAAATTCCTCACCCACAAAACCTATGAGCATAATACAATGTTTGTTGGTTTATGCCACTAAATTTTGGGGTGGTTTGTTATGCAGCAGCACAAAAACGGAAAAAGTTGAAGCTAAAAGGATGAAAAATATACACCAAGCAAACAATCAAAAGAAAGCTGGTGTAGCTAGACAAATATCAGACAAATAAACTTTAAGGCAGGCAATTTCACTGAATGATATTTCCTAACAATAAAAGGATCAATTTAATAAAAAAAGAATTTCCAGTCTAACTTTGTATACACATAATAACATAGCCTCAAAATAAATAAAGCAAAAACTGACAGAACTAAGGGGAAAAAATTCAGATCCACACGTACTATTGGAAATTTTAACATACCTAAGTAAATGGGATATTCTTTGACGACAATGAAATTGAGCAAGAAGTCCAAAACAGAAAGATAACTAGGAAATTTCTGGATACTCAGAAATTAGGGAATATACTTTTCTAAATAACACATGAGTAAAAGTGAAAAAATAACTCATTAAAATATCAAGCTTCTAGTCAACAACAAAAAATACCATGAATAACAAGAACAGGCAAGTCACAGAATAGGAGAAAATATTTGCAATATATACATATGGAAATCAGAAAATATTTTTAACTGAGTGGCAATGAAAATAACGTATCACAAGTTATTGGATACAACTATGGCCAGGCGTGGTGGCTCACTTCTGTAATCCTGGCACTTTGGGAGGCCAAGGTGGGAAGATCACTTGAGCCCAGGAGTTCAAGACCAGCCCAGCCAACAGGAAAAAGCAAAACCCCAGCTCTACAAAAAATACAAAAATCAGCTGGGCACAGTGGTGCACACCTGTAGTCCCAGCTACTCAGGAGGCTGAGGTGGGAGAATCACTTAAGCCCGGGAGGTCAAGGCTGCAGTGAGCAGCATTCATGCCACTGCTCTCCAGCCTGGGCTACAGCATGAGATCTTGTCTCAAAAAAACAAACAAACAAAAAAGGAAACAAAAGTTATTCGATGCAACTAAAATTGAGACAAGGGGAAATGTATAGCTCACTAGAGCCCACTACAACTACCAATATTGCTAGAAACGTTTTTTAACAATACCAAAGATTGGAAAACTGTTTAAAGTATCTATGATAGCATGTACCTACCTGGCGACATGGCAACTAAACTCATTATAACCAACATTAATGAGTAAATATGTGCCCCAAAAGATAAGGACAGGAGAATTCATGGCAGGTTTCTTAATCATAGCCAGAAAACAGACACAGCACAAATGCCCATGAATAATAGAATGAGTGAATACATTGCATGGTTTATTCTACAGTGGAATACTCCTCACCCACAAAAATGAATAAACTACCACTGCATACAACAATATGGAGGAATCTTGCAACTAGAACGCTGCCAGCCCAAAAGACAAGAGTACATACTTCACAATTCCAAAACTAATCTACAGTGGCACAAATCAGAACAGTGGCTACCTTGGGATGCGGGTGGAGGGAGGATTGACTGGAAAGGGACATTTCTAGAGTACATATAATATTCCATGACCCAATCCAGGTGTATATTATGTAAGTATACACAGTTTACATAAGTGTATACTGTGTAAAAATTAATCAAGTTGTACATTTAAAATGTGTGCATTTTAGGCCGGGTGCGGTGACTCACGTCTATAATCCCAGAACTTTGGGAGCCTGAGGCAGGTGGATAACAAGGTCAGGAGTTCAAGACCAGCCTGGCCAACATAGTGAAACCCTGTCTCTACTAAAATACAAAAAAAAAATTCGGGTGTGGTGGTGTGCGCCTGTAGACCCAGCTACTGGGGAGGCTGAGGTAGGGGTATCACTTGAACCCAGGAGGCAGAGGTAGCAGTGAGCCAAGATCACTCCACTGCACTCTAGCCTGATGACAGTGAGACTCTGTCTCAAAAAAAAAAAAAAAAAAAAAAAAAAGTCTCAAAAAAAAAAAAAAAAAAAAAAAATCTGTGCATTCCAGAAAGTGGCCTGAGGTCAGGAGTTCTAGACCAGCCTGGTCAACATAGTGAAACCTCATCTCTACTAAAAATACAACAATTAGTTGAGTGTGGTGGCGGGTGTCTGTAGTCTCAGCTACTCAGAAGGCTGAGGCAGGAGAATCGCTTGAACCCTGAAGGCAGAGTTTGCAGTGAGCCAAAAGCACGCCACTGCACTCCAGCCTGAGCATCAAGAGCAAAACTGCTTCTTAAAACAAAAAAATAAAGAAATTTTAAAATTCCAGAAAGTGTTCATTTCTGAAGGAGAAATCAGAAGAGAGAAGAGGAGAGGCTAATATTTATATATTCAACGCATACACCCTTTGGTATGCATCAAATATTAAATGCTAACAAACACATGATATTAGTAAAACCAAATTCTTCAAATATTTACCACCCATTTACTGAACTCGGGAAGAATTTTAAAAGTAAAATGAATATAAATGATTCTCACTGATATTTAAATACAAGAAGACGATTGCATTAATTTAATAAGTGCCCTCCTAGCATCATGCTGATTGTACCTTCAAGAGACCACTTTGTATGACGTAGGGCCATAAGCATGACAGGCATTATTGAATGCATACTGTCTGTAGGGCACTGTTGTGAATGCTTTACATGCATTTAATTGTCATATAACCCTATGAGGCCAGTACTGTTATCACCCCAATTTAACAGATGGGGAAACACACACAGGGAGTTCAAGTGATTTGCTGGTGTCCTCACAGCAGGCAAGCAGTCGAGCCAGCATTTGAAGCCTGCCTTTGAATGGCTGTCTGGTCTCAGAGCCTACTCGCTCTACATCTGCACCACTCTGCCTCTTGTAAGGAATACATCTCCCATTTCTGGGAGTTTTCCACCACACCCCTGACTTATGAAGAGGACTACAATGGAGTTGCAGGGTGTCCACAGAGAGGGGCTTGTGATGTATCTGTAATCACAATGACAATGAATTACATTGTCATCACTGCCAATAACAATAATAGTAACCACTGAGCCCACATGTTTCTATGTCACAGAGTATGTTAAAAAGTTGCGATGATTAAACAGTTAACAGGCTTTTTTTAATTCCAGATCTTCACTAAGAAATAACCTGGATCAGCAGGGTATGGTGACTCACGCTTGTAATCCAGCACTTTAGGAGGCCGAGACAGATGGCTCTCCTAAGGTCAGGAGTTCCAGACCAGCCTGGCCAACATGGCAAAACCCCGTCTCTATTAAAAATACAAAAATTAGCCTGGAGTGGTGGCATGTGCCTGTAATCCCTGCTACTCAGGGGGCTGACACAGGAGAATTGCCTAAACCAGGGAGGCAGAGGTGGCAGTGAGCGGAGATCATACCACTGCACTCCAGCCTGGGTGACAGAGTAAGACTTCATCTCAAAATAAATAAATAAATAAACTAAGAAATAACCTAGATAAATTATCTTCTCTCTCTGAATTCTCTCCCATCCTTTCCTGGCTTCTGGCACCTATGACCTTATAAATGCCCTTGATTTATTCATGATCTATGTCTTATCTCTCCCCCAGGAAGACAGCATTTGTTTCTGATTCTTCTTTGCCTTCTTGTGGGGCATGTTACTTAGACATGGAAGGTGCTGAGGAAATATCTGTGAAATAACTGAGTCCACACATGACAAATAAATAAAGGTGACGTCAAACATCCAAGGTCTTTGCAAAAGCTCCCACATACCCTTGACCTTGCCCATCATATTCACTGTCATAATCCTGAGATTTAGAAAAGGTCCTGTGAGTTATAAGTGCTTACTCAATACCAAGTTTTGGTTCAATGAATGAAAGTAGGAATGACAGATAATCCTGGAACTTTGTAAAATATCCGTAGACCAAGCCTCATCTCTGTGAAAGGCCTTGCTGACACTGAGATGGGTCGACATGTCTACCAACTCAGGGGGACAAGGAAGAGGCACTACACTGCTGGGTTCCTGTAAGAGAAGAAGGCGTCTACAATGCCGCAGTAGACAGCAGGCTTGAGGGAAAAT
>NW_016107320.1:12403195-12415742 GCF_001604975.1 Cebus imitator
CTCTGTCATCAGGCTAGAGTGCAGTGGTGTGATCTCAGCTCACTGCAACCTCTGCCTCCCAAGTTTAAGCGATTCTCCTGCCTCAGCCTCCTGAGTAGCTGGGACTACAGGCGCGCACCACCACATCTAGCTAATTTTTGTATTTTTAGTAGAGATGGGGTTTCACTATATTGCTAGGATGGTCTCAATCTCTTGACCTCGTGATCCGCCCACCTTGGCCTCCCAAAGTGCTGGGATTACAGGCTTGAGCCGCTGAGCCCTGCTGAGTATCCTTCTGAGAAAGCCCATCCATGTGGTGGGGTACGAGCCTCCCAGGTCTGCAGTGAGCAGTTTTCATCATGCACAGGGGAGGATTAGGGAAGAGGGTAAATGTCTTGAATATCTTTGAGAATTTTCCTTTTCTTCTTTTTTTTTTTTCTGAGATAGAATCTTGCTCTGTCACCCAGTCTGGAGTGCAGTCACAGCTCACTGCACCCTCCACCTCCTGGGCTCAAGCCATCCTTCTGCTTCAGCCTCTTAAATGGCTGGGACTACAGGTGCACCACCACACTTGGCTAATGTTTCTTTTTTAATTTTGTAGAGACAGGGTCTCACTATGTTGACCAGACTGGTCTCAAACTCCTGGCCTCAAGCAATCCTCCTGCCTTGGCCTCCTAAGCCCAGCAAGAATGTTCTTTCCTTGTCTAGTAAGAGCTCAGCAGTGCCTGCCATGCTGAGCAAGCGGAGCTCCAGGGGCAAGTGAGTGGAAGAAGTTCCCATTCTCAGTCTCCCTGCTCCACTCCTATCTCTTGTTTTCTTTTGGAAATTCTTCCTCCAGCGATAGGGAAGGCATGTGATGGCCCTTTTTAAGGATAGAACATCACGAGTCAACTGGAACTGCCTCTTGGGGAAAGACTGTTTTCTTCCCTTAAAAAGCATGCCTTGTTCTTCCAGGTGAGATGCTTGACTTCCTTCCTCCCCCTCCTCTCCACCCATCACTTCCCACCCCAGCCTCTCCTTCAAGCTGTCTTGGCCCCTCTTTTCCCTACTACTGCCTTTTTCTCTGGTCCTCAGCAGGGAAAGCCAGAAGCTTACTCTCGGGAGCAGAAAGAATCTCCAAACCAATGCACAGAGCCCAGGAGAAATGATCTGGAGCAAAGTGCTTCACAGGGGCTCATGAAGTAGAAAATCAGAACTTGACCATCTGGTTTGATGTGTCTGTTCTTATCCTTTGATTGCAGAAGATCAAGTTCTGGCCATCACACATGTTGATGTCTGATACGGGGCATTGCTCAGCAAAGCCCTGAACCCTGCCTCCTATCACCGCCCTCCTGGCTAAGTGACGTCTGGGGACCGACATCGGCCTGGCCTCATCACTCTCTGACTCTTGAGACTCAGAACCTAGTACCAGGGAGATTTCATTCATTCATGACATTCTGAGTCAGTTCATATGTCACCTGCCTCAACAACTTTGCTTCTCCTCTTTCAGTTACTTCTATCTTGGTCTATTTTCCCGGCTCTTTCTCTCTCTTTCCACCACTTTTCTCTCTGTCTTCTTCATTTCCTCCTGTTCCAGGCTCTTCACGTGGCCCTGTCTCCAGGCCCCTCTCCCGTATCTGTCTCAGGGAGCCTGCTCCTCCAACCTCCCTCCTTCCTGGGGACTCTGGGAAGTGCCTGAGTGTGGCCTTGCAGGTTGCGGCACCGCTTTCATCCCGATCCAGGTGGCTGCAATCCAGTACAGGATTTACGCTGCCCTGACCCTGAGCCGTCAAGAAGGAACAGCCAGATTAATGGGGTGGGCGGGCTGGGGTAATAATCGTTTGTTTGATGTGACAGGCCTGATAGGCGTTGATTTACTTACAGACTGATGGGCTTTTAATTGAGCACGCCATCCCAGTCACTTCAAAGGCAGGGGAAGTTGACAAGGGGCCCCTTTCACGAGGGTTCCTGGTGACTGACAGGCCCCCTCTGCTAAGGCTCCCGCCTGGCCCAGGACCGGCCCGGGCAGCCCTCACCGGGCTCTCTAGCAAAGGAACACATTTTCTGTAACTCAGAAATGGCCTTTTGTCTGCTGCCGAGGAAGGCAGCCCCTGCTCGGAAGGCCCCGCAGCCCTCGGAAGGGTGGGGAACAAGGAGGAGTGGGGGATTCTGAGATCGCCTACAGCAGAAGGGGTCTGGAGGAGATTCCAGGCCCTCGATGTGCAAACGGCTGCTTTGTTCTGCCCTTGGGTGCTGAGACAGCCTCCTCCGCCTCACTTTCTCCTCCTTCTCCTCACTTCCTCTCTCTCTGTATACATACATTTTTTTTATTAGAAATATACATATTTTTAATTTTTTAAAAAATGAGAGACTGGGTCTCATTATGTTGCCCAGGCTGGTGTCGAACTCCTGGGCTGAGGGGATCCTCCAGTCTTGGCCTCCCAAAGTGCTGTAATTACAGGTACGAGCCACCAGGCCTGGCTGCCCCCTCTTTTCAAGCCGTTCTTTTTGCATTAGCCTTCCCAGTTCTCAGGCCCCTTCCTTCTCCTCCTCTTACTCCTCCCACTTCCTCCTTCTCTGAGTCAGCTCCTGATGTCCCCGGAGTAGTGGCCCATTCACAACAGCCCCCACTCCCGGGGCAGCCACCCTTCCTTCCCCAGGCTGCAGGCTGTGAGGCCTTCAGACCAGGACACCCTTGAACTTGGAGGCCGGGCCTCCAGAGCAGAGCCCTCTCTCCGCCAGACCACACTACAATGAACGGAGGCCACAGACACCCGCACCTAAGGCCAGGGACTCAGGTTCAGTGCAGTTTTTATCCCATTCATGTTTGGTCTGGGAGATGCTAGACCAAATGTCATTAATATTAAAGCGGAGGTTTTATTCTGTTTGAAATTTTAGAAAATGTTTTTTATCAAGGATGTTCTGTCGAAATGGCTTTGCTTTGGTTTTGTTTTGTTCAAGTCCTGATTTATTAGCTGCTAAACTTTCTTTTTTCTTGGAAAAAGATATACTTAAAGCCTTCCATGGAAAATATGTTGAAAGCTATCTTGCAATGTCAGCTCATTTCTTGGGCGAGGACCCCATCCCCACTCATAGGACACAGTCCCTGACCTCTAGGAGGTGGGGCCCTCTACATCAGCCCCCAAACTTTCTCACTAAGTGGGAAGTTGGGGTGGAGGGGAGGTCAGTGAGACTCCCAGCCTGCAAGAGCTTTGAGTTCTAAGTCAGCCACCACTACTGACTGCCAGAGACCATGGGCAAGCCCTGTTCCCTGTGCTCTTCTCTTGTTCCCTGTGGTAACCTGCCCAAGCACACAGAGCCAGGCCCTGGCTAGAAAGACCATGATAATGACTTATACTTACATGGCATCATTTCATTTGGAAGGTACTTTTTTTTTTTTGAGACAGAGTCTCACTCTGTCGCCAGGCTAAAGTGCAATGGAGCCATCTTGGCTCACTGCAACCTCCGCTTCCAGGGTTCAAGTGATTCTTCTGCCTCAGCCTCCTCAGTAGCTGGGACTACAGGTGCGCACCACCACGCCCAGCTAATTTTTGTATTTTTAGGAGAGGCGGGGTTTCATCGTGTTGGCCAGGGTGGTCTCAATCTCTTGACCTCATGATCTGCCCACCTTGGCCTCCCAAAGTGCCGGGATTACAGGCGTGAGCCACCATGCACAGCAGCACTTTCACATATACTATCTTAATTTAAAAACTGTGGGAGGTAGGTAAGTGCAATGTTATTGTGCCCATTAGACAGATGATAAAATTGAGACTCAAAGGATGATGTGTTCCTAAGAGGCAAAACTGGGTCTCAAACTGGGGGATTATCCTGCTGCTTCCTCCACCACCCCTCACCACGTCCCAAGGACTATTGCCCCATTCCTCTGGAAGCTGCATTTTCTCACTCTAAGCAGGTGGTTTGTTCCCCTTTTCCTTTGTCTTTTTCCTCCTTTTAGATCCTTCCCTGATTTCCCCACCCTTCTGGCTTGGGTGTCCAGAGTCAGAGAGCCTCCAGCCCTAACCTTAGGAGGCCAGAGCTCTGCCCGTCTCTGCCTCAAAGATCACTTACAAACGTTTGCCTGAGAGCCTGATGGCTCCCTCAAGATTTGCTGCCCACAGCTCTCCTCAGCTCTCCTCTCATCCATAGACAAAACGACCATAGTTGAGGTGCCTGGGCGATTGGTCCTCTGCTGCTGAGAACGCGTTCACTAAGGTAGCTCACCACTTGCCGGAGGAGTATTTCCCACTGCAGAGCTAAGCCCTAGGACTGACTGAGAGAAACTGATCAGTTCTCCCTTCTCTGCCTCTATGCTGTGAATCTAATATTTCCGCAGAAATATTAATGCCCTGAGATATTATGGCTTGTTTACATGTTGGTCCCCTCACTAGAGAGTCCAATCCTTTAAGGCAAATACTAATATCTTTTCATCTTACATCCCCAGGGCTCCGTGGTGCAAGTTTGGCTGAAAGGTTTGTTCAAAGTTTTGTTAGTCTGTGGTGGTTCATACCTGTAATCTGAGCACTTTGGGAGGCCGAGGCCGGGGAAGTGCTTGAGTCCAGGAGTTTGAGACCAGCCTGGGCAACAGGGTGAAACCCCATATCTACAAAAAATACAAAAATTCGCTGGGCGTGGTGGCAGGCTCCTGTAGTCCCATCTACTCAGGAGGGTCAGGTGAGAGGATCTCTTGAGCCTGGGAGGTCAAGGCTGCAGTGAACTGTGATCGCACCACCGCACTCCAGCCTAGGCGACAGAGTGAGATCTTGTCTCAAATAAAAAGAAAAAAAGAAAGAAAGAGAGGAAGGAAAGAAGAGAAGGAAGGAAGGAAGTTAGTTTTGTGTGAAAGGCAGAATAGTAGACTGCTGGAGTCAAACAGCAGAATCATCTCAATGCCAGCTCTACCACTTGCCAGCTAGAGCCCTTGGACAAGCATTTAAGTATTCCATGCCTCAGTCTCCTCATCTGTAAAATGGGATGAAAACAGTACCTACCTTATAAAGTTATATTATGAGGCTTTCATGAGTTAATAACATATTTCATCTCAGCCACAATGTGCTGTTATTTTAGGTAAAATAAAGAAAGAAAACAACTGCTGTTAAATAATCAGTGACAGGGTGCCTGTTTTATCAGTGTCAGAGATGTTTAAAATGTGGTGAAAATGTATCTTAGAATTGATTAGCAACGTCTGTGGGAAACACACAGAACAGTCGCCGGCACACAGCGCCCGTTAGGAGAGTGACAGCTACTGTCTGTTGTTGCTGTTGAACTGCATTCTCACAAGAACCTGATGACGAGTTCACTTAATCCTCATTTTACAGATGAGGAAACAGAAATTCAGAGAGCCAAGTGGCTTGACCAGGCTCACTCAGCCAGGGAGTCCTCGCAGGCATTTAAACCTGCCTTTGAGGTGCAATAATCTACAGTGATTACAGTCGCTGGCAGACGCCCACCGAGCTACCAGGGAGTTAGGAGCTGGGTTTTGTTCTCAATTGCATTCACTTTCCTTAATCTAAGTTTTTTCCCCCTCTGGCATAATTGCTCTCTTTCTTCCTCCCCCTCCTCCTTTTTACTTGGCTCTGATCTTCCTACCTTTCTGCTAATGGCTTCAGGTTTTACTGTATCTGCATTTGAAATTGTAAGCAACCTCAGATCTTTTATGGAGGTAGAAGGAGTGTAAATAAATATAAAGGCAAAAACTGGCTTTTAAAGATGACAGGTAGCAAGAAAAAAGATATAGACCGTGTGCCCACAAACACATGTGGGGCATGTAGGTTTCATGTGGACCCCCTGAGGGACAGACCACCGGTGCCCACCCAGACACCCTGCCCTCCGGCTCCCTCCAGCCTTCTGTGAGAGCCTCTGATGCCAAGTGCCCTGATGAAAATGCAGAAAGTGCCACATGCCCCTTAAGCCAGTTGTTGGCCACATCAGACTTTCTCCCATTAACCAGTGAGACTCTATGGCGTGGTGGGGAGGTTTGAGGGGGCAGGGAAATGGCTACAATTAACTGTTCTAGAACCATCTCTGTTTCTGTTTGGCACCTCCAAAGAAGCAGCAGCTTGAAAGAGTGTAAGTTTCTAGCTTGTTATTGCAATGAGTCTGAGGCAAATAAAGGAATCCCGTTAGCTCCAAATGGAACCCATGTAAAAGGTGTATCACTGTTTTTACCATCAGAAAAAAAGTCTTGGCCAGGTACACACTTCACACCTATAATCCCGACATGTTGGGAGGCTAAGGCAGGAGGATACTTGAGGCCAGGAATTCAAGACCACCCCGGCAACATAGCAAGACCCCACGTCTATTAAGAAAAAAAAAATGTTTAAGGCCAGGTGTGGTGGCTCGCGCCTGTAACCCCAGCACTTTGGGAGGCCAAGATGGGTGGATCATTGAGGTCAGGAGTTCAAGACCAGCCTGGCCAAGATGCTGAAACCCCGTCTCTACTAAAAATACAAAAATTAGCCAGGCATAGTGGCATGCACCTGTAGTCCCAGCCACTCAGGAGGATGAGGCGGGAGGATAGCTTGAGCCCAGGAGTTTGAGTCTGCAGGGAGCTAGGATCACACCACTGCATTCCTGCCTGGTGACAGAGCAAGACTCCGTCTCAAAAAAAAAAAAAAAAGAAAAAAAGAAAGAAAGAAAAGAAAAAGAAAAAAAGGAAGTCTCTAGAAAATACTTTATTTGGGATTTTGTAGTAGTCTCCCCACAACCTTAAGTGACTATCGTAGGTCACAGAAAGATGCCACTCACATACTTCTGAAAACCTTTTTTGTCATGTCATCCCCCAAGTGATGAGCCCCAATATTCTGCCACTTCCGCCAGGCTTGCCACAATCACCTTAACAGATAATGAATGAAATACATCACAATATTGTACCGGGTTTTTCCCTCCCAAGTAGGGAGGCCATGGGCCGGCTAGAAGGTTGTATTTGTGAATTTGCTTGAGTCTGATGGGATCACGGATGATGGGGTTGGGGGGAAGTTTCCCCCAAACTTCTCTCCACTCTCCCCCATGGCCTGTGATCTATTGAGTTAAAGGCTGTGTGAGGAAGAAGTTTTTAAAAGGACAATTGCATTTGGGAGATTTGCCAGGGTGAGGAGGGAGGGCATGCCATCCTTCAGTAGCCTGAATGCAGCCTACAGTTCTTCCAGTTCTGAATAAAATGTACTCTAGGCTCAGATCCATCAGACAAAGAAAGATACATCAGCAGAGGAGGGGAAAGATGAAATGGGCGTCCGGCTCTTCATTCACGCACATGTAGTTCATCTCTAAGTCTTCCAAGAAAGCAGCCGCACAGCAAATCCCTTCGGATGCTGTCTGTACCTGAGCCTCCTGTGAGATAATCCTCTTAATGGAATATTTAAGAAATCAGATATAAATCACTCACCTTTTATCTCACCTGCAGATTCATATACCATAAGACATACCATGTACATGTCTATATACATATAGATGATTGCAGCTGCCTTTTTGAGTGGATATTGCCATGTTTTTAGGCTCAATATGTTTTTCAATATCTAAATCTATTTTTTTCCTGGAGATATGGGTGCAGAAATATAAATTTTAGAGATCAGAGCCCAGAAAATAGATGTATCTAGAGACGTTTCAAAATTAAAACACACATACTTCTGAAAACCTTTTTCGTCATTTGCAGCCAATAAAAATGCCTATTGTTATGATGCACTCATAAATAACTTGATTTTGGCATATGCTTTCACACCATACAGAAAATGAATAAATTAAATTTGATTTACATCCTTTTTCATTTTTATTAGCACTACTCTGAAGAGTTTATGTAAGGGACGTGCCAGAGCAGTTATGCCAAATGTTTTAAGGCATTGGTATTGATATCATATAAATTAAGGTGTTTTAATTTGCATTCTTTAATTAACTAAATACTGGCAGAAAAATAAAACACAAGGGCAGCCCTGACTTATTGCCTCTATTAAACTGCTGACATCTCCAAAAAGATGCTTTAAGCAATTTAATCCATGCGGTGGGTGGGAGGGGGATATTAACACGCTCTTATTTGGCAAAGCCTGTTGAGGTTAAAGAAACCAATATCGTGCTTTGCTTACAGAGTGGTAAGGGACTGGGTGTGTTCTAAGAAGGCCTGAACTTGTATCCCCAAGGAGAAGTTAACCAAATGCTTTTAATTCTCGGTCCTGCCCAGGCCTGAGCATTGTGGGCTGCTGGGTACAGGGCCCCGGAGACCGCTGCTGGCTGTCTTTCCCCCCCAGGGCTGAATCCCGACAACTTGAGAAGAGACAAACTGGTTGAATTAATTAAGTAGATTCCATATCAACATAACTATACCAGAAACAAGAAGAGGAATCATCAAAGATCCTTCAGCGCAGCTGGCTGCTTTCAGTCCGTCCTCTTCATCACACTCGGGCCCCCAAACCCAAGGGATGAAAAGAAGTTTTCTCAAAAGATGTTCAGAAGCTGCTACCATAGCAAAGACATGGAACCAATCTAGATGCCCATCAACAGTGAACTGGATAAAGAAAATATGGTACCTATACACTGCAGAATACAATGCAGTCATGAAAAAGAATGAAACCATGTTCTTTGCAGCAATGTGGATAGGCCTGGGGGCCTGAGATTCAGTGCAGAAATAGAAAACCAAATACTGCATGTTATCACTTATAAGTGGGAGCTAAACATGGGGCACACATGGAAATAAAGATGGCAAGAATTGGCCAGGCACAGTGGCTCATGCCTATAATCCCAGCACTTTGGGAAGCCAAGGCAGGTAGATCATGAGGTCAGGAGATAGAGACCATTCTGGCCAACATGATAAAATCCCTCCTCTACTAAAAATACAAAAATTAGTCTGGCGTGGTGGTGCATGCCTGCAATCCCAGCTACTCAGGATGTTGAGGCAGGAGAATCATTTGAACCAGGGAGCTGGAGGTTGCCGTGAGCTGAGATCACGCCACTGCACTCCAGCCTGGCAACAGAGGGAGACTCTGTCTCAAAAAAAAAAAAAAAAAAAAAAAGGGCAAGAATTGACACCAGGAACTACTAGAGGGGGAAGGGGGGAAGGGAGGAAGGGAGGGAAGCAAGAGCTGAAAAACTATTGGGTACTGTGTTCACTATGGGTGACGGGATCAACCGTACCCCCAAACCTCAGCATCATGCAATATGCCTGTGTAACAAACCTGCACATGTACCCCCTGAATCTAAAATAAAAGTTGACATTTTTAAAGAAAGAAAAAGTAAAAGGCTATTCAAGTTTTAAAATATTTTAAAAAATAAAATTAAAAAGATGTACCAGGGGTACGCTAACTCCCTTCCAAACCCTGGATCTCATCACCGCCTCCTGAGACTTTATTTAAATTTCCCATCACAGAGGAAACAGCAGCTTCTTTCTCAACTATGTAAATGCTTTCTTTTCCCTCCTTGCCCTCATGTGTTCTTCATTTTTGCTGTTTCTCCTCTCCTGTAGGACCAAAGTAAACTCTGGGAAGTTCCCATCTTCTTTCATTCTCCATCCCGATTAAGGAGGAGCAGCTCTAAGGAGATTACAATCACCAGTTGGTACCCATAGGAAAGGGACTGCTCGCAAGCACAGGCTGAGACAATATTTCTCTTCCCTAAGGCCACCGAATCCTCAGCCAACCATCTGTACAACAGCCTTTACTGTTCTCACGGCATTCTGAGGACTTCTGTCTCGCATTCTTTACCGCATCTGGGAAGCCTCACGTCTAGGGGCCTCAGCGATACCTGCTGAGTTGACCTGAGACATCACACAGGCATCACAGGGCTGGGGAGTGGAGTTCACTTTCTTCTGGCCTCCACGTCCCTATAGTCCCAGCTAATTGGGAAGCTGAAGTGGGAAGATCCCTTGAGTCTAGGAGTTTGAGGCTGCAGTGAGCTGTGATCATACCATCGCACTTTAGCCTGGGTGACATGGTGAAACCCTGTCTCTAAAAAATAAAAATTTAAAAAAAAAAAAAAAAAACATTCAGACCTGGGTGTGGTGGCTCATGTCTGTAATCCCAGCACTTTGGGAGGCCGAGGCAGGTGGATCACTTGAGGTCAAGAGATCGAGACCAGCTTGTCCAAAATGGTGAAACCCCATCTCTAAAAAATAAAAATTTAAAAAAAAAAAAAAAAAACATTCAGACCTGGGTGTGGTGGCTCATGTCTGTAATCCCAGCACTTTGGGAGGCCGAGGCAGGTGGATCACTTGAGGTCAAGAGATCGAGACCAGCTTGTCCAAAATGGTGAAACCCCATCCCTACTAAAAATACAAAAATTAGTTGGCTGTGGTGTGGTGGCGTGTGCCTGTAATCCCAGCTACTCAGGAGGCTGAGGCAGGAGGATTGCTTGAATCTGGGAGGCAGTGTCTCTTCATACAGCAGTGTCTCTTGTGAGAGGGCCCAATAAGTAGCAGTTCAAGGGCACTCCAAGCCCTATTGCCCAGGTCTCTGAGTACTGTCATTATGCAATGTCCTTACCCCAGCTTTCTTCATAAGACAGAGTCTCACTCTGTCACCCAGGCTGGAGTGCAGGGGCTCAATCTTGGCTCATGGCAACCTCTGCCTCCTAGGTTCAAGCGATTCTCCTGCCTCAGTCTCCCAAGGAGCTGGGATTACTGGCACACACCACCACACCCAGCTAATTTTTTGTACTTTCAGTAGAGACAGGGTTTCACCATTTTGGACAAGCTGGTCTCGATCTCCTGACCTCAAGTCATCCACCCGACTCAGCCTTCCAAAGTGCTGGGATTACAGACATGAGCCACCACATCTAGCCCTGAATGGTTTGCTTACTTTTTCTTTTTTAGAGGCAGGGTTTCACTGTGTCACCCAGGCTGAAGTGCAATGGTGTGATCACAGCTCACTCCAACCCCAAACTCCTAGGCTCAAGGGATCTTCCCACTTCAGCTTCCCAAAGAGCCGGGGATCTCCTTGCTTTGTTGCCCAGACTGGTCTCAAATTCTTGGGCTCAAGTGATCCTTCTGCCTCAGCCTCCCAAAGCACTGGGATTCCAGACGTGAGCTACCATCACGCCCGGCACTGGATAGTTTGCTTTATTTGTTCAAGGAAGAAAGGATGGATTTCAACATTTAATAAGGAAAACATCTCTCCTTTGCCAGCCTCCCATCCCATCCTCCCTCAATTAAAAAAAAAAAAAATCTCATTTACTTGTCGTTTCCCATCTTGCAGCTCTTGTCAGTTGTTTTAAAACAACTGTTTTAAAACATGTCTCCTGTCATCAATAGTCATCATTATGCATTTTGACTGTAGTGGTGAAAAATTCACCCAGCTGAGAGAGAGGACAGAGGCCTGGGAGAGCCCGTTCAGGCCTGATGGGAAGTAGGAATAAACATAAGGAAAAGGACATATTCTACTCCTGGTTTTTTGTTTGTTTGTTTTGTTTTTTGTTTTTTGTTTTTTTATTGAGATGGGGTTTCACCATCTTGGCCAGGCCAGTCTTGAACTCCTGACCTCATGATCCACCCATCTCGGCCTCCCAAAGTGCTGGGATTACAGGCATCAGCCACCACGCCCGGCCTCTACTCCTGGTTTTTAACTGCTGTCACTTTTCTGGTTCTGGTTGGTTTGATTTTGTTGTTGTTGTTTTTAGTTATTTGTACATTGGTTTTCTTTCTTTAAGGAAATTAATAAGAAAAGCAAACACACCCTGGAAGAAAGCAGTGATGCTGACCTCATTAATGTCAGCCCTAGACAGACACGGAAGGAGGCCCCGGGATGCCTGGCGAACATTCTTCAGCACACAGGGCAGCAGGTGACACAGATGCTCCAGGCGGGAACTAGAATTCTTGCTAGAAGTTTACTTCAGACATCCTGGAATTTCCATTCATCCTGACTCTACACATACATCAGGACACTGATCCTTCTTCCCAGTGTCACAGAGTCAAGGTCACTAACAAAGAGTGAGGTTTGATTCCAAGGCCAAAGCCCCGGATTGATGGTGAAAAGATGAAAGTTGGGCTTCACCTACTGGGAAGGCTGAGGTAGGGGTATCGACTGAACCTGGGAGGTCGAGGCTGCAGTGAGTCAAGATTGTGCCACTGCACTCCAGCCTAGGCATAGAGCAGGACCCTGCCTCAAAAAAAAAAAAAAAAAAAAAAATGGTTCATGAATGAGAGTTTCTGCTTTACTGCTTTTTTTTCTTGGTAAATGGCTGATAAAGCAGAAAATTGTCAACGTTTCAGCCCTTGTTGAGAAATTATATAGATGTGCCCTTTGTACCAAATTTTGCAGGTAATACCTATGCAAAAAATAAATAAAAACAAGGAAAAAATAAAGACAATTTGCCTGCCTTGGTGAGTCTTCAACTAACAATAATTATTTATTTCATGCCTTGATATCTTCCAGTGCTTCCTATTTCTCATTCTGGCAATTCATGGTTAAGACAGAGAACAAACCTCTGCTGATACGACCAAAATCATTCCATATATTTATTGTCTTTGACACAACCTTTGCCTTTTTATGAACATGATCCAAAAAGGTTTGGATAAACCAGAGTTTTAATTAGGTTTCAGTTACTGGAAATTCTGCTTTGTTAAAATATCTACTTGTCAAAATCCTGGATTTTTTTTTTTTTTTTTTTTTTTTTT
>NW_016107320.1:12416042-12420635 GCF_001604975.1 Cebus imitator
TTGAGGCAGAGTTTCACTCACTGCAAACTCCACCCCCCAGGTTCAAGCAGTTTTCTGCCTTAGCCTCCCGAGTAGCTGGGATTAAAGGCACACACCACCAGGCCTGGCTAATTTTTTTGTATTTTTAGTAGAGATGGGGATTCACCATCTTGGCCAGGCTGGTCTTCAACTCCTGAACCCATCTCAGCCTCTCAAAGTGCTGGGATTACAGGTGGGAGCCACCACGCCCAGCCTATCCTGGATTCTTTTAAGCTAGCTTTGATATATTCTTCTCCTCCTTCTCTTACTAAAGGATGAAGAGGATGGGAAGGAGAGAAGGGGAACATGAGAAGCATGATAATTACCCTAAATCCGAAGATGGCAATGCAACTACTTGCTCTATAAGTCTTTATAGTCCTCCAAATGAATGTGACCAGAAGGTATTTCATGTGTATTCCTGTCTGCACCCCAAAGCTGAATTTTTTTTTATTTTTTTTTTATTTTTGTGATAGACCGAGTCTTACTCTGTCGCTCAGGCTGGAGTGCAGTGGTGAGATCTCGGCTCACTGCAACCTCTGCCTCTAGGGTTCAAGTGATTCTCCTGCCTCAGCCTCCTAAGTAGCTGGGATTACAGGCACGTACCACCATGGTCAACTAATTTTTGTATTTATTTTGTATTATTGTACTATTTTGTGTTTATTGTATTATTTTATAATTAATACTTACAAAAATAATAGTTATTATTGTTATTGTAATTATTAATAACAATTTTGTATATTGTAGAGATAGGGTTTCACCATGTTTGCCAGGCTAGTCTCGAACCCCTGACCTCAAGTGATCCATCTGCCTCGGCCTCCCAGAGTGCTAGGATTACAGGCATGAGACAACACGCCTGACCCCAAAGCTGTATTTCTAACACACTCCAAAGCTACCCTACCAGTTTTCTTAACACAGTTGTTCTGAATGCATATAGCTTTTGACCCAGCAATTCTACTCCTAGGAATTTCCCCTATACTCATGCTAGCACACACTGAGAATAAACGGCATATATATATGACATTATGTATGTATACAATGGCATATATAGTTATGCATTCCAGGAGCAAAAGGTTAGAAACTGTCTAAATGTCTAGCAGTAGGGGACTAGTTAAATAAACTGTGGCATATCCATGTAACAATGCTGTGAAACTGGAATAAATAAATAAAACATAGGAGCCCATTAAGCAATCTCTGAAATATATTATCTTTAAAAAATAAAAAATTTTAAAAATAAATACAAAGCAAGTACAGAACAGTTCATATAGTATAATCTCATTTGTTTATAAAACAGGGAAAGAAGGCAGGTGCAGCAGCTCACGACTATAATCCCAACACTGTAGGAAGCCGAGGCAGGAGGATCACTTGAGCCCAGAAGTTCAAGACCAGCCTGGGCAACAGAGCAAGACCACCATCTCTACAAAAAAAATTTTTTAATTAGCTGAGCATGGTGGCATGTACCTGTTATCCTAGCTACTTGAGAGACTGAGGTAGAAAGATCACTTGAGCCCAGGAGTTTGGGGATGCAGTGAGCTATGATTGTGCAAGTGCCCTCCAGCCTAGGCACCTGTGCAAGAGTCTGTCTAAAAAAACGATGCGGCAATTCACAATTGTAGAAATATGGAACCAGCCCAAATGCCCATCAGTCAATAAATAGTTAAAGAAGTTGTGGCATTTACATATATATCACGATGGAATACTACTCAGCCATAAAAAGGAATAAATTAATGGCATTCGCAGCAACCTGGATGAGATTGGAGACCATTATTCTAAGTAAAGTAACTCAGGAATGGAAAAGCAAACGTTGTATGTTCTCACTCATGAGCAGGAGCTAAGTTGTGAGGATGCAAAGGCATAAGAATGATACAATGGACTTTGGGGACTAAGGGGAAAGGGTGGGGGGTGAGGGATAAAAGACTACACATTGGGTTCAGTGGATACTGCTTAGGTGATGGGTGCACCAAAATCTAACAAATCGCCACTAAAGAACTTACTCAGGTAACCAAATACCCCCTGCTCCCTAAAAACCTATGGAAATTTAAAAAAAATTTTAAGGGTGGGGAGAAAATATATGTGTGTGTGTGTGTATATATATATATATAAATATACACACATATATGTATTTGCCAACATGTGAACAAAATACCTCTGGAAGGATGGGCAATAAACTCAAAGCTTTGATGCACCGAGAATGATCAACAGCTGGAAGGAGATTTTTTTCCACCGGACATTCTCATAGCTTTGGAAATCAGTGCCATGGGAATGTACCTCATTATAAATAAACAAAATGCATTTTTAACAAAATTAAAAATAATTCTATAGCACTTTTAAAGGGGGCTTGTTATGTAAATCCCCACTCTGAATGGACCATTGTACTTTTGGCCACGGGTTCGGTTGGCTCCACGCTCCTCAGGCCTCCTTCTCCAAGCAGAGGCTGGCAGAGGGCCACTGAAATAAACACTCCTCAAAATTGTTCTGACATCTTGGAATTTGGTTTTATCAAATACAACTTGCGATCATCAAGCCGCTGCCTGAACAGCTCCCCACTTTCTTGAGAATTATGTTTGTTGAAATGAGTTTGGAGCTGCCCATTCCAGCTGGGAAGACTGGCCTAGAAAGGGGCACATTTGAGCCGGGCGTGGTGGCTCACACCTGTGATCCAAGCACTTTGGAGGCCAAGGCGGGCGGATCACCTGAGGTCAGGAGTTCAAGACCAGCCTGACCAACATGGTGAAACCCTGTCTTAAAAAAAAAAAGAAAAAAGAAAAAAAGAAAGAAAGGGGCACATTTGGGACAAGCCTAGAGGCTTACTCCCTAGAAAAGTGGTCACGGAAACATCACCACATTCATGACTGAAGCCACAGCAAGGGTCAGACGCAGGTGATACTCACAGCCTGGCACCTAGTAAGGTCTTCTGGAGGGCCTGAGCTTTCCTGTGGTTCTGGCTGGCAGTTGCTTAGTGCAGGGGGACAGGGGCTGGATGTTGGGTGGTGCAATGCCATTGGGTAAGCATGGTCCTCACTTCTTATTTCAGGGATCTTTTACTCTACTCCCAGATTCCCTTCCATCCAAATGAGAGAAGGTGGATGAACACACCTAGAATGATGCCTGCAGCCAGAAACTGCTTGGTAAACGTTAGTGGAAATCTGAATCTCACTTGACGTAAATGCACTTAAAAAAGAAGTGGGGGTCGGGTGCAGTGGCTCAGGCCTGTAATCACAGCACTCTGGGAGGCTGAGGAGGGCAGATCACTTGAGATCAGGAGTTTGAGACCAGCCTATCCAACATGACCTCGTCTCTACTAAAAATGCAAAAAATTGGCCAGGCGTGGTGGCATGCACCTAGGCTACTTGCAAGGCTGAGGCAAGAGAATTGCTTGAACCTGGGAGGTGGAGGTTGCAGTGAGCTGAGATTGTGCCACTGCACTCCAGCCTAGGCAACAGTGTGAGACTCTGTCAAAAATAAATAAATAAATAAAGTGGATAGGTCAGCGCAGTGTCTCATGCCTATAATCTCAGCACTTTGGGAGGTTGAGGCTGGAGGCTTGATGAGGCCAAGAGTTCAAGACCAGCCCTGGCAACACAGCAAGACCCCAATCTCTACTTTAAAAAATTAAAAATTAGCTTGGTGTGGTGCTGCGTACCTGTAGTCCCAGCTACTCTGGAGGCTAAGGTGGGAAGAGTGCTTACACCCAGGAATCTGAGGCTATGACTGCACCACTGAGGTCTAGCCTGGGCAACAGAGTGAGACCCTGTCTCAGACAAACAAACAAAAAATCAGGGAACAACTGAAAGATGGGAATACTAAGCAGGATTTAAGTTAGGGCCACCTGAGTTTTTTATTTCTTAATCTGCTAAAGGAGCAAGCAGATGCAGAGAGAATCTGAACGTGCAGCTGCTGACTGCATTATCGAGACATGGGCGCGGGGCGTGCTGGCTTCCTCTGGTCTTTACCCACCAGGAAGTCACCTTGAGCCTGCACCTACCAAGTGGTCCATAAACAGTAATTGAATGAATGATTAATTGAGTTGATCAATTCAATCTAATCAATTAATGGAATAAATGGAAGCTCCCCTCACTTCCTTCTCTGCGTCAGTTTTCTCCCTCCCCTATTTCCCATTTCTCAAGATGAAAGGAAAATCTGATGGAGAAGACCAGCCCTCTGGAAAATGATTAATTTGTCTTCAGTTTCTCCTGCTGCTTTCTCCCCACTTTAAGCCTCCCTCTCCAGTCCTGCACTCTGCAGAGTGGCTTGAGAACCCACTACCTGGACTTGAATCGTGTGTCTACCACTTTCTAGCTGTGCCACTCCCGCAAGTTGCTTAACCTCTCTGGGCCTCATCTACAAAACAGGGCTTACTTATAAAACAGGCATAGTAGGCCGGGCGCGGTGGCTCAAGCCTGTAATCCCAGCACTTTGGGAGGCCGAGGCGGGTGGATAACGAGGTCAAGAGATCGAGACCATCCTGGTCAACACAGTGAAACCCCGTCTCTACTAAAACTACAAAAAATTAGCTGGGCATGGTGGCACATGCCTGTAATCCCAGCTACTCAGGAGGCTGAGGCAGGAGAATTGCCT
>NW_016107320.1:12421998-12448363 GCF_001604975.1 Cebus imitator
AAAAAAAAAAAAAAAAAAAAATGCATTTGGGAAGAGATGCTTCAACATATTTATACAATCAACATTTTGAAAAACACAATCATCCATCTTAAATCTTTGGGGAATGCAGTGAGGTGTGAAATAAATAAATAGCCCTGCCTTTGTAAAATTCTTCATTCATCAGCATTCATTGGGTACTAACTGCACTGAGACTGCCCGGACTTGACACCCTAGCCTCACCTCTTACCAGCTTGGACTTTGGGCAAGCTACTTAACCTTTCTGTGCCCGTGAAATGGAGGTAACCATAGGACCCATCTCCTAGGGTTTCTGCAAGGATTAAATGAGAGAATGCATGCAAAGTGCTTAGAACAGCATTTGGCACTCAACGTTGGCTACTGCGGTGATGGTGAACCGCTCTGTTAGGCAATAAGTATACAAAGAGGATGAGGAAAACAAGAAGCATTCACAGTCCAGTGGGAGATCAGACAAGGAAGCAAATAGTGGCAGATGCCATGTGATAGGTGTAATAATAGAACATAAAACCAACTGTGAGAATGGAGAAGAGAGAGCCTCTTGAGTCATCGGTGGGGCGGGCTTCCTGCAGGGCTGGCTGTCCCGGTCTTAGCCTGCTTACTCCCACTGGTGCCCCTCTCGTGCCCCAGGCTCTGTCTGAAGCTGGGTGAGGGGGCAGACAGAGGAAGCACTTTCTAGTGCCCTGAGTGCAGTGTGCTAAATCAGGGCTCCCGGCCAAAGCAGTAATTGCCAGTCGCTGAAAGATATTAAGCGCTAGGGAGGAAAACCAAGTTCTCTATGAGGCAGACTTTTCAGAGTTCTTACAGCTTGTAAAAAAAAAAAAAATGTAAATAGTTACCCAGTGAGATATTATTTCATATTGTTGCCATTAGGGTTTGAGTGTTATGCAGAGAGAGGAGAGAGAGGCGATCATTCCGGCAATTCTGCCTCCGCAAAGGACTGAAAACTACACATTAACCCCACACAACAAATCTACCCCCTCTAGGTCTTAACCTGACTCGCACATTTTTTCCTGGGTGGTGAATTTTATGTAAAATGAAGTCGTGAAAAAAAAATCTATACATACTCACAGTTTCCTAAAGGATTTTCTTGATGGTTTCTAGGGAGGGGCGGGGTTTTTTTATTTTTTATTTTTGGACACATTGGGGGCTGGGCACAGTGGCTCACACCTGTAATCCCAACACTTTGGGAGGCCAAGGCTGGTGGATCACCTGAAGTCAGGAGTTCAAAACCAGCCTGGCCAACAGGGTGAGATGCTTTCTCTACTAAAAATACAAAAATTAGCCAGGAGTGATGGCACATGTCTGTGATCTCAGCTACTCGGGAGGCTGAGGCAGGCGAATTGCTTGAACCCAGGAGGCAGAGGTTGCAGTGAGCCTAGATGACACCACTGCACTCCAGCATGGGCAACAGAGCAAGACTCCACCTCAAAAAAAAAAAAAAAGAGAGAGAGAGACATTGGACTGGAGGCTGGGAAGCGGTTACTTTCATTTCTGTAGAATTCAGAGACAACCTGGGCTCCTCTACTTGGGTTCCCTGGGCTAAATCTAGTTCTGATGTGGCTGCTCCCCAGAGCAATTTCTCCTCAGACACAGATGATGCAATCGGTCGCAGCCATCATTTACCTTCAACTTTCTTTGTGCCAAGCATGAAACAGGTGACACACATTTTCTGCTTCTGGTCTCCCAGCTCTGAGGTGGCCACACTTCTATTTTACTCTGGAGGCAACCAAAGCTTAGGGAGGTTCTCTTGCCCGAGGTCCCCACAGCAGCCTGGTTCCAGGCCTGACTTTCTTCAGCTTTAACTGGGAATGATAGCTGTACCTGATGTTTATTGAGCCCCTGACATTCTGCACCACAATGTCTCAGGCAGCCCTCTCCCCTGTCCCATTTTAATGGTGGCCGCTCATTCCCAGGGCCATCTGAGAAGGGCCTGGATAGTGGAAGACCCCTTAGCCAAGCATCTGCCACTTTTTGCAAGGGTAGAACCTGTACCATGTGTCCTGTACAGGCATGTCTTACTCTGACTTTCCAACCACACACCCTGCAATGTGCTGCCCACAGCCGGCCCTCAATAAACACAGCCCATCTGAATATGGAGCCATACTCCCTCCCAGGTGACAAGCCATTCCTCTGAAAATTTGCCTTCAGGCCCTGAGGGCCCCATTTAGGGCTTTGTACAGGTTAGCGGTTCAGCTAAGTGAATGGCCAATCCTGCTTGTAATAATCATCTTAGTGGTGTTTTAATTAGGCCTCTGGCCCAGCTACGTTTGGTTTTGTATTTTCCCTCCTAAGGCATTTGGAGGGATCCAGCCAAAGAAACACTGCTGCCCTGACCAGCAGCTCAAAGTGTGCCCCTCCCGCGTGGTTCAGAGTTATAGCACTTCCCAGGAGGTGGGAGCAGGCCTGGCCTCCAACTCAAGGCTGCATGCCCCCATCTGTAATTACCGCTGGGAGCTAAGAGAGTGAGGGGTTTTTAACAGGACAGTATAATATTACCTAGGCAAATTTCCTACCTCCACCGGCCAACCCATCCTTAGCTCCTTTTCTCTCTCTTCCTTTCCTTCATTCACTACCTTTTTTCTTCTCTTTTCCTCTCCAGAGTGAATATTCTACTGTCCTCGCTCTTTCCCCTCTCCTGCTGCCTCCTGCTCCCTCTCTGTTTTCCAAATTCCGAAATACCTCTTCCCTCTCCCCTCCCCTTTTCCTCCTGACTTATTTCCCATTAATCGTATCTAACACACATCTGCTCAGGCCCTAGAAGGATCCCTTGGCTTCCTCTCACAGCTGGGCTGGTTACAATAATCAGGGAGTCTTTCATCTTTCACTGCCTTCTAGGTCTCCCCTCTGCCCAGCTCCCCCTCCTCTGCCCTTCCTGCAAAGGCCAGCCTCTGCACCCTGGCTTTCTTCTGCCCCTCCCACTCTGCACAGCAGTCTCCCGAAGGACAAATGGCCTTGTGGGTGGACGCAGCCCTGCAGTGGACTTTTACAGGTGGTGTTGGCAGTGATGGCAATGGCAGCGCACAGAAGTCGACAGGAGAAGCCTGTCAGGATCAAACAGATGAGATCACCCCCTCCCTTTCCATCGCGGCACCCCTCTTGCTGCAATGAGGGAGCCATCTACGAGCCAGCGTACCCCTTGCCATTCGGGGTAATATGATTTTACCAAGATTAAAATTGAGGAATGTGTAATTACAGCCTGTGTAATTTCTAAGCGTTCTATACGTGCTGCCCAAAAAAACCAGTACGGATCCAGGGAGTATGTTCAGTTTCGGGTATGACTGATACCGCCAGGAAGTGGTGCCTGCTGTCCTCTCTACCGGGCAAAATACAGGTTCGTGATAGTTATTTCTTTCTATCTGAAGAGCTCCTTTGAAATCACCTCTCCCTATCTTGGGTCCTCAGGTCATCTCAAGGCATCGGTCAGCGAGGTGGAGTCGGGGAACTGCCGTCCCAGAGCGATATGCCATCCCGAGTAAATGGCCTGACACTCGGGGTGATGGATTGGGACTGGAAAAGCGGTGCTGGGAGCCAGGCAGTGACACCAGCGCGCCTCCACTGGCCACCGAGCGCACGGAGAAGTGGTCTCCCCAGAGGCCAGCGCCCGGAGGACCAACTTCGCCTCCGGAAAAGCGGCCGATCCGGAACTTGGATGTCACGACTATGACTATGTAAAATCTGTGCCCTGGGCAAGGCTAGCAGTACACACTTTATTCGAAAGGCGCGGGGAGTCGGAAAGGGTGTTGTTATTTTTAATTAAAAGTTTTGATCTCGAAATTTCCCTGGGGAAAGCGAGTGCTTTTTCCCCTAAGTGAGGAGAAGGATGGGGGGGCGGCGGGGAGCGTTGTGTCTCGGAGCCGTGCTGAGAGAGAGATCCCCCCTCCAGGGACCCCGGCCTCGCCGAGATCTCGGGTCTCGCCTCGTAGCAGCTGGGCGCGGTACAGTGAGGAACTGCACTCCCCCCAGCAGGACGCGGTGAGAAGCAGGCAGCACACCAGACACCGAGCCTCTAACTCAGGGCGCGGACACAGCGCGCACAGCCTGGGGTCCCGCGCTTGGTCGCCGACCGTGTCACTCTGGAAGGGAGACAAACTTGCAGGCTTCGGACAGTTGGGCTCAAAGTAGTTGGAGCTGCCTACGCCGCGTCGCGGTAACAGTGAGTGCCTCCGAGACTCGGCGCTTCCAAGTGAACACACCGAGGAGAGGCCAAGTAGGGGAAGGAGAGCGGGGCCGAGGAGAGCCGGAGCAGTTCTGGAGAAGAACCCGGGCACCCGAGGTGGGGCCCACCCCCTTGAGGCCTCTGGGACAGGCTGGGACTCCAGCGTCCCGGAGCCGGCGCCGGGCGATCCCTCCCACCCCCCGCCCCACCTCGGACGCACGCGGCCGGCGGGGTGACAGCTCCCGCCAGCACCACCCCACCCCCCGCAGTGGTGGGAAGGGAGAGAGGAGAGAGAGCGGTCGGAGAGGAGGACAGGGCGCAAAACTCCGGGTCCTGGGCAAGTCCCGTCCCGGAGGGACCCCAGAGCGAGGAAGGCCCAGTCTGGGGGAGGGGAGGAGCCCAGAGAGCGGCCGAGGCCGAGGCGGAGGCGGCGGCGGCGCGCGGCGCGGCCCCTTTAAGACTCTCCCCGCCCACCGACAGAGCCGGCCTCCGCCCGCTGCTCTCCCCGCCCCGGGGTCCCTGCGAGAGATGCGATTGGGCGGGCGCGGCGATCCCTTTGAAGTGTGGCTGCCGATCGCGGCTATTTGACGTGCTGCTCGCGGAAGGCGAAGGTTTTTGTGTTGCTCGCCGGGACCAGCGGCAGTGGCGGCGGCGGCGTCGGTGGAGGAGGGGAGGCGGCGAGGAGGCGCAGCTCCCGCTGCACCGCGATCGAGGCTGCGGAGCGAGCCCACCCGCCCCGGGAGCTCGCCTCCCCAGTGCTCCCTCGCCCTCCCCGCCCCCCCCAGCGGCGCTGCCTCCTCCAAATGAGCGATTCGCCCGCTGGATCTAACCCAAGGACACCCGAAAGCAGCGGCAGCGGCAGCGGCGGCGGCGGGAAGAGGCCGGCGGTGCCGGCGGCGGTGTCCCTCTTGCCCCCGGCGGACCCCTTGCGCCAGGCGAACCGGCTCCCGATCAGGGTCCTGAAGATGCTGAGCGCTCACACCGGCCACCTCCTGCATCCGGAGTACCTGCAGCCGCTGTCCTCCACTCCCGTCAGCCCCATTGAGGTCAGTCCCCCGCCACTGCTCGCCCGGCGCCGGCCCCATTCCTCCCACTGCGGCTGGGCCCCCGACCCAGCTCCCTGCACCCCGGGGCTCGGAGCGACGCCCGAGTCTAGCCACGCAGGCGGGCTGGCTGAGGAGGGGCAGAAAACCGAGGGATCTGAGCCCACCAGGTCCTCCCCAGGCTTTCCGTGGAAGGGTCTCCTTCCACGCTCGCCCTGAGCTCTGTGTTTTCTCTCGGATTGGATTTGCTCCTGTCCCCTCTGGGTCCTTTACTTTTCCTCTGACCCGCAGTTTCCAGCCAGGAGGTGATCTCTGCTGGGCCTTCCCCGCCCCCCTACGCCAGGCTGTTCTCTTTGAATCCCTGGCTCCCGAGTCCCACTCCGCCTCTGTCCCATCGGGTGAGGGAGCACGGCGCCCGGGCGCTCCCGAACCCGAGTCTTTCTTCCTGCTTCTTCCCTGGGTGCCCTGCCCGGGAGGGAGGGGCTACGGAGAGAGCGCCAACTTCAGCCCCTCCTTTAGCATCTGCGCTCCCAGCTCCCGCCCCGCGGCGCGGCCGCCAGAAACCCGTCCCAAGCGAAGTTCCCCCAAACTAAAGGAATAAGTTTTTTCCTGCGCCTGGAGGAGGGGGACATTAGAGGGAAGAGGCGAGTCACAGCCCCAACTCCAGAGACGTCGCCTTCTCCCGCGGGGGTCCTAAGTGAACCCCTTCTGCAGGGCCTGCGGCGCACCCTGAGACCCAGCGGCAGTGTGAGCATAGTTCCGTCAGCTGCCGCGCCCTGCCTGGCCCTCGCTCGCAGACCCTCTCCCCAGGCCCGCCCCGCCCCTTGGCGCCGCCGCCCAGCTCCCCGGGCGCCCCCTCTCGCCCCGCGGGCCTCTGGGTCTCACTCCTTCTCCCTCCCCTCTGCCGCTGTCTCCCACAGCTGGACGCCAAGAAGAGCCCCTTGGCGCTGCTGGCCCAGACCTGCTCGCAGATCGGCAAACCGGACCCGCCGCCCTCCTCCAAGCTCAACTCGGTGGCGGCGGCGGCCAACGGGCTGGGAGCGGAGAAGGACCCTGGCCGCTCGGCCCCGGGAGCTGCCTCCGCGGCCGCGGCCCTGAAGCAGCTGGGGGACTCCCCCGCGGAGGACAAGTCCAGCTTCAAGCCCTACTCCAAGGGCTCCGGCGGCGGCGACTCCCGCAAAGACAGCGGCTCCTCCTCGGTGTCTTCCACCTCCTCCTCGTCGTCCTCGTCCCCGGGAGACAAGGCGGGCTTCAGGGTCCCCAGCGCCGCCTGCCCGCCCTTTCCCCCGCATGGAGCGCCGGTCTCCGCGTCCTCGTCCTCGTCGTCGCCCGGCGGCTCCCGGGGAGGCTCCCCGCACCACTCTGACTGCAAGAACAGCGGTGGGATTGGCGGCGGGGAGCTAGACAAGAAAGACCAGGAGCCCAAGCCCAGCCCGGAGCCTGCAGCCGTGAGCCGCGGCGGCGGTGGGGAGCCCGGGGCTCATGGTGGCGCCGAGGCCGGAGCCTCCGGGCGCAAGTCGGAGCCGCCCTCTGCGCTGGTGGGGGCCGGCCACGTGGCGCCGGTGTCTCCCTACAAGCCTGGCCACTCGGTGTTCCCGCTGCCGCCCTCCAGCATCGGCTACCACGGCTCTATCGTGGGCGCCTACGCCGGCTACCCGTCTCAGTTCGTGCCTGGCCTGGATCCTAGCAAGTCTGGCCTCGTGGGAGGCCAGCTGTCTGGGGGCCTGGGCCTGCCGCCGGGCAAGCCCCCCAGCTCCAGCCCGCTCACCGGGGCCTCCCCGCCCTCCTTCCTGCAGGGATTATGCCGAGACCCCTATTGCCTGGGAGGTTACCACGGCGCCTCCCACCTCGGCGGCTCCAGCTGCTCCACCTGCAGCGTGCACGACCCGGCCGGGCCCAGCCTGAAGGCGGGGGGCTACCCGCTGGTGTACCCCGGGCACCCGCTGCAGCCTGCCGCGCTCTCGTCCAGCGCCGCCCAGGCCGCGCTCCCCGGCCACCCGCTCTACACCTACGGCTTCATGCTGCAGAACGAACCGCTGCCGCACAGCTGCAACTGGGTGGCTGCCAGCGGGCCGTGCGACAAGCGCTTCGCCACCTCAGAGGAGCTGCTCAGCCACCTACGGACCCACACGGCCCTGCCGGGAGCCGAGAAACTTCTGGCCGCCTACCCTGGGGCCTCGGGCCTGGGCAGCGCCGCCGCCGCCGCCGCGGCCGCCGCCTCCTGCCATCTGCACCTCCCCCCGCCCGCCGCCCCCGGCAGCCCCGGGTCGCTGTCCTTGCGGAGTCCACACACTTTGGGGCTAAGCCGGTACCACCCCTATGGCAAGAGCCACTTATCCACAGCGGGGGGCCTGGCCGTGCCGTCCCTCCCGACAGCCGGACCCTACTACTCACCATACGCGCTGTATGGACAGAGACTAGCTTCAGCCTCGGCGCTCGGATACCAGTAACTACAGCTCTTCCTCCACCCCAGCCTCCCGCTCCTCCCTCTCCCTCTTCCCTCCTCCCCACATGCCGTCGCCGCTGCAACCTCCACTACTGCTTGACCCTGCCGGGATTCCCTGCCCAGCCCTTCCCCACCGGACTGCGTATTTATTTACTATAATGTTAGCTTACACGCTGGGAATATAAGTGCATTAACGGCCCACATGAGTCAATGGTATGCAAAAAGTCTGTGTTCCCCCAAATAATAATATTAACCCCACAAATAACGACATGATCCCCGCCCCTCTTCCTGTTATGTTTTTCCTTTTTCTTAGATATGAGTTTTACATTTTTTAATTCCTTTTCCTCTTTTTTTGGTTTTGATTGACTTGGTTTTAGGGAAAGGAGGGAGAGTTGGGGTCCTTGGGTTCTAGACGTTTTGTTTTCCCTTCCTGGGGAGTTTCTTGCATGAGTCTTAACTTAAACTGTTTCCCCCTTCTCTTTTTCCCTCTTCCCCCTTCATTCCCTCGTTTCCTTCCATCTGAGGTTCTCTTTTTTTCCTTTGTTGTGCAAGTAACAAAGAGGAGGTTTTTTTGTTTTGTTTTGTTTGGAACTCTTTTTGGGGGTAAAGGGGGCCCCCTGGGTGGCAGGGACCCTGGAGCTCTATTGACCTCGAACACTGCTGAACACTGCTCCGGGACTCCTCCTCCGCCAGCCTCCGTGCATAGGGTCCTTCGTCTGGACCCTGCCCCCCAAAAGTAGGGCCTTGCTCCCCTACCTTGCTCTGAGCACGGAGACCCCCTGACCCCATCAGCAGGCTCGCCCCCTAGAGGTGCCCAAGTGGTCTGACAGAGCCTTGCCGTCCACTGTCACCCTCCAGGCTCCCGCCCCGAACACCCGTTGGCCACAGTGCGTCTGGCGGGGCACCTGGAGCGCTCACCTGGTTGAATTCAAAGTCCCAGAAGGCCCAGCTGGCGCGAAGCCGGCCCCTTACGTTTTGCAAAGTGCTTTATAGTCCTTGTTTTACTCTCCCTCGTGAAAGCAAAGACCCCCTCCCCTGGCGGTAGGGGGTGGAGTAGGTGACTCTCGCTAGATCCCTCCAAAGCAGACCGGTGGGGATATCAGCGGACGTCACGAGCTCGTTAGCTGCGTTCGGGGAAGGTTGGGGCGTCAGGGAGCGCTCGCATCACAGCAGCCCCCACCCCCTCCCAGGCCTGACCCGGCAGAGCCCCCAGAGTAGGCCCCGCAGTGACTTGGGGTCTTCTCCCCACTCCTCCCTCCTCCTGGTCTGATGCGGCAGCGCGGGGGATGCGGGGCCTGTTTGGGACGAACAGAGCTCTCCCTTGGTAAGACTTATTTTGTTAATAAATGGAATACTTGGCTATATTCACACCGTGGTGTGCTTCTCTCTTGCCTCACCCACCCTCCCGCTTCCAGACACCTAAGCAGATGCCCTTCTTTTATTCTTGTTTAAAATACCTTATGGTTTCTTTCTGTGATTTCCGTTCAAGGACGAGTTTAATGCCTTTCCTCAAGAAATGAGGGAGAAAAAACAAAACTTCTGCCAACGCATTACAAATAACATAAAACCACCTTTGAATTTTTTTTCCACTTGGTTATGTAGCTCCCAGCCTCACTTCAAAGGCCTTGATATTTCCTGGGGCCAGAGTTGAGGGCGTGTGTAAAAGTGGATTTTCCTCCGGGCCTAGATGCGAGGTGCAAGGGGGACTGAGAAGGGACCCCAGGACCCCAGCACCTAGGGCTCCGGCAGAGACTCCAGCAGCGCAGTCCTAGAGCCCGGCAGCAGGGCAGGCAGAGACGACATGCCTTTGGCGCCACCTGGTGGCAGGAAGACGAGCGACAGGCCTCGGAGAGAAGCCGCAGCCCGCACCAGCCCCGACGGCACCTTGGCGCTTCCCATCCTCTGAACGCGGAGGACCCCTACCTACTGTTTTTGTGGGCCGTTGCCTCTTTCCTGACCAGAGAGTAAATGCACCTGCTGAGAGGGTTGCTTCTCAAGGCTTGGGAGCTCCCCTCAGCCATCGCTGTGTTATCGACCTGAGTCATCTGCGCCCCGGAAACTTTTCGAAACTGGGTTTGGGTTTTGCTGAGAAGATGCCGCTAAGACTCGGGACCTTAAAGCCACCCTCGGTCTGGAGAAGCCGGGCTCCTGGGCCTGTCTTGTCTATTTTCTTGAGCTCGCACGACTGACACTGGCCTCTGCATCCTCGGGCAAGCGAGGATGGGGTGCTGTTTACTGGGGGTGTTGGCCGGGGAGCCTGCCCTCTATGCCAGAGACAGGCCAAAGAGGGAGCAGAGAAGGGACAGCTCCGGGAGTCCCAGTCACGTCCAGCCCAAGGCAGACTCGCTGCCCCACCCCCAGCAGCAAGGGCGGGATGCGCCGGCCAAGGCCGGGCAGCTCAGGCTCCAGCTGCCGGACGCCAGGATCCCGCTCCGTCGGGGGCACTCGCTCTTAGCGCAGGGGGCCTGGGCTCGCGCGGCCACATGTTGGACGCGCTGCAAAACGGCCTCCTGCGCCGCATCCTGGCCGCGCTCCTCGTGGGATCTGTCGTGGGGGTTGTACTGTTTGCTTTTCCTGGAAGGAGTGCGATTAGGGAGTTCGTGCTCTGAAAGGTGCATGCTTTTGAAACGTCTGTGGCCTGAGGTCAAGTGCGGTGCGGAGGGTGGGGCCACTTTCTCTGCGCTGTTTTTGGTTGTCCACAAACTCGATGACAGACCGGGCGGGGTGTGTGTGTGTGTGTGTGTGTGTGTGTGTGTGACCAGGCAGGGTGTGTGTGTATGTATGTGTGTCTTTTCCCAAATCTTTGGATCTGGCAAAAATCCCTTCAATGGTCAAAAGAACATCAGGAATCTTTTGCGGTGATAGCGCTGGCCTCCTCCGATCCTGTTCATATCCCAGGAAAGGGATCCTAGGCTCCTCCTACCACAGGGCCCTGGGAGACCCGAGTTAGCGAAAGTCACCCTGGGACAGCTCGGGAGCTTCTTGGGGAACCAGCGTTATCCAATTTCTCAGCGTTCAGACTGGCCCGAATCTTTAAAAGAACTGAAATGTGGCGACTCGTTGCTTTATTGTTTCTTTTTCTGTTGTTTTGTTTGTTATTATTTCTTTGCCATCTTCCTGCCTCTGAAGTTCCCTCTTTCCTTCAGCGACCCTCCGCCTCACCATTTTTTTAATGCCTGCTAAAAATGATGGAAATTGCTCCCTCTGCAGGGCGAGTTTAACTTTTCCTCCTTACGCTTCAGGTCTTCAGACCTCCATATCTAAAAACCAAAGGGCTCCTTTACCAGTATCTCCCATAACCAGCAAATTCTCTATACCAAGACACTGCTCTAAAAGGTGTTTGGGTCATGCCTTAGGTGTGAGAATGCAGGTTAGAGAACGCCTTAGGCTACAAAGTTTCCCCCATAACATTTATCAGTGGCCTTTGGTGACTGGGAAGTTTGCTGTTGGGCCTGGTAGGAATAGGTGTGGCCCGAAAGGGCAGGTCATATAGTCTGGAGTGTCCAGTTCTACTCAGAAAAGATGCCTCTTCCCACAGCGAATTGGTGAAACACCTAAGAAATGTAGCTGTTTTAATGAGCTGATGGGAAGTTTGTTACCTTCAGTAACTTAATTCCCATGAAACAAAGTTGCCATATTAATGGAGGTAATGCTCCCCTATCTAGTGCTTATCTGCATAATTACTGCCTCCAGCAACTCTTTCTTTAAGGGTCGCCTGCCATTTCTCCATCTCCTTCTCTTCCCAGCCCTCCACCGCCTCTTTCTTCTAATCTCTCCCAGGCACCAGAAAGGGGCCCCAGGTTCCCAAAGCACCAGGAAGGGTGGAAGCCACAGAACTGGAACTTGAGACGCTGGCCTTTCCTGGCTCCAGATCCTATTTTCACACCTCTTGCCTGGTTATTTTTGTGGCCTTGTGGCAGCCATGGGAGGAAGGGAGGAGGAGAAAGAGGGGAAAGACTCACCTTCAGATGCAGGCTAGACTCAAACAAAATTGTGCGGTGTTAAGTTTTTAACTTCACAACGGTACACCACAAACCCATCTCCTAAGAAATTCATAGCCCAAGCGGGAGGTGTGGGTACCCTTCCCCATCCTTCAGCAGCCATAATTGCTCTGCCCTATCTTTCGTACCCTGATTGGATCTCTGGGTATATGAACTAACTCCCTCCTGATGTATGTCTGGGTTACGATGGAATTCATCTTACAATAATCCTGTGGCTCTACACTTTATTAATCATTCTGTAGGGGAAGCTGCACTCCAGTTTTCTGTTTGATTTGATTTCATTCATCCTGTCTTTTTGCAAAATAGATGGTTGAGTGCATCCGATAATGTATGGTTTAATTTGGAGCACTATGGGTTTGAATTACCATTTTCATAATGTGCTGTGCATTAATGTGTTACATCATTTATAAAGAGGAATGTGCCGGGTTTCAAACTTTCTCCTGAAAGCCAAAGTCACCTAAAGGAAACAAAGCCAAATCACATCAGCCCATCTTCTTACCTCCCTGCCAGAGAGCCTCCTGCCTCCCCAACCCCAGTTAAATCTGCCAAAGCTCATAAAACCCAACATGAAGCCTTTATATTCACATAATGCAGGTGGGTGTCGAGATTTGGGGGGAACTTTGCACATGGCTGCCCGGGAGCCGTCAATGGCAATACAAAGCTCCCCCTCATTATTGCATAACAACAGCTTTTCGGTTTTCCTTTTTTTTTTTTTTTTTTTTTCCAGAGACCTCCAGTGGATGGCTCTTCGGCGACCCTAATCTCAGCACTCCCTCCCCAATGGCTGTAATAACACCAGCTGTCTGTTACTCAAACTCTGACTGAGGAGGAAAAAGCACTGATTATCCAAATACAGTCATTAAAGGGGAAATGTGTTTTTAGGACTGTCAGAGTGATTAATGAGGGCTAGCCGTCTTTGCAAATGCACTTGTTTAGTCTAACTGGCAGCTTCTATTTTCCTATTGATTTATTGCAGCCGTTGCTGGGCCTTGGTGTGTGCGAAGTCAGGGCACTTCACAACTGCGCCCTGTTTAAACAGGAAAAGCATGCACCATTTTGTCCAGGAGGGAGGGAACGGCCGAAAGTCTCTCCCTTCAGTTCAGTCTCCAGTGGCCCAGATCAACAAAGAAGACATTAAAAACCTGCGGCCTGGAGGGCGAAGGAAACTGCCTCTCCTTGGTTGTCCCCGGTCACTAGGTCCCAAGGTCAGTGGAGATACACCATGCCCCCTGGACAAAGCCCACTGTATTGTGACACTCAGCATGCCCACATTTTCTCCAACAGTCCCCCCAAACCAGCTGTCAGCCCCTGAGTCCAAGTTCAGGAAAGGCCCGCAGCAGAGGGAGAGGCAGAAGAGGGAAATGCTGAGGTGAGGTAAGGGGAAAAAACAAGCAGAGCCACCTCTGGAGTCCAGGGTAGGGCAGGGGGGTCCTTGGGGTAAACTGATAGACCAACAGCTGGTTTCAACCGTTACAAAAAGAAGAAGGTAGGGTGACCTCTATTGCAGAGAGTGATACTGACTTCTTTCCACTGGTAAGTTTCATGTTTTGACAAACGACGGAGCTAATGACCAAAATTGAGAAATGGCAGCTTAAAATAGAGTCCCAACTATTGGAGGATTTCACTTCCAGATGGCCAATCATCAAAGCAAACAGAATTTACAGAATTCATGTTAGGTGCCCAACACAATGCTGGATACCGTGAGATGCAGAAGAAAACTCAGACAAACTTCCTGCCCCATTGAGTTGGGGGAGACAAGATGTGCCCGTGAGATAGGGAGCAAGATCGAATTATACGTAACTGTGTTTCTGCTGATCTGAGAAAGTGCTAAGTCATTCTGTGCAGACAGTGGAGAAGAGGATAGGATATAATAAGGCGCTAATTGTGCAGATCAGATGGTCACGCCAGCCACAGGAGCTGGAGGAGGGAGAGCTCACTGGGGCTAATGTAGGGAACCGGGGGCTCCCTAGTTCCTCCTAAACCCATGCGCTTCTGAAAATGGGTGAGGTTCTCATTCTATACTGATGAGAAGGCTGAGTCCCTGAGTCAGTAATTTCTATTTCTAGAGCAGATCAAGGAACAGGCTACATAAACACATCTGAATTTTCTTCTACCCACTCTCCCTAATCAGTTGCACCTTCTCCACAGCATTCCCAGCATGGAAATGGTTGGTACTTCTTCCTAAATTAAAAATACCTTTCCAGGTTTTCCTGGGGTGGTGGCATATCACCAGCACTATTAACATTTCCTAAAACAGAAAAAGCTGCTAGTAGATTTGGATTATATATGAACTGGGTTGCCTTTTTCTGAAGAGAAAAGAATTTAAACCTGTTGGCTGAGAGAAAAGGAAGACACTGTGTGTGTGTGTGTGTGTGTGTGTGTGTGTGTGTGTGTGTGTGTGTGTTATTTTTCCTAAGATGGAGTCTTGCTCTGTTGGCCAGGCTGGAGCACAGTGGCGCGATCTCTGCTCACTGCAACCTGCGCCTCCCAGGTTCAAGCAATTCTCCTGCCTCAGCCTCCCAAGTAGCTGGGATTACAAATGCACGTCACCATGCCCGGCTAATTTTTGTATTTTTAGTAGAGACAAGGTTTCACCATGTTGGCCAGGCTGGTCTTGAACTCCTGACCTCGTGATCCACCCACCTCAGCCTCCCTAAGTGCTGAGATTACAGGCGTGAGCCACCATGCCCCGCTGGAAGTGACCATATTTTATGAACTTCAAAATGGAGACAAATGGTAAACATGTACTTTGATGAGCTTTAGGGCTCTCCTGGAAAGTCCAGAACATCTAGTCACTATGCACGTGGTAGAAAGGGCATAGAAATGAGTCAGAGAACCCAGATTTTGCTCTAGTTTCAAAACTTAATTGCCATGTGGCTTTGAAGAAGTCACTTATTCTCTCTGAACCTATTTTCTCACTTCTGAAATCAAGTTGTTGGGCCCTATAATCCTTAAGCTATTTCTAACTGGAAGATTCTATGATCTTCTAAAATGTTGGAAGAGTGGAAGAGTGAAGCATTACGGTGGTGAGAGCTGCCTAGGATGCTCTGTCATTGGCCGTCATCAAATGCAACTCTAAAGTTCCTATCAGAACAGCAAACATGGAAGACCCAGGAAAAGAAGGCTCATGACTTCACCTCAGCGGTGAGTGGGTAGGGAGTATACAGGAAGAATGTATATACATACAGAGAGAGACATGGTCTGGAGAGAGCCCAGGCTGGAGTGCAGCGGCTCAATATCAGCTCACTGCAACCTCCACCCCTGGGGTTCGTATATCCTCCTACTTCAGCCTCCCGAGTAGCTAGAGCTATAAGTGCATACCACCATGTCCAGCTAATTTTTGTTGCTGTATTTTTTGTAGAGACAGTGTTTCACCATGTTGCCCAGACTGGTCTTGAACTCCTGGGCTCAAATGATCTGCCTGCCTCATCCTCCCAATGTGGTGAGATTACAGGCATGAGCCACCACGCCTGGCTGGAACACAGGAAGAATATTGCAATGTGGATTTTTTCACCCAGAGAACTGACTCCAACAAAGTGAATTATTAAATTTGTATTTAATTTGTTGCAATGCGGAGTATAGGGTATGTAGGGGTTTTAGAGACTATGTCGGGGTGTTTAAGTAGGTTAGGAATTATTTAAAATAATTTTGAGACTCCTATGAGGTTAGACGAAGGTCTACAAAAATAATAATATTTTTCATAGCCTACAGCCAATTGCTTTTGGAAAATGGGGCTGGTAAAAAAAAAAAAGAAAAAGAAATGGAAAGCAGATAAAAATTATACCACAGTTGGGGGAACCTTTGCTCTGAATAGGCAGCGGGTATCTCCACAGCTTTTTGGAATACAAAATAAAATGACTCTTCTGGAGTTCCAATCACAGCCAGATTGTAGAATGAAAACAGCAATTTGGAGAATTCCCTTGCATGTCCCTCATATCCTGTTTGCTCTTTTGGGTGTGTGTATGTGTGTGCATGGTGTGAGCTATAATGTGGGTTTGTAGTCAGTTCACACAGGAGTCAGTGTGGCTGGGCTCTTCCTGTTTCAAATATGGGCACCACCAAAAATACAGAAAGGATAGGTCAGGCCCACCCTAGGGTGCCTCAGGAAGCATCATTTTGTGTGTACCATGGGACAATTAAATATACCAATATATGCTGGACATTTAATTCTTACAAAAAGACCTTCAGTTTCCTTTTATATGAAAACTAAAATTTATAGAAGTTAAATAAATTGCCGAAGGCTGGGCGCAGTGGTTCATGCCTATAATCCCAGCACTTTGGGAGATCAAGGCAGGTGGATCACCTGAGGTCAGGAGTTCGAGACCAGATTGGCCAATGTGGTGAAACCCTGTCTCTACTAAAAATACAAATATTAGCCAGGTATGGTGGTGCACGCCTGTAATCCCAGCTACTCAGGATGCTGAGGCAGGAGAATCACTTGAACCTAGAAGACAGAGGTTGCAGCGAGCCAAGATGGCACCACTGCACTCTAGCCTGGGTGACAGAGGGAGACTCGGTCTCAAAAAAAAATGCCCAAGATCTCACAGTTAAAAAGCATGAACCCAGGATTCTAATATGGTTTTGACTCTAAAACTCTTTACACTTAGCCAAGCAGCTTCAGATTTTCTATGTTGGTGGCCTAGATGCTACAGATAGATGAAATAAGAGGGCCTGCCCCGTGGAAAGCTCTGGCTGTGCCTGTGTGTTGGGACCAGTTGACTACGTACAATTCAAATGAAATTGGTCCTGTCCCATTCAAGAGCTGAGATGCTGGTCAGTGCAGTGAACATTTACAGAGCACTCACTACCTACTGAGTATTTTGGTCTGCTCTGGGAATTCAAAAGATGGCAGAGATACTGGCCTTGCCACAAGGAGTTTGCAGTCAAATGGGAGGTTGATGTATAAACTAAGATATAATGTGGGCCAGGCACACTGGCTCACACCTGTAATCCCAACACTTTGGGAGACAGACGTGGATGGATCACTTGAGGCCAGGAGCTCAAGACCAGCCTGGACAACATGGCAAAACCCCATCTCTACAAAAAGTACAGAAATTAGAGAGGCGTGGTAGTGCTCACCTGTGGCACCAGCTACTCAAGAGGCTAAGGAGGGAGAATCACCTGAGCCCAGGGAGGTCAAGCCTGTAGTTAGCCATGATTGTGCCACTGCACTCTAGCCTGGGCACCTGAGCAAGACCATGTCTCAAAAAAAAAAAAAGATAACGTGCTAAGGACTCTATTAATGCCATTGCAGTAATCAGTAGTACAGGCTAGGTTATATGGTGGTAACCAATGAACACACAAATCACAAATCTCAGTGGCTTAACACAACAAAGGCCTCTGTTGTTTTTTTTGTTTTGTTTTGTTTTGTTTTTCACTTATACTGTGTTTCCATTGTGGATTGACAGGGCTATCAGTCAGTGTTCAACCAGAGAAGCAGACACAGTAATATGTGGAGACATTTATTTCAAGGTGTTGGCTTACGCAATCATGGCTAGCTAAGTGAGTTGGAAGTCTACAAGGCAGGCAGCCAGGAAGGGAAGATCACAAGCCAGCATCACAAGACACCTTGTGGAGTCTCTGAGAGCAAGGAAGGCCTAAGCCCTCTTTTAAAGGGCTTGCTTCATTAGGTCAGCCCCACCCTAGATCATTCCTCTTTTGATCAACTTAAAGTCAACTGATTAGGGACTTCAATCACATTTGCAAAATTCCCTCACAGAAGCACCTAGATTCTTGTTTGATTTAGGAACTGGGGACTGGAATTCACTCTAACCAAATTGATGCATCAAAAAGCATCAACTGTGCCACATAATTAATCAGGCCCACTGACTGACAGAGGAACACCCACAGAGGAAAGGCCAGAGCATCTCACATGAACAATTACATGTTTCAGGCCAAAAATGACATATGTCACCTCTGCTCATAGTCTTCTGCCCAGCACTGATCCCACAGCCCCTCCTAACTACAAGGGTGGCACATTGCTTCTCCCTGGTGCCCAGAGGAAGAGGAGGCCTGGAGGTGGGTCCACCCCAGCTGCTGTCTCGGCAGCTTCTATACTGCCCTGCCTGTGGTCATTTTACTCTCCTCCACTCTGCTTCCCAGACCTTACCAAATGGAAGCCCCTTCCAAACCCACTGAGCCCTGTCTACCTGGAGAAAGCTTACAAGCTTACATCTGAAATTGCAGGAAACACAGGTGCATCTGGGGATGGAAGGCTCTAGCCAGACTAGGCTGGTTAGGACAGAAGGCTCCGGCCTGTGAGATGCTGAAGTTAACAAAAATTTATGACCTTCTGCATACTTTGTAGTATTGAGACCTCCACCCGGTGGCTTGCAAAGAACCACCTATTTGAGCATGAAGGCAGCATACTGACAAGCCCTCCTAACAAGGATAGGCACCCTTGATGTACTAGACTCTAACAATGCTTGCATCTGTGAAACTTACAAAAAGCAGAGGATTGATACAAAGTGATAATGATCCATGGTCACTGACAAACAAGAGCTGTCAATAGAATGCTGCTCTAAGTTTCAATGAAGAAGTCTGAGCATTGCAGACCAGATATGAGCCTTTTTCCTTCTCTAAAATGTATTGAGTGCTTGCTGTATGCCATGTGCTGAGCACTTCTCATAGAAGCTTTCCTTCAATCCTGGCAGCGATTCTCTGCAGCAAGCCTATTGTTGGCTGTATCTTACCTACGGCCACAAAACCGGTAAGCAGTGGAGGCAAGATTCCTGCCAAGGCTATCTGGTTATAAAAACCTGTCTACCCGTGGCCAGGGCACCCTCCTCATACTATTGTGCAGGTGACGCCCCAGAGAACAGCATCTGTTCAACGGAACAAGTGGAGACTCCACAGACACCAGGCCTGGGACCAAATCAGCTTGGAAGGAAGCCTTCTTCTAAATCTTCCAAAGGTGCCACGTGGCTGGGGGTAGGCTAGGGGGAGCCCTGCTAACCTCTGGCCCTCTCTTCTAAAGACCGTAGATCAGAAAGGAGCCCTTCAATCCCCTGATCACAGGCTTACCTCCTGAGGGTCACAGTTGAGTCTTACAGTGAGCATATACTTGTGGAATATTAAGTGTCAATCAAAAGCAGTCCTATTGGAGGACAGAAAATGCACAGGATGTGCCCCAAACATCAAACTGTTTACAATCAATAGGGAAGCCTGTACAAGCACATACTAGTTACGCAAAGTATGATCCCAAGTGAAGGGGACCCACAAAAAGTGCAAGGTGTTCAGAGCACCCTCGGAGCTGGAAGGGATCATCATTCACTCAGCCCCAGAGGAGAAAGGAGAGGTCTTGGAGGCCAGTGGGGCAGCCAGAGCCAGGCCCAAGGCGGGACGGTGCAAGCTGTGTTGGGGGACATCTCTCCCACTCACACAAACCAGCTTCTGTGTGTGGAAAGCACAAATGTGCCCTAAGCATAATTTAAGGAAGTCAGGACGTCAGGGCCACACGCAGAGGTGCAGCCACCCAGCAACCCAGTCAAAGGGGCGACATCGTCACTACAGAGAAGGGGCACAATTCAGAGCCTGCCATGGAGAAAAGTAAGGCTCTGCTCAGGTAATAAAGGGTGTGCAATTGAAACCTGCATCATGCTTGCCGGCCCGACTCCTCTAGTCCTAGCCGCTCACCCTGGGCTCCCCTGTCCCCAGGGCCCACCCCCATGGCTCTGTGACTGTTTCAGAGCACAGTGCACAGAGCACAGAGAGGAGGTCTCAGGAGGCATGTGATGGTCGCACTGGCTGGTGGGGCCTTCGCTCCCCTCCCCTCTTGATACTCACCTGTCGCCTGGGACACTGCTCCCTTCTTTGAAAGTGCTGGAGAAGAAAATGATCTTAGAATCCTCCTTGGCATCCCCTTGCCCCTCACCATAATCTTCCCCTTTCTGCCCCTTCCCCAATGCCATTCTTCCCCCAGCGCGCACACACACACACACACACACACACACACACACGATCCCTCTCACTCTCACCTCCCTTCCCTCCCCCACCCCTTCCCCTCCATTTGTTTCAATGAACAGCCCCTTTTATCTATTCTGTAGGTACAAATGAAGCTGTCAAATTTGATCAGGCACTTGATATGACAGGCTGTGGGAGTCAGGACCCCTTGAACAGAGTGGGCCTTGTCTGTCACAGTCCGCCTGACACTTCCCATAATGCCCAGACTGATGAGATTCTGAGTAGGGCCCAGCACATTTTCAACTCTATTTTGGGTGAAAACCCTTCTTGAAAGATCTTGAAAGGAGCTGGCAGTTCAGCCGCCCGGATGATTAATGAGGGTTGGCTCTGTGGGATGGATTTCTCCTGGTGCCAACAGCCGGCCTCCACACAGGCTAAAACGTGTTGCCGTGGACTTCCCCCAGTGCTTCCCCTCATGGTGACACCCCCAGAAAAACCTTTCCCATTCCCCAGGCTGCCCCTCACCTCCACCACAGCCCCTTCTGCTGCACTTCTCCCCCGGCCCTCTCTCGTGTTTCTGAAGCAGGAGCAGCCCCTGCATATGGAAAAAGGCATCACAGCTGAGTGAGGCCTGGCCGAGTAAGCAGAGCCTGCCAGAGATCTGTGCAGAGAGGAGGGCAGTTAGGGAGGGTTGAGAAGGAACAGAAGGGGACGGTGACCCAGGCTGTCCTTCAGCATCCTATGCCCTGATGGTCAGGGACGGGCCTCTCTGCTTTCTCTCCGTGTAACTCAGGAGCTCTAGGGACAGAAACCGCTGAGTGTCTATGGCCTCAGAGGGATACAGCATCAAAGTCCCTGTTTTTCACTGATCCCACAGTATTTCTCAAAGGAGACACTGTTGATATTGGGGTAAGACAGTTCTTTATTGGGCAGGACCGTTCTGTGCAGGGTAGAGGTTTAGCATCCTTAGTCTCAAGACACCAATTGCTTGTAACGCCTCTCAACCATGAGGACCATCAAAATAATCCAGATGCCCTTGGCGGTGGTACCAACCCAGGTTGAAAGCCACTATTAAGGCGAAGAGCCTCCCTCACCCCCGCATGCCTCGAGAGCTATGCCCACTGCTGTGTCTCCTTCCACTCTCACTTACACCCATCAAGCCCACTCAGCAGGGAGAGCACTTTTTTTTTTTTTTTTTTTTTTTTTGAAACAGAGACTATCTCTGTCACCCAGGCTGGAATGCAGTGGCCCAATCTCAGCTGACTGAAGCCTCTGCCTCCCAGGTTCAAGCGATTCTCCTGACGCAGCCTCCCAAGTAGCTGGCCCCCACCACCATGCCTGGTTAATTTTTGTATTTTTAGTAGAGACAGGGTTTTACTCGGTTATTCAGGCTTGTCTTGAACTCAAGTGATCCACCCACCTCTGCCTCCGAAAGTGCTGGGATTACAGGGGTGAGCCACCATGCCCAGCTCTCCCATGAACCCTTAATTCTAACTTTCCTTCTTTGCTGGTGCCTTAAACTACCCCTGCTCTAGACTCTGTTCCTGCACCATCTTCTGCTTCCCTGGTTTCCCAGCAGACAGTGGCTCACTTATGCTTAAGGAAAAGAATGGTGCCCACAACTTCTTTGGGGTTTCGAGCTCAGAATCCTTTGTGTACAAGCGGGTGGAGGGCAACTGGGGCTCAGAACTTGCTATTTCTTTTTGGAACATCCATCGATTCATAGAGGGGTGAGAAAGAAAAAAGAAAGAAAGCAAGCCAGCCAGTTGCAATGGTCCACACATGTAATCCCAGCAATTTGGGAGGCCAAGGAGGAAGGATTGCTTGAGGCCAGGAGTTCAAGGCCAGCCTGGACAATATAGCAAGATCCTATCTCTTAAAAAATTATTTTTTTATCTGAGTGTGGTAGCATGCACCTGTCATCTCAGCTGCTCCAGAGTCTGACACAAGAGGATCACTTGAGCCCAGGACATTAAGGCTGCAGTGAGCTATGATTGCACCACTGTACTATAGCCTGGGTGACAGAGCAAGACCTTGTCCCAATTTTTTAAAAAAGGAAGGAAGAGAGGAAGAAGAGAGAGAAGAAGAGGCAGAGAAAGGGAGAAATCCTATAGTTTCCCTACCCCAAGCCACTGGCTAGATGCCCAGCTAGCTCTGAGATCATCCAGCCCACAGATGGACCCAAGACCATCCATTCATTCATTCAGTACCATTTACTGAGCATCTACTACATGCCAGGCACTGGGCTAGATTCTAGGGCTACAATAGCAAGAGAAAAGATATGTGGCCCCTGCCTTCACGGAGCTTACAGACTAGTAAGGAGACAAAACTAAACAAATCAGTATACAATTATAAGTCGTGGCAGTGACAAAGAAAAAGTAGAAAGTGTTGTGTGATGCACATAGAGAGGGTACAACGAGGGACCCTCCTAAGGTCAGGAAGAGTCTCTTTAGGAATGCAGCATTGAAGCTGAGGCCTCAGTGGTGTGTGGGGTTAGCCAAGTACAGAGAGAAGAGCGTGTCAAGCTAGTGAAAGCCACACATGAACCCCAGGCAGATCCCCCTATCATGAAGGCTATTTCCCTTTTAGCTGTACCTTCATGAAAGGGCAAAACTCGGTAACTCAGCAAAGCCCAGGAGGAACCAGAAGAGGGAAGAGCTGGGGGTGGGAAAGGAAGTCAAGGGTGGTCCGGGTTGTCAGGCATGGTGGCTCACACCTGTAATCCCAACACTGGGAGACCAAGGCGGGCTGATTGCTTGAGGTCAGGAATTTGAGACCAGCCTAGACAACAAGGTAAAACCCCATCTGTACTAAAAATACAAAAATTAGCTAGGCGTGGTAGCACACACCTGTAGTCCCAGCAACTTGGGAGTCTCAGATGGGGGAATCACTTGAACCCAGGAGGTGGAGGTTGCAGTGGGCCGAGATCACACCACTGCACTCCAGCCTGGGCGACAGAGCAAGACTCCATCTCAAACAAACAAATAAACAAAAAATGGTGGTCAAGGCATGCCATCTGAGAACCAAGGCAAGGGAGCAAAGGAACAGAGACTGAGTCTGTGCAGGATGGGGTCTCTCAGCGCGTTGCAGGGCAACTCCAGAAAAGAGCCTGAAGTTCAACTCCTGCAGCTGTGGCATGGGCCACTGCTCAAGGAGACAACAATTCAAATAATCACACAAATCAGTTTATAATGACAAGGTTCTTGCTGGGAGTGTGAAGCTTGAAAGCAACTCAAGCCTTCCCTCTTCCCGAAAGGTCAGTATTGAATGAAATATACAAGAGCGTGTGTCTTACTTTTGGAGGCGCGTAGGCCTTCACTGGCTCTGCATTGTCTAACAGGGCTAAACCTTTCACCCAGCACTCTCGTCCTCCCCAGATGTCCACAATGTACCTTTCCACTGCCCCTACCAGAACCCATCGCGGGAGCCAAGCGCACTACTCACTGTTTCCTGGACACTGAGCTCGAGCAGTGAGTTGCTCCTTCTTTCTCAGCACCTGCTTCCACCTCACATAGTCATAGCTCTCATTTCCACCCTGAGCAGCCACAGTTTCCCCTTGTGCAGTCCTTCTTTTTGGTGTGCCTCTCCTCTCCCTCCACTGGACCACATGTTCCTTAAAAGCAAGAAAGGCATTTTATTCCTCTCTGTGTACTCTGTGCCTAGGGCAGTGCCAGTCATGTGATGGGTCACTGACAAATGCTTGCAATGTTCCATTCATCAAAAACCACTAAAAGGCTAAAATGTGCGTCAGTGTCTTTGAACTGAAGTCATCAGGTGAACGAGGGAAGAGACCTGAGGGTGAAACTCAAAGAAGGAAAAAAAGAAACCCTAATCAGAGGCCAGGTGCAGTGGCTCACAACTGTAATCCCAGCACTTTGGGAGGCTGAGGTGGGCGAAACACCTGAGGTTAGGAGGTCAGGACCAACCTGGCCAACATGGTGAAACCGCATCTCTACTAAAAAGACAAAAATAAGCCGAGCATGATGGTGGGCATCTGTAATCCCGGCTGCTCCGGAGACTGAGGCAGGAGAATTGTGTGAGTCCAGGAGGCAGAGGTTGCAGGGAGGCAAGACTGTATCATTGCACTCCAGCCTGGGCAACAGAAGTGTATTGCGGGAGTCTTCCCATCAAAAGGAAAGGAAAGGAAGGGAAGGGAAGGGGAAGGGGAAGGGGAAGGAAAGGGGAAAGGAAAAAGAAACAAATTTAAAAGAAACTGCAATCAGGAAGGAGAGGGGGAATGCACACCATGTGCCAAGGGCCTGGTGCCTGGCTGTTGCAAAAGACTTTTTTCTCCAGTGAGCCTCCCCTGTCCAGAACAGGGGGGAAAGTCCTGAGGGAAGAGGACTCACACTGAGGACTCTGGCCGTGGCTACAAACCCTAGAGGTGGGCAGAGAGGACCCCTTGGGGACAGGGCGGTTAGCTGAACTTCATCTCTACCAACTCGCTGTGGCAGCTGAAATAATGCCCTCAAGTTAGTCCTTGGAGTTAAGGAATGAAGTCCTGAAAAAACGCCATAATACATGCCCAGGAAAGGGATGGACGGGGAAGACAGTCCTGTTAAGACATCAGTGTGCCCCCAACATGTTTGGGAAGAACCAGCGTCTAGAAAACTAAAGGCAGGATCTGAAGGGAATGAGACAGGAGACCATTGAAGGGGAGAAGGAGCCAGGTCAGGCAGGCTCTAAAATGAGAACATTTTCCCAGGAAAGGCAGCCTCGGGATTGGCACCCAGGGAAGGCCTGGCAGCCAGGCAATGCACAGTGACAGTCCAGGGCTAGGGCACTTCCCTGCCAGAATGTGGGAGTCTGTGGAAGATGCTTATCTCCCCCACAAAGGCAACCACCAAGAGGGCACAGGCTTTGCGTGTGCATTCACTGCTGTAGCCTCCGTGCCTCGTCTGTGCCTGGCAGGTAACGGGCACTCAACAGGTATTTCTTGAATGCATGAATGAATGAAGCAAGGGACTGAGAATGGACCCCAAAGAGAAACTAGTCCTTCCTCTCGATTCTGCAGAGAGATCCCGATGACCAGCTCAAAGTCAGGCCCGAGTTGCTGGAGGCAGTACCTGAAATGAGTCGAGTGGCCCTTCTCGCAGAGAGGTCCACACCTGAGCAGCTGGGAAGGGCCACACTTTACAAACTTACCCCAGCAGTTCTTGGAAGAGGACCGAGCTCCCTGCTGTCTTTCAGGATTTCTTCAGGGAGAAAAAGAATTTTCCTGGCCATCGGGCCAGAATATAAAAACAAGGCTACATAAAACAGGCCTAAGAGGGAAAGAGCAGGCCAAAAGCAATACGCCCCTCTCTCCCCCCTGTTTTTTCAGGACCTCAACTTCTTTTCCCAGTGAGGAGGAGGAGGAGGAGAGGGGAGAAAGCCCAGTGACCCTGTGCCTCCTTGCCAGGACAGAGGCCCTTGCAGGCAGGGAGTCAAAGAAAACTTTTCCGAGACTGATTACCAAGAGGGTAACTAGGTACACGGAGCACATGTGAACAGGCTCCTCGTTTCCAATTCAGGACTGTCAGATGGTGATTAATGACTAACAGCCACAGAGCAGCCTTGATTGCCAACTGCTGTATTGTTAATCCTGACATTTAATGAGGCCGGACACAACTTCAGCACAATTCCACACCATCATCTGCAAATAGCACTCGACGGACTTAATTGGTTAAGTATTTGTGTGTGTGTGTGTGTGTGTGTGTGAGAGAGAGAGAGAGAGAGAGGGAGAGAATAGAGAGATATAAAGAGCAAAAGAAAGGGCCGAGGTCTCTGTAATTGTGCCCTTCGTGGCCATCTATATTTTAATGCTTGGAACTGTGTTATCGTGTGAGTCAGCTGTGATATAACCTTGGTCTCCAAGAGAAATGTCCCTAATAGGGTGAAACCTCCCCCCACCACCCTCCCCTCCCCACTCCATCTGACCCCTGCCATGGTGTCCTTCCCACCACCATAACTGCCGCTGTCTCTGAGGGGCAGCTGGAAACTGGCATGTTTGTGAAGTTAAAACACATGAAAGGAAGTTGAAAGAAGAAGTTGTCTCAAAGTGGGCCAGCATCCAGGGCTCCTGAGAAGCCACTTTTTCACTGGACTCTGATCAATGGGGCCTTGGCCCGCCTGGCTGGGTGGTTCCTCCTCTGCCAAGACAGAAGTATGTTTCCCCCATTCCGGAACTCAACGCTTTCTTAGGAGACGAACATAACCACCTTATTGTTCTAAAAACAGAATCCCAGGCAATTGGGACAGAGAGACTGGCCCAGCAGGGACTCTCTGGGCCAACTGAGCAAGGTGACAGGGCCCAGGAAAGGAGCTGCTGGCTGCACAAGGGCAGATGGAGTCAAGGAATCAGTGTCGTGGGATCCTGGCTGTCCCCACAGTGTCATGGCTGGGCTTTCCAAGAACAGAAGCAGGTGAAGCACAGGGAGCCGGCCGCTGCGCAGAGGAAGGACTGATAACAAATGGACTCAAAGCAGCATAGACATGGGACACTGAAGGGCCGAGTGAGCAGAGCAGACTGTGAGTGCCGCAAGTGCTCAGGGGGTCAACAGGGACCCAAGCACCCAGAAAAGGCAGAAAGCACACAAAGGGGTTGAAAAATGGGACCCTCAGTAGAAAGCTCTGGGAAAACCATTATCCAGGTGAGGTTTGGGATAAATTCATTCCCACGAATTCCCCTTTGAAAGGCTCATTTCTCTAAGTATGGCCTTCAAACCAGTAGTGTCACCATCGCCTGGAAGCCCTTTAGAAACGCAGACTCAGAGGCCGGGCGCGGTGGCTCAAGACTGTAATCCCAGCACTTTGGGAGGCC
>NW_016107320.1:12448640-12463128 GCF_001604975.1 Cebus imitator
CCGTCTCAAAAAAGAAAAAAAAAGAGAGAAACGCAGACTCAGTAGAACTGTGGTCACTAGAGGCAGGCGAGGGCAGGGGTTGGGGAGGGAGAGGCTGGCTAACAGAAAGTTACAGCTTATGTAGGAGATCGCAGGAATAAGTCCTAGTGTTGTATGGCACTGTATCCTGAAGACCATTGACAACAATGTATTGTATCTTTTCAAATAGCTACAAGAGAGGATTTGCAATGTTCCCAACATAAAGACATGATAAATGTTTGAGGTGATGGATATGCAGATTACCCTGATTTGATCATCACACATTGTATGCAGGTATCAAAATATCACGTGGACCCCATAAATATGTATAATTATTATGTGTCAATTAAAAAATAAAACTTTTTTTTGAGCAGAGTCTCGCTTTGTCACCCAGGCTAGAGTGCAGTGGCCCAATCTTGGCTCATTGCAGTTTCCATCTCCTGGGTTCAAGCGATTCTCGTGCCTCAGCCTCCCGAGGCACGGACTGTAGCAGGGACTACAGGCATGCATCACCACGCCCAGCTAATTTCTGTATTTCTAGTAAAAACCGGGTTTCACCATGTTGGCCAGACTGGTTTTGAACCCCTGACTTCAAGTGATCTGCCCTCCTAAGCCTCCCAAAGTGCGGGGATTACAGGTGTGAGCCATGGTGCCCGGCCAAAAAATAAAACTTTTTAAAATGAAATGTAGACTCATAGGCCCCATCCCAATCCATTACTCTAAATCTGCATTTAGAAAAATCCCCTAGTAAAGTTTAAGTGTGAGAGGTGCCGCTCTAACCGCCATGGCCAAGAAGCCACACACAAAAGCCAGGCCTGGCCCAATCACTTGGGGTGTGGTAGTCCCAACATTTGTCTACTTTGCTACTACAAGAAACACAGCCAGGTGTGATGGTTCATGCCTGTAATCCTAGTGCTTTGGGAGGCCTGGGGAGGAAGGATTGCCTGAGGCCAGGAGATCAAGGCCAGTGTGGACAACATCACAAGACCCAATCTCTATTTTAAAAAAAAATTAGCCAGATACAGTGACACACACCTGAAGTCCCAGCTACTCCAGAGCCTGAGGTGGGAGGATTGCCCGAGCCCAGGAGGTCAAGGCTGCAATGAGCCATGATTGCACCACTGCACTCCAGCCTGGGAGATAGAGTGAGACCCTGTCTCAAAAACAAAAAAACAAAAAAAAGAATAGAGTACAATATATACATATATAAATAAAACACTATATATATAATATCCTGCTCTTTTTTATGTTTTAAGCATTTTTTTCATACAGCCTCAGCATTTTGATGACTACATGATACTGTTAGGCTATTTCTAATTTTTCTCTATTTTAAATATATATATAATGACTTTTTAAAAAATCATTGTGTAGGCCAGGCGTGGTGGCTCACTCCTGTAATCCCAGCAGGCAGGCAGATCACCTGAGGTTGGGAGTTTGATACCAATCTGACCAACATGGTGAAACCCCATCTCTACTAAAAATACAAAATTAGGTGGGAATGGTGGCGCGTGCCTGTAATCCCAGATACTCAGGAGGCTGAGGCAGAAGAATCACTAGAACCCAGGAGGTAGAGGTTGCAGTGATCCTAGATCAGGCCAATGCACTCCAGCCTGGGGGACAGAGGGAGACTCCGTCTGAAAAAAAAAAAAAAAAAAAGGCTTATGTTCGCCCAGTGCGGTGGCTCATGCCTGTAATCCCAGAACTTTGGGATGCTGAGATGGGCGGATCACAAGGTCAAGAGATTGAGACCATGCTGCCCAACATGGTGAAGCCCCATCTCTACTAAAAACATAAAACACTAGCAAGGCATGGTGGCGGGCACCTGTAGTCCCACCTACTCAGGAGGCTGAGGCAGGAGAATCACTTGAATGAATCACTGTGGAGGTTGCAGTGAGCCGAGATCGTGCCACTGCACTCCAGCCTGGTGACAGAGCAAGACTCCATCTCAAAAAAAAAAAAAAAAATGCTAATGTTTCCCTTTGTGACTCTGGGCCTCAGATGTCCCTACAGTGACCTCACCCCCCAAATCCTCATCCTGAACCATCACCTCATCCCGCCTGGCCTCACAATGGCTTCATTAAATACTCCTGGAGCCTCAATCCTATAGCCCTCACCATTCTGAAAGTGTGGGAAAGAATGTGGAATGGAACCAAGGGCCCCAGGTTCCCGTTCTAGCTCCTCTGCTTCCTGTGTGACCACGACAAAGCACTTCCCATATCCATGCCTCAGTTTCTTCCATATAGAATAAAGGGATTGGATGAAATGGATAATCTCTGAGGCCCTTTGCAGCTGTGACTCTCTGACTTTATTTCAGAGAATTATCATTAGGCCTAAATGAAATGATATCACGGATGTTATAAAACATTGAAAAGGTTTAAAACTATGCACATATATGACACACATAGGAATAAGGCGTCTCCTTTTCTTTTTTAGTTTTGTTTATTTTTTTGAGGCAGATTCTTGCTCTGTCACCCAGGTTGGAGTGCAGTGGTGCAATCACAGCTCACTGCAGCCTCAACCTCCTGGGCTCAAGCGATTCTCCCACTTCAGCCTCCTGAGTAGCTGGGACTACAGGCATGTGCCACCATGCCCAGCTAATTTTTTGGAATTTTTGCAGAAATTGGGTTTTGCCATGTTGCCCAAGCTGGTCTCGAACTCCTGGCCTCAAGCAGTCCTCCTGCCTTGGCCTCCCACAGTTCTGGGATCATAGGCATGAGCCACCACATCTGGCCAAGAGTCTCCTTTTCTCTAATTTCTAGTGTCATTTTGTTTTCATCATTCTTTTTCTGCTAGATTGGGAGCAACATGAGGGCAAAATGGAGTTTTCTTTTTTTTTTTTTGAGACAGCATCTCACTCTGTCACCCAGGCTGGAGTGCAGTGGGGCCATCTCAGCTCTCTGCAACCTCCTCCACCTGGATTCAAGCGATTCTCATGCCTCAGCCTCTCAAGTAGCTGGGATTACAGGCACACGCCACCATGCCTGGCTAATTTTTGTATTTTTAGTAGAGACGGGGTTTCACTATGTTGGCCAGGCTGGTTTCGAACTCCTGCCATCAGGTGATCCGCCCACCTTGGCCTCCCAAACTGCTGGGATTACAGGCATGAGCCACCATGCCCGGCCTCTATTTTTTTAATTCCCCCTCAATAACTAATACCCACAGAAGCTGCTCAGTAATCTTGTTGACTTGGGGACCAACTGATAACCCCCTGGTTGCTCATTCATTTAAATGGACTTGTAAGAAGCTTAATAGAAAAGTGGTTACCTTTGCATCTTTGGAGGGGAAGGGAAGAACCTATTTTAAATATATGTCTTACTTCTCTCGAGGAAAAAAAAATAGTTCGGCCCCTCAAAATTAGTTCGATTTGGAAATTCAAATGGAATTTTTAATACTGCCTTATAAATTAACACATACCAACCTGCCCAAGGCTTAATTCCATTCCCCAGGCTCTTCTTAAGCAGTGTGCTGAATGCTAACCCTCCACTCTATAGTAAGAGGACACAGAAGAGATACTATAAAGTACGAAAATTGTTAAAGCAAGCATAGCAGGACTTAGATATCAAAATAAATATTGCCCATTCAAAATGTCCCTTTGGAAGGATATACACTCATTCTAATACGTTGCTGTGCTCAAAATTCTTGGGAATGTTTAGAAAGCCATCTTCAAACCATCAGATTTTTAATTGACAATTACAAATCTTTATGTGGTGATTAGCAGGGAAAATGTCTCTTGAAGACAACCCTGGGGAACAAGCTGGATGATCAGGCTTATTCAGTCAGGTCAAAAGTCTAAATAACGTGTGTCTTATAATGAAGCTCTTAATGAGCACATGAGAATCTCGTGTAGCCTTCCAACATGAATAGGCTGAAGGTCTTCTTTCTCTGAGTTGCATAGGTTCAGCCGTGTCTGTAAAAATCAGTCTCATGACAGATCTTCTACCCTGGTCCCACTCTCCACCTCCCAACCCCCATCACCTATTCTCAACACTGCAGCCAAGAGATCTTTTAGAAACAGAAGTCAGATTATGTCACTCATTGGTTTGAAAGCCTGTGAGGGCTCCCGTCTCTCTTGGAGGAGTGGCCAAAGTCCACAGCATGGCTTCTAAGACCTAGCTCCCTGCGCCCTCTCCAATCTCGTCCCACGCCACTGCCTCCATCAGTGGCTCTGGCTCCAGCCACATGGCCTCCCTGCCATCCCTCAAACACACTAGGATGCTCCTGTGTAGGGCCATTCTCTCGCTGTCCTCTGTTTGGAAACATCTCTTCCAGAAATCCACTAGGCCAGCTTCCTCATTCCCTTTACGTCTTTGGTAAATTATCACCTTCTCCATGAGACATACTGTGATTTTCCTATTTAATACCTCTATTAATAGTGCCTTCTTTCTCATAACATCTTCTGCTTAATACCTTCATTTGATAATTTCCATTTAATAACACACAGACATACATATACACACTCACTCCTTAGCCCAGGAGGCTGGCCTTCTTTCCATGTCTTCCCTGGAACTTACTACCTTCCACCATACTATCCAATTTATCTAATATTATTTATAGTATTTCTTTTTGTCTGTATGCTCCTGTGAGAACTAAGGTCGGGAAGGCCAGTATCTTTGTCTGTTTCACTGAATCTCAAAAGCCTAGAACAGGCGAAAAGCTGGTACTCAATAAAAACATGTTGAATTGGATTGGATTGGATTGAATCAAATTAACTTGAATTGCATCGTACTGTGTTGAATAAGTCCCAACTTATATAAAGTATACTCCCTGCCTTCCAGTGGCTTGTATATCTGATTGAGAGAACTAGAAACATACACATGAAAGTGACTGGGCAGTACACAGTGGTCCAGGACTAAGTGGAACTCACAGTGATGCTGCAGGAACAAATGAGTGCTGCCTGGAGGAGAAAGGACCTGCGCTGAGCCTCCCATCCAGTCAAGCAAACCCTCTCCTTGTCCCCAGCACAGGCCCTGCCATTCCAGTCTCTACTCATCTGCTCACACTGGCCGTCTGCCTGAAGTCCCTCACCTTTCCTGCCCACTTATCTAAATGCTCCCCACCCACCAATGCTCAGTCCAAGTTCCCTTCCTCCTCACCATGTTCCCTGATGACTCTAGCCCTCCTCTGAGCCCTGGTAGCTCCTATGTTTTGTTTCAGATCATTTGGCCTTTACACAGAACTGTTCTGTGTGCACGCATGTCATTTCCCCAGCTAAGAACCACAGCTTTTGTTTCTCTCTTCTTAATCGTGCCAAGGCCAGGGGCAGTGGCTCACACCTATAATCCCAGCACTTTGGAAGGCCCCGGTGGGTGGATCACTTGAGGCCAGGAGTTCCAGACCAACCTGGCTAACAATAGTGAAACCCCATCTCTACTAAAAAATACAAAATTAGCCAGGCATGGTGGCTCACACCTGTAGTCCCAGCTACTCGGGAGGCTGAGGCACGAGAAACGCTTAAGCCTGGGAGGCGAAGGTTGCAGTGAGCTGAGATTGTGCCATTGCACTCCAGCCTGGGTGGCAGAGGCAAGACTCTGTCTCAAAAAAAAAAAAAAGGATAAAGGGGTATATGAGAAATTGGGAAGCCAGCCTAAAATGCTATAGTTGTGACGATCCCTCCTTTCCATTTTGTTTCTATGAGTTTGTCATGGGAATTTGTCTTTGTCAGGGTAGCCTGGACAGATCAACCATGGACGGATGTGTCTATCTTCTGCCTGAAACTACAATGAGTAGCAAGAGGTCAGATAAGCTATGGAGAGAGCAGACGGCACGAACAAACGTGGCCAAGGCCAAGGGTCCTCTGCACCGACAGAACGCAGAAACATTTGGGAAAACTAGAGGACTAATTTAGATCCCTTGATAATTTTTGTTGCAACTTCTCCCCTTCCTTGGTTGTTAGCACCCACGTTACTCTCTCATGCCTGCCCAGCAGAAGAGCCAAGAAGTGTGTAAACTATCTTGACGTTACTCTTTCAGGAATTCCTGGCTAATTCCCTATACCCCTCCTCCCTCCACATCCTAGGAAACTGAGCAGAAGTTGGATCTTCTCTCTTAAATGTAACCTGGCTCACATGCACTGAAGAACATGCAAGAAACTTGAGAAACAGAATTAGCTGGGCATGGTGGTGGGTGCCTATAATCCCAGCTACTTGGGAGGCTGAGGCAGCAGAACCGCTTGAACCCAGGAGGCAGAGCTTGCCCTGAGCTGAGATCATGCCGCTGCGCTCCAGCCTGGGTGACAGAGTGAGACTCCATCTTAAAAAAAAAAAAGAAAAGAAACTTGAGTAACAGGAGTCCCCAACCTAGTGCGGTCTATAACTGTCCTCTGCCCCTTCTCTCTTCTCCTCCCTCCTTTATGTGGAAAACTTAGAGAGACAGACCAAGAAACTAAGCAGCACTTCCCATTGGTCAATTTCAGAGGCACCTGTGCAGACCAGGCCTCTCCTCCCACCGCCCCGACTCCACTCTCACACATGAAATATCAATATCACTATTACCAAACATCACTGTTCCCCTGCTGTCACAGCTAGAGCCGAGGCTGAAAAGCCAAGTCCCTCCGAGAAAGGAAACGGGGCTTAACTTCAGAGTGAGATGGAAAAAACTGAGATGAAAACTTTTCCTACGAGCAGGATCTGCTTATTTGGGAATGGTGGGTGGGGGTTGGGAAGGGCAGAGAAAAGGAGCACAAAGGAAAATATGTTGGCACCTAGTGGCTGAAGGAGGGAGAGAAGGGTGTGCCAGGGAACGAGGGGGCGGGTGTGGAAAGATGAGGCCTGGGCACTGACGACAGCCTTCCCTGATTCCACGAGCTTGCCAAGACCCAGCCCTGGATCCCAGAGGGGTCACAGCCGAGGTCCCCCCTCTGGAAGCCACTACCTTTCATTTTCTTGCTCCCCAGTCTCTGTGCCCAGAAGCACTGTCTGCCAGGCTCTGGCCAACTTGTAGCCTCTCCATGCTAAAAATGACCCCCTAAAAAAGCCGAAGGAGAAGGACCCAGCACACAGCCACGAACCACATATACACCAAGAGGTAACTCTAAACTCCAGAGCTGGGCCCAGGAGGAGGGGAAGGGTGGAGGGGGGATGAGGTTTTTCCACTTCCATTCGCAACTGTCAGGCGGGTGATTAATGACCAACAGGTTTGGAATCGCCTCTATTGCCAGATCAGTATTGTTGCCCGTGACAGCTAATGAGGTTGGACAGCCTTCTCCACACTGAGCTTTACGGCCTGCTCCCTCCCCTGCAGAGCTCACAAGCCCTGCCAGCTTTTGTGCACTGGAATGTTCAAGCCCCACCCCCCTTCATTCCTCCAACACCACCTCCCCCCAACTCCCGAACCACCATCTCACCCCAGATTCTTGCCCATCCACCCAGGAAGCTGTGTAGTGAGGCTTCAAGCCCCATCCTCCTCAGAGATACCCATCTGTTATACCCACACCCCTAGAAGCCCCCTTCCCATTCCCACTGGAGCTTGAGCAGTGGGACTGGAAGGAAGGAAAAAGAACAAAAGCACACATTATAGCCCTTGGGTTTAAGATGACAGAAGGAGCTCTGAACACTTGCTTTGGACGGTCTGGCCAGCAAGTTTAACAAGGCCATTCCTCAGTCAGCTGTAAAACTCAAGAAGTATTTCACACACCCACAGCTTCAATCTGGCAGATGTGCTAAGCAGTGAGGATGGAGGAGTGAGAGAACTTGGGAAAGGTGGTTTAATAACAGCTAATAATGATTTTTAACCAACCACCTTACACTTAGATACACAAAGCCAGGTGTTAGTTCAGAAATCAACCTGGTCCTAGGTCTAAGGGTAAGGAAATACTGGCTTTGTTTCTGCTCTCTTACAAATGATATTTACCTTTGTGCTAGTTCACATCTTGATACGGTTAAGCACGTGTTTGCCTGTGGTTTAATATTTGAAGGAGTTGGAGCAACATAATAAGCAAACAGCATAAAAAGCCCAGAAAGACCCCCTCAGCTTAAAAATCTATTACTTTTCAGTGTGATATAAATGTATTTTGCTTCTGCTCAGAGCAATTTCCTAGTTTACTCTTATTAAACCAGGAGACGGCTCAGCAGAGTTCTTGATTTATGAAACACATACTAGATTCATTAAAACCTTAAAAGATTTAATACATTTTATCAGGACATTAAATCTGTGCAGGCTTTTTAAATCAAATACCTGCCATATTTCATCCCCCACACCCTGCACACTTACTTAAGAATACTTATATGTGGACTGACAAACATTATGGGTGTTTTGGGCCTGATTTCTAAGTGGCAGTAAAGTCCTCCCCTCCAAGATTTACAGCCTGGCTTCTCCCCAAGTCTGGTCTTCCAAAGAACAAGTGACTCTCCTCTTTAGAATTTGGTTCAGTAGGATGAGCTGAGATCTACATTTTACACACACACGCAGACATGCATGTGCACACACATGCGCACACACACACGCACAATTTCTTCCTCTCCCATTCCATAGCCAAGGTTCCTATTCTCATGGATTCTCTAGGACCCCACCCTTCAACACCACCCACTCATCTTCCATCTTCTTCCAGAACTCCTACTGGCTTCCGATTCCATGCAGACGCTCTCCTAACAACTCCTTCTCTCCGTCCCATACTCCCCCGACTCAGCCCATACAGAACTGCATCCATGCAACACCTGCCATGTTTTGGGAGGCAAAGCTTGCCCTCTTGTTCTTCATCCTCTTTTTTTTGAGACTGAGTCTTGCTCTGTCACCAGGCTGGAATGCAGTAGCGCGATCTCAGCTCACTGCAACCTCTGCCTCCCAGGTTCAAGCGATTCTCCTGCCTCAGCCTCCCAAGTAGCTGGGACCAGAGGCGTGCGCCACCATGCCCAGCTAATTTTTGTATTTTTGTAGAGATGGGGTTTCCTAATGTTGGCCAGGATAGTCTTGATCTTTTGACCTCATGATCTGCCCACCTCAGCCTCCAATTCCCTCCTTTTTAAGTCTATCCACATCACAGTGGTTCTCAGCTGGGGGCAAATTTGTCTCACGCACATACAACTGGGGACATATGGCAATGTCTGAAGACATATTTGGTTATCACAATGAGGTAGGAGTGTTGCTACCAGCATCTAGGGATAGAGGCCAGAGAATCTACTAAACAACCTACAATGCACAAGCTAGCCCCTCTACCCCACATCATGGAAAAAAGAGAGGAAGAGAAAAAGAAAAAAAAAGAATGAAAAAAAAGAAGGAAGGGCCAGGCATGGTGGCTCACGCCTGTGACCCCAGCACTTTTGAAGGCCAAGCCAGGAGGATTGCTCGAGACCAGGAGTGTGAGACCTGCCTTGGGCAACACAGTGAGACCTCATCTCTACAAAAATAAACCAGGCATGGTGGCATGCACCTGTAGCCTAGCTACTCAGGAGGCTGACACAGGAGGATCACTTGAGCCCAGGAGTTCGAGGCTATAGTGAGCTATGCTTGTGCCACTGCACGCCAGGCTGAATGAAAGAGTGAGACCCTGTCTCACAACTAAGTAAATAAAATAAAAGAAAATAAAATAAAGGGAAGGGAGGAAGGAAGGAAGGGAGGGAGGAAGGAAGGGAAGGAAAGAAGGAAGGAAGGGAGGAAGGAAGGAGAGAGACTGAGTGTCTAGAACCTTACCAGGTATAAGTGGTCTCCTCCACTCTCCTTCATTGCTTTCATACTTAGGATTGTGACTCATAGATAGTAGTTGTTTCAATACATGTTTATAGAGTCAAAAAAATCTCTGTCCTGACGCCTTGACATTTTCCAAATTCACAAATGTAAGGGGAAAAAATATTGGATTTCCAATCAGTTGATCTGCCTGTGACCTTGAGGAATTGCTGAAGCCCTCTTCCCTGTGTGTCCTCATCTGTGAAGTGGGCTTGTGGTGATATTACCCTCATGGATTCCTATGAGCATTCAATGACCTGGTGTAACTGACAGTGCGTTTACATTTTAACAGGACACGGGATGTTTATTATTTTAGTTGACAAACAATTACTGAGTGCTTATTCTGTGCCAGGAATTATGTTAGACCCTCAGGGGGGTGGGATGAATACAAAGATGAATAGATGAAGCTTCTGCCCTCATGGATCTTACAGTCTTTCGAGAAGCACAGAAAAGAACTAGAATGTTTCAGTGTATTATAATGAGTGCCATATGACAAGAATGTACAGGATATTGTGGACACACAGAAGAAATATCTAGAAGGGTCTCGAAAGATGAATAAGGCCGGGCACAGTGGCTCACGTCTATAATCCCAGCACTTTGGGAAGCCTAGGGAGGTGGATCACTTGAGGTCAGGAGTTCAAGACCAGCCTGGCCAACATGGTGAAACCCCATCTCTACTAAAAATACAAAACTTAAGCAGGCATGGTAGCGTGTGCCTGTAATCCCAGCTGCTAAGTAGTAAAGGCTGAGGCAGAAGAATCTCTTGAACCCAGGAGGCGGAGGTTGCAATGAACTGAGATTGCGCTACTGCACTCCAGCCTGGCCTGTGAAAGAGAAAAAAAAAAAAAGAAAAGATGAATAAGAGCTGGTCTAGCAAAATACAAAAAACTACAGAATAAGATCTAAAAGCTGCAGGTATAGATAGGGGATCACATCATTAAAGATCTTATATGAAAAGTTAAGAGGATTTGAATTTTTTCAGTAGGAAACCTATTATGGTGTTTTTAAGCAGAAGAGGTATACATCAAAGAACACATGGGGTACACTGTGGCCAGCACAGTAACTTAAGGGTGAATGGCAAGGTTGGGGCGAAGAGATGGCTAACATTAGGTTATTACAATAATCCAGGTGATGAAGCCCTGAACTGCCTAGAGAGGGAAGCACGGGTTCAAGGAATAATTAGGATGGATGGGGCAGATTAAAGTCAGTGGCTAAGTGTCTACCCTGGATGGTTGAGTGAATGGTGACATCTTTAGTGGGAGGAGGATGTTTGAAGGGAACTATGAGTTCTGTTTTAGAGATGATCCATTTCTCCCTGTCAAAAATCCAGAGAAATGGTATTCTAGTGTGTAGCTCATGGTTATTAATATGCATTTAGGAATGTCACCAGCGACCCTATAATTAGAATATAGAGAACACAAGAGGCCTTCCAGAAAGAGAAGACAGAGAAAGAAGAGCAGTAGGGGCCGGGCACGGTGGCTCGCACCTGTAATCCCAACACTTTGGGAAGCCAAGGCGGGTGGATCACTTGAGGTCAGGCGTTCAAGACCAGCCTGGTCAACATGGCAAAACCCCATCTCTACTAAAAATACAAAAGTTAGCCGGGTATGGTGGTGGGCGCCTGTAATCCCAGCTACCCAGAAGGCTGAAGCCAGAGAGTCGCTTGAACCCAAGAGGTGGAGACTGCAGTGAGCTGAGATCACACCATTGCACTCCAGCCTGGGCGACGAGCAAAACTCCATCTCAAAAAAAGAAAAGAAAAGAAAAAGAAAGAAGAGCAGTAGGTCAAAGACAGAGTTCTGAGGAAGAGTTGAGGATGAGCTCATGGTAGAGATTAAAAATAGGAACATTCGAACAAGTAGATAGAAACCCAGGAGGGAGAGAATAATTCACAGAGGCCAAGGGATGAGGGGTCTAAGCATTCAGCGGGCCAATCAACAGCACCACGTGCATCAGAGAAAGGAACTAAAGGGTTAAGAACAAGGGAATGGAAAGTGAGGAAGTAATGACATCAAGTGTAGGCTACTTTTTCAATAAACTTTGCTCAAAGGGAAGGAGACAAATCAGGTAAGAACTAGAGGCTTACATAGGATCAACGGAGAGGCTTAGAGGGAAGGGTGTGGAAAAATTGCACAAGATTATAGGCTGTGGCTAAAGAACTGGTAGAAAGGAGATAATTAAAGGCCCTAGGTCCCTGAGGAGAGAGGAGGCTGAGATTAAGAAACCAGGTGAAGAAAGATTGGCCTAGAATAAACATGGGCTACCTTATCTTCTGAGACTCACATCTCAGTATATAAGGTATCTCTTATGTACAGCAAAAAAGAAGTCTATCAATGACATACAGAGATGTGTAGATAAATATATGTAGATAAAATTTCATACAATCATTTTTTTAAAATTCCTAATGTTACTATAAATTCAGAGTGGGAGGGTTAAAGGAAAGATCATCCCAGGTGAACAAGGCCAAGCTAAAATGCAACTGCCAGGCTTGTCGGAACACAATCTTAGGGTCACAGCCTCCTCTTCATCATCCCCAAATGCAGTAGGGACCTTAGCCAAGCCCCCTTTCTAGAGACTTCTTCTCCTTGGACTTCTCTACAAGTAAAAGAAATGGGTTGGATCAAAATCATAGACAATAACCTATCTGTCCATCAAGAGATGAGTGGATAAACGATTGTATAGCTATACAATCAAACACTACACAGCAATAAAAAGTAATGAAATCTCGATAGACTCAACAACATGGATGAATCTCAAAATAATTATTCTGGATTTTCAAAAAAGCCAGACCCTCCCCTCAAAAAGGGTACATGCTATACGATTGATTCATATAAAATTCTACAAAATGCACACTAGTGGCAAAAGCAGATCAGTGGTCTTTTGAGAATCGAAAAGGGGTGTCCCAAAGAGGAATAAGAGGGAAGGATTGCAAAGAGGCATGGGGAAATTTGGAGGCATGATTATCTTGATTGTGGTAATGGCTTCACAAGGTTTGCAAATCAAAATGTAAATTGCAGACTTTATGAACAGTTTATTACATGTCAATTATATCTCAATAAAGCTGTAAAAACATGTAATCACAAAATGACCTTTTTGGTGCCTGCTAGCTGACTTTCAGCTCAATTTTTTTTCCTGACGGCTCTTTGATCCCTTTACCCAATTGCTTTGAAGAAACCTCACTAGCCCCAAGCAAATATGCTTTTGTTCTTGGAAGTCACCAATCCTGATTTTTGCAATTGAAAAAAAAAAAAAAAGAGGAAACATTTCTGAGCCCCCTTAATAATTAGGGATACAGTTCATTCCTTTTCTCCTAAGCTCACTAAAATCTTACTGGAATCAAACATTCTAAAAGATGTTTTATATTCCCTGTTTTACAGCCTAAAGTAAAAAAGATAAACTTTAAATCAAGCAGAAACTTACTCCAGCAACTCCCACTCTTGTGATACTGAACTGAACTGAAGTGACAAATTTTAAGAGTTGCCTGAATCTTTTGGAGTTAACCTGGTTATTGACTTAAAAAGTCTAATTGTGAAATTGACTTTAAAAACTCTAATTGTGAAAGAAGGGGTCTCTTCTCTCTTTGGAATGGTGCTCTCACTAACAATTTTCTTGATCAGAGGACCCAACAAACAGCAATAGAATAGAACATTATGGATTGCTGGGTGAGAGTATTTTTTAACCTCCTTCAACCTAAAACTGCAAAATAAAGTGGTCCAATTTAATTTTAAAAGTTTCATAATTTCTGACCACTGATCTGCATTTCTGAAAGGTTACATGTAAAATAAACGTGGTGTGTGTGTATGTGCCTATGTGTGTGTGTCTGAAACTGAATCATTTTCTAACTCATTCACTATAAAAAAAGAGACGAGATCATTTGAACTCTGCCTTTGCAATTTATCATCTTCGTGATCTTAGACAATCTCTTAATTTCTCTAAGCTTCAACTCTCTTCTCTAAAATGGAGTTGCACTCAAAGGGCTGACCTAAAGATTACATACTCATTTAGAAAAAGTAAGGTACCGGGGCTGACACATAGACATTATTCAATAAAGCTTTATGAAATCTGTATTACAAATATCTATTGAGGTATAATTTCAGAAGCCTTTATCTCTTCTTCTGATAAGCTTTCATTTGGTTATTATTCAATACCATACAGCTTAAAGTTTATCATTCTCTTGCCCTGTGTCACATTAATAATCTGCAGTAACAACCCCCAAACATGCAAGAACACATTAAGGGAATTTGCTATTACAGCTAACATTTGGTGAACACTAAAATTTACCAAATGTTATGTATGCTTTTCACAATAGTCCTATGACTTTCACATTATTATTACTTTGATTTTATAGATGAAGGAACTGAGGGACAGATAATTTTTCCAAGATCACAGAACTAAGAGGCAGGGTCCAGGATTTAAACAAGACAGCCTGACTGTGGAGTATCTGAGCTAAATCACCACTCTATACTGCGAGGTTTTTTTTTAACAAAATTTTAGCCAGGCGCGGTGGTGGCTCATGCCTGTAATCCCAGCACTTTGGGAGCCCGAGCCACGTGGATCACTCGACGTCAGGAATTCAAGACCAGCCTGACCAACATAGTAAAACCCTATCTCTACTAAAAATACAAAAATTAGCCCGTCATGATGGCATGCATCTGTAGTCCCAGCTACTCAGGAGGCTGAGGTAGGGGAATCGCCTGAACTCGGGAAGTGGAGGCTGCCGTAAGCCAAGATTGTGCCGCTACAGTCCAACCTGGGTGACAGAACGAGACAAAGAAAGAAAAGAAGGGAAGGGGGAAGGGAAGGGGGAAGGGAA
>NW_016107320.1:12463138-12493113 GCF_001604975.1 Cebus imitator
GGGGGGAAGAGAGAGAGAAAAAAAGAAAGAAGAAAGAAAAGAAAGGAAGGGGGAGAGGGAAAGAAAAGAGAAAGAAAAAGAAAGAAAGAGAAAGGAAAGAAAGAAAGAAAAAGAAATAAAGAAAGAAGAAAGAGAGAGAAAGAGAGGCCAGGCGCGGTGGCTCACGCCTGTAATCACAGCATTTGGGGAGGCTGAGGCAGGCAGATCACAAGGTCAAGAGATTGAGACCATCCTGGCCAACATGGTGAAACCCCGTCTCTACAAAAAATACAAAAATTAGCTGGGCCTGGTGGCACGTGCCTGTAGTCCCGGCTACTCGGGAGGCTGAGGCAAGTAAATTGCTTGAACCCAGGAGGTGGAGGTTGCACTGAGCCAAGATCGCACACTGCACTTGAACCTGGCGACAGAGCAAGACTCCATCTCAAAAAAAAGAAAGAGAGAAGAAAGGAAGGAAGGAAGGGGGGAAAGACAGAGAGAAAGAAAGAAAGGAAGAATTGTAAACTCTTTTGTTAAATAAATCACTGCTGGGTAACATAAAAATCACAAGTCTCTTAAGAAGGTTTTCAGAAGTACTAGATCATCTACTGAAGTCCACCCCCCTGCCTTTAGGCAGGTCCACAACTAAATAACCCAGTCCTGGTAAAAAGCCTCCTAAGAACAAAATCCCAAAACTTCTACCCACAATTCACTCTAAAGTTTACTGTGAGGAAATTATTGTGCTTTTATTATTTCTAATTGACACATAATAATAGTACATACTTATAGGAAGGGGATGGAAGATGGGCGTTGCCAGAGGTTGGTTAAACGAAATTCTTAAATTACAAGTAATTTAAATACTTGATGCTGCAGGCTAGCCCCTATTTCTTGGGTTATGAACCCTAATATTTCCATTTTTCTTACTCAACTATTAAATAAACATTTATTAAGCATGCCCAGCTGAGTTATATCAGTGAACCAGGTGAGAAAAAACTCAAGTTCTGATAGGATTGGTCAAGAGAATGGCCAGCTGTGTCTGTTTGGGGTGGGGGATGCAGGGACAGAGTAGGGAGAGGAAAGGCTTTCATTTATGGAGATGGGCACAGAGCTCCCAGACAGCACCATGTAGCCCTCTATGGGCTTCACCATGTAATGCTGAAATATCCCAACACTCAGAGCAAACCCAGGAAAGGCAAACGGGCCAATCCCAAGCAGGCATGCCTGAAAAAACCACACTTCCCTTTTCCTGAGTCTTAAATCTGTCAAACACCACCAGCTTGCCATCTTCCCAGTGTAAAAGTTTTTTATTTACTGAAGGCTATAATTAAGCGGACTCTTTCTCTCCTGCAAACAAAATATTAATAACTTCAGTGGTTGAATTAGAAATGCCCCAATTGATGCTGGTGAATAGGGCAGGTTGAGGACAACGTGAGGCCCTTAGACTAGGAGACACAAAGTCTGGATTCTGGGCCTGATCCCACCTTGCCTTCAGTCTGCATTTACTGTGCACCTAAGCCCGGCGGGGTGCGGGGAGTTGGGGGGGCCGGGGGGGAGGCGGAAGGAAAGTCAGTCTCTGCTCTCCGGGGAATGGACAGTTTATCCATAAAGACGATGAAATGCACAAGCCCCTGTGCACTGTGGCGGGGATTACAAAGGCAGTAAACTCAAGATATTGAGGAAACACAAAGGAAGCTTTCCTTGGCTGTTTTTTGTTGTTGTCTGTTTTTTGTTTCTGAGAAGGAGTTTTGCTCTTGTTGCCCAAGTTAGGCTGCAATGGCACGATCTCGGCTCACTGCAACCTCCACCTCCAGAGTGCAAGCGATTCTCCTGCCTCAGCCTCCTGAGTAGCTGGAACTACAGGCGCCCGCCACCACTCCCGGCTAATTTTTGTATTTTTAGTAGAAGATGGGATTTCGCCATGTTGGCCAGGCTGGTCTCGAACTCTTGACCTCAGGTGATCCGCCCACCGCGGCCTCCCAAAGTGCTGAGATTACAGGCGTGAGCCACCGCGCCCAGCCTCCTTGGCTGTTTTTACCCCTCAACCTCGCAGAACTTCTTAGATTCCGTTCATTAAAATTAGGATAATAATTCCTTGTTAGTATACTTTGTGGCGTTGCAGGATCACAAGGGCCAAAGCTCCCAGAAAAATATAGAGGACAATTCAAGGTAGGGATTATTAATTAGTAAGGTAGGGATTATTAATTAGTAAAGTAATGATGCTAATCTGCACATTGAAAAGATTGTTTCAGCTGTGCTATGGGAAAGAGAACAGTTGCAACTTGCTAGTACCTGATCAAGGGGGAAAAACAAAACAAAAAAAGGCCGGCGTGGCAGCTCATGCCTGTAATCCCAGCACATCGGGTGGCCGAGGCAGGAGGATTGCTTGAAGCCGGAGTTTGAGACCACATTTACCGAGACCCTGTCTCTACTAAAAACAAAATTGTCAAGTGCCGTGGCGTGCGCCTCTGGTCCCAGCTACTCAGGAGGCTGAGGTGGGAGGATCGCTTGACCACAGGAGTTTGAGGCTGCAGTGCGCTATGATTGTGCGCTGCACTCCAGCCTGGGCAAAACAGTGAGACCTTGTCTCTAAAAAAACCAAAACTAAATAGGTTTGGCCTTCTGCGGAGGGAAATCCGGAGCAATCCCCAAAGTCAGTGCCTTGAAAAGGGACACCCTGGGTCTCAGCACTCCCGGTCACGCGCGTCCCGCCGCTCGTTCTCGGGGAGCTCCCACCTTCCCTGCTCTCATCCCCAGCACCAGGCAGGATACCCGAGACCGAGGTCCAGGACCGCACGAACCGAGACGCGGGCGATCCCTGGCGGCCACCTGCAGCCACCGACCACTGGGAGCGCGAGGGGCGGGGCGCAGAGCGAGCGCGGGGCGGGGGTGTGGTCTTCTCGCGTGAACTGATGGCGTCATCGAAGCGACGGCCCGGAAGGAAGTCGCGTGTTGAGGGGTGTGGCGGATTCTACCGTTGCACTGGGGCTTGGACCAGTACGGAGCGCCTGGAGGGACAGCCCGGTACGCGGCCCCCGCCCCTTCGTACGCGCGCTGGGCCTAGCTGCTGCACCCGGCCGGGACTAACCCGCCACCCTCGGGAACCCCTGTCCCAGCAGCCCCTCTCCCTCAGCCGGCCCTCTCTTGAAGCGAGACAGAAACCGTTTTCTGTCGCGTCCCCTCCTTGCGAGCCTCAGGGAGACCGAGCGGAGGCTCTTGGAGCCGCAGCCCCAGCCCAGGGCGCTTGACCCTCTCTCGGAACGGGGCGGGGAAGGGGCACGATTGACCTCGGGGAGGGAAGGGCACTGGCAGAAAGGACGCAACTGCAGATCGGTAGCCGGAGGCCGCCACGGTAAAATAAGCGCCTCGCAGATGTCCGTGCCCGGGTCACGTTTAGACCTGGGAGGCAGAATCCGCGCCCTGCGCTCACGGGCCCACGCACGCACAGCTGAACTTTGCAGTCACCATAGTTCCAGATCATTCAGCGTTCAGGATCCACCTCCTCCGCGTCCTGGTGCCTGAACGCGGTTAGACCCGGGAGCCCTGAGGCTTCCAGTTTGGGACATTCCCTTTCTCTCTGACCACGAGCTTGGGGATCTGTCAGGTGTAAAGTGCCAGAGTATATGGGGGGGAGTGTGGCTCCAGGCTTGTTGAGAGCCCTGTCCTGTTTAGGGCTAAAGGAATAAATGGGAAGGTGGATGCGAGGCCAGCGAATCCTACCTTGGAACTCTGCTCGCCTGCCGGCTCTGGCACTCCAGCATCTGAAAGGAGTAAATAATGGTTTCCCTTGAAACTGCAGGCAATTAGGAGTGGGAGGCTCTGACCAGAATTACATAGCCACAACTGCCTGTCATTTGACATCCTCTGTAATTTGGGCCAAAGTACTGCAGCTGCCTCTCTTCCCTACTACTAGTATGAGCGGTTCAGTGACAGCACATTCGTGTTCACAGGAAGACAAGGCTGTGTTCCGAACCCTTCTCAGCTGGCACGGGTTCTCCCTTGAGCAATGGCTGTATCTGGAGCCAGTGCTTCCTCAGTGCGGTGAGGACTCTTCATTCCACCGTTAGGGAAGGGGAACGTTGACTGAGAGCGAGGAGGAAGCGAGTTGTGGATTTAGCCTTGTGTTCACACGACACCAGGCTGGATATGAGTCACTCAGGGAGCTCAGCTTGGTGAGGTCCTTGCTGTTGTGGCCTTTTCTCCTGCACGTTAGACCACACACATTTTCCCGTGTCTTTTCCCTAGGATACAGGCTCACTGATGGCTCAGTTGGGAGCAGTTGTGGCCGTGGTTTCCAGTTTCTTTTGTGCATCTCTCTTCTCAGCTGTGCACAAGATAGAAGAGGGACATATTGGGGTATATTACAGGTAAGGCAGAGACAGGGAGAAGCCTGCAACTTCCTGTTAAATAGCTCCCTTTCCTGGTCACTGCTTTCCTAGCAGATTCTGCTGAACATCTGTGTTTATGTTTCCTTGAATAGGGGAGCCTTTTTAGATTGAGCTTTTTATGTCAGTAATCATGGGAAAGCAAATATGTATATATGTAAGTTTATTCCCTTAGTAGTTCAAGATGATGCCATGGGTGGTGATTAATAAATGTGTACATAGATTTAGAGATGAAACTTAAGGGAAACCAGTGCTCCTCACAGATACCCCTAAAATACTGCTTTCTCCTACGTCCCTCTGGCAGTCTTGGCTCCACACTGCAAAAGCCAGCTGAGCCTGAGTTCTTGATGGCAACTGGAGAAGGTAGCCTACTTTGCTAACTTGGGATACTCTTTTAAAATTAGCATTTCAGTCAGCCTGGGTAACATAGTGAGAACTTATCGCTAAGAAAAAAAAAATTAGCCAGCTATGGTGTCACACACATGTAGTCCTAGCTACTCAGGAGGCTGAGGTGGGAGGATCACCTGAGCCCAGGAGATCGAGCCCAGCCTGAGCAACATAGTGAGAGCCCATCTCTACAAAAAAATTAAAAATTAGCCTAGCTTGGCAGCACGTGCCTGTAATCCCAGCTACTTGGAGGCTGAGGCAGGAGGATCACTTGAGCCCAGGAGTTTGAGGCTACAGTGAGCTGTGATCACACCACTGCACTCCAGCCTGGGTGACAGAGCAAGACCCTATCTCTAAAACTAAATTACAATGATATTAACATTTCAGGAAAAATGAAAGAGCCTGCAGGTTGACTTATGTCAATTAAAGCAAGCCTCACAATAGTGGTTCCTACAATAAAGGAGCCCATTATGTCACTTTTTTTTTATTTTTTGCATAATATAAAGCAAAGAAGCACTTGTAAGTCTTGAGTTGCTTTCTTTTTAGTAACCTCCATGACCCAATTTTTTGCTTTATGTCTTTATGAACTCTTCTTATATATGCCGTTGTGATGCTTATTTCTGGATTGCCAACAGCCAGTTCTAAAACTCTGATTGGATTCCTCTCTCCTTTAATTCTTTGTCCCTATCATCTGCTTTCATGTTCCCCAAAAAGGCTTGTAACTTTATCATTCACATATAACTTGATTAGAAAGGTAACTCTGTTGCCAAAACATATATTTCAATTACTTATAAAGCGCTTCAAATTCATCTTTTGGTTGGTCATGTGAGTGGCCTCTAGCATTAGTGCAGGTAGTTGATAACCATATTACTGGACTTAACTGATCCAGTGGATTGCCACAAGCCCAACAGATATGACAAAGTAAAACAGACTTCCTCTTATCTAAATATACCCATGGATTCTGCTCTTTTTTCTTTTTTTTTTTTTTTTTTTTTATCAAAGTCTCACTTTGTTGCCCAAGCTGGAGTGCAGTGGCACAGTCATGGCTCACTGCAGCCTCAAGCTCCCAGGCTCAAGTGATTCTTCCATCTCAGCCTCCCAAATAGCTGGGACTATAGGCATGCAATCACCACACTCAGCAAATTTTTTCCTTTTGTTTTGTAGAGACAGGGTTTCACTGTTTGAGACAGATTGGTCACAAACTCCTGGGCTCACGTAGTCCTCCTACCTCAGCCTCCCAAAGCCCTGGGACTGCATCTAGCAGATTCTGCTGTCATTATTCCGCGTCGCCTGTGTGCCTCTTTTTCTCCTTGCAAAAGCATGAACAATGGTTTTATGTTTTACTATCAGGCCTCCTAGAATATTAGGGTCTAGCTGAGAGGAGGAAAGGGATCTGTGGCGTGGCTCCAGCACGTGTCACTCTCTATTATATGTTTATAGGGCTGAAGGGAAAGTTGACCCTCATGATCTTGATCTAACAGATCCTCTTGCCAAACTGAAGCTGCCTCTCTCTCCCCCTCCTCTGCAGAGGCGGTGCCCTGCTGACTTCGACCAGCGGCCCTGGTTTCCATCTCATGCTCCCTTTCATCACGTCATATAAGTCTGTGCAGGTATGCTTGGCCTCTGTGGTGTGGTTGGACGACTACAAATTTGGGCTGTTGACTAGTTCGTGATTTAAAATTATTTAGCCATTGGATAAGTAAAATGCCATTCCAGAGAATTATATAAGGATAATTTTTATATTTATATATATATACACACATATATATGTATATATATGTGTGTATATATGTATATATGTATATATATGTGTGTGTGTGTATATATGTACATATATATGTACATATATATATGTACATATATATATATGTACATATATATATATGTACATATATATATATGTACATAGAGAGAGAGAGAATGAGACTGGGGACTATTCCTTCAAGATAAAGCCAGAGAAGAACCTGTTCTGAGTGTATGGAAGGAAAAGTCGGGTTGTATGTGTGTATGTTTTAAATCACAAGCTACCATGTTAGCTGGAAAGAAAACATGGTAATTTTGCTGATTCGTATTTGAACTTCAGAAATCTGAACATAATTTTTGCAATGAGTGGGGAGAAGTTGAACTAAGTGAGGAGAGATGACATCTAAATAGGATTGAGGTTAGTTGTGGCACAGCTAAAGCCTGGCTGAGTTAGACTCGCCATCTCTGAAGTATGTCCAGCCAAGAACAATGAAAAGATTTTACACTTTACACTGATCCAGGAGAATGTCTTGGGATATCTCCTAGCCATTTTCCCTGTAAGTTTCGTGTGCTGATTACCAGGCTTTGTGACTTTCAAAGGGCATTCAGGTACATTGTCTCATTTGAGTCTTGCAGTAATCCTGAGAATGGGCTGAGCAGGTGTTAGGTTCTGAGATGGGTTAAATAAGTAATCTGCTGTTTCCAAAGTAGTACAGTAGTCCTCCCCCTTGTCCACTATTTCACTTTGCATAGACTCAGTTACCCACAATAAACCATGTTCTGAAAACAGGGGACTACAGTTCAATAAGATATTTTCAGAGAGAGAGAGAAACCACCTTCACATAACTTTTATGACAGCATATTGTTATAATTATTCTATTTTATTACTCATTAATCGCTTACTGTACCTGATTTACAAATTAAACTTTATCATAGGTATGTGTGCATACAGGAAAAAACATGGATCTATAGAGCTTGGTACTCTTTGCGGTTTCAGGCATCCACTGGGGGTCTTGGAACATATCCCCTGAGGATAAGGTGGTGCCTACCTTAAATAGAGGAGGTAGAAGTAAGCACAAGTCTTAAGAGACCCAATCCAGTGTCGTCTTCACTAAACCATTATTACTCAGCTTGTTCATGTGGTGGTTCACTTACAGCGAGGCTGGGGCAGGGGCCTTTGCTTGTCTTAGCAACAACATGAGGAAGGAGGATTAGGTGGGGCAATCATGTTCAACAAAGGCAAAGCGCAACCCAAACAGTTATTCCAGGACAAAGGCGTTTGGAATTCTGAAAAGTAAGTTACTTTGTCACTGCCCATCTTCTAGCATTTTATGTTTCCTCTGTTTCCAGACCACACTCCAGACAGATGAGGTGAAGAATGTACCTTGTGGGACTAGGTAAGGTACCCAGAATAAAGCTGTTAAGCCCAAATAAGTCAGAGAAAGGGCTATCTGGCTGGCTGCAGGAAGAGACAGTGAAAAGGGAGGCACCCTTTCTTGGTTAATTATCTGTCCAGTAGCTCCCTGTATTGATTTGACCAGGTGATGGAGTACAGTAGAGGAAATCATAGATGGTTCGGGAGGGGCTAGAATGCCCTGCCTAATAAAGGAGTTTGCACTTACTCTATTAGACGTGAGGATCACTATTCACAGTAACAAAGACTTGGAATCAACCTGAATGCCCATCAACAATAGACAGGATAAAGAAAATGTGGTAAGTATACACCATGGAGTACTATGCAGCCATATGAAGGAATGAGATCATGTCCTTTGCAGGGACATGGATGGAGCTGGAAGCCATTATCCTCAGCAAACTAACCCAGGAGCAGAAAACCAAATACCACATGTTCTCACTTATAAGTGAGAGCTGAATGATAAGAACACATGGACACGTGGTGGGGAACAACACACACTGGGGCCTGTCAGAGGGTATGGAATCGGGATAAGAGAGAGCATCAGGAAGAATAGCTAATGTGTGCTGGCCTTAATACCTAGGTGATGGGATGATCTGCACAGCAAACCACCATGGCACACGTTTACCTGTGTAACAAACCTGTACATCTTGCACATGTACCTTTGAACTTACTTAAAAGTGGGAATAAAATAAAATTTTAATATTCAAAATAAAGAAGTGAGGGTGCGCAAAGGTTTTTTAGCAGATAAATGGCCTGATACAAGAAGATAACTTTTGCATAACTAAGGGGAATGTCATAAACTTCGGGGAGACCTTCAGGGCAAAGAGATCCGAAGAAAGCACTGCTATAGCAGTCCCGTTGGAAAGAAAGGAGAGTTTAAACTGGGATAGAGTAACAAAGAATACCACAAAGAAATGCTCTGACAGATCCGGAATTGGAACATTCCACAAGATAACAGGCCTGATCTCTTCACAAAATGGTTGTATTTAGAGAGATGTGGGATAGAACGGAGACTTAAACAGTAGAGAGACATAAACAGTAGCAAGGGTGAGCATTGATTAGAACCTGGTTTAAAATAGCTGTGACAGGTACAACAGGACTTATGTGAGTCCACCCAGGCTGCCATGACAGAGGATCACATACCCAGAATCTAAAACAATGGTTATTTATTTTCTCACCATTCTAAAGACCCTAAGTCTAAGATCAGGGTGCCAGCAGGGGGTAGTTTTGGTGAGACCTCTCTTCCTGGCTTACAGGTGACCACCTTTATGCCATGTCCTCACATGGCCTTGCCTCTGTCTGAGAGAAAAAGGTCTTTGGTGGATACCAGACCTGTTGGATCAGGACCCGCTCTTATGATCTATTTAACCTTAATTACCTTCTTGAAGGCCTAATCTCCAAATATGGGCACACTGGGGGTTAGGGCTTCAACATATGAATCTAGGGGTGAGGTGTACACAGGTCACTCCGTAACGCAAACCGTTGGGGAAAAATTTGAATAAGGACTGGGTATTAGGTGATATTACAGAATTATTGCTAATTTTCTTAGGCTTGAGAATGATATCACGAGTGTATAGGAGAATGATTATCCTTAGACATTGCTCGCCAAAATAAAAGAGTAAAAGTATCCTAACTGCAGCTGACTTTGAAATGTTCAGGAAAAAAAATAGATAAAATGTTATCAGTGTTGAATTTAGGTGTCTGTATATGGTTATTAGTTGTACTCTTCTTTCAGCTTCTCTATGTGTTTGGAATCTTTCTATAATAAATATTTGAGTGCAAGGGGAGTGCAACACTAAAGTGATAGTGAAGATAGTTTAAGAAACATTAACCACAAAACTCCACAGTAACCTTGTAAGTTCTGAAAACTTCTTGACCCTCCTTAGACTTTTCCATGCAACTGATTATTTCAGTCAAAAGGCATTGTTGACTCCAAAGATACAAGTTACCTTTTTGTGCTGGCCCCAAAAGTCTCACTTATGTCTTTGTAGAGATGTTCCTAGGTAGTGTGATTTCTCAGGAGAGTGTGCTGTTGCCATAAGCCCTGCGGAACTCCTACTTGGAGATCCAAGCTGCCTTCCAGCCTCCTATGAACTCTTCTACTCCTTTTCTGCCAAGCCCCACATCTTAAGCCATCGCCTTAGGGGACTGCACCCTATTCCAGAGCTTCCCAGTGACTTTTTGTCCATTCTCCCTCCAATAGTGGTGGTGTGATGATCTACTTTGACAGAATTGAAGTGGTGAACTTCCTGGTCCCGAATGCAGGTACGTCTTACAGTTGATTGTCACCACCAGCTCACTTTCCCCAGCATGCCACTCCTGTGCCTCTCATGGCATCTCAGAAAAGGAAAGGAGCTGTGTCTAAGGGCATTTTGAGTCTTGCCTTTTCTTATGTCAAGCCCTTTCCTTCCCTCCCAGTGTATGATATAGTGAAGAACTATACTGCCGACTATGACAAGGCCCTCATCTTCAACAAGATCCACCACGAACTGAACCAGTTCTGCAGTGTGCATACACTTCAGGAGGTCTACATTGAGCTGTTTGGTAAGAAAGTCCCTCCTGAGCGTGCATGCTTAAGCAGGGTTCCTAGAACCCTGCATCTCTCCACTCTCTAATGCCTGGCTGCCTGCAGGGTATGATGGGCACTTATGGACAGGAAATGTTCAAGAATCTCGTGCTTAGGAGCTGGTCACAAAGGAGTTCCTGGAGAATGCTGATGACAATGCAACAAGATCCTTAGAGGGCTAGAGCTTTGGGCACAGGGACCATAATGGAGTAGAGTATTTACTTCTGACCTCAATCAGAGGCTAGAGTGGAAATCTGTTCCCACTGTCCCTAAACTATCATTCTATCATGAAGACAGGGTTCATTCTAGAAGAACCATAGAATTGTCCAGCCCAGCATCCTCATTTTAAGATGAGGGTACTGTGATCCAAAGCGAGAAAGTCACAGAGCCAGGTGCCAGTTAGTAGTGGAACTGAAACAGGGGCCTTCCCCTCCTGGCTCTCACTTCAGCATTCTTCTCACCACGCCACCCTGAACGGAGGGCCCCCAGGAATGGGTGATGAAAAAGACACGATTCATAGTTAATTCTAGAAGTGAGAATTAATATGAGCTATGAGAACCATAGCTCCTTCCACTTCCTGGAACCTTCGTGATTATTATTTTTTTACCCTGTACCCCTAGCAATGAATAGAAAAACATTTAACCAAAAAGCCTCCACATGTCTAAGCAGATACGTTTTGTCCTTTTTACCTTTTTCAAAGTAAAGACATCCTGACTTAGCAGCAAAGGAAGGATACAGTTGAGTAACTGTTATAACTTGTCTGCAGTCAAGCACTCTGTTTAAACTCACTGCCAGAAATTCTCTAATAGCCAATGCCAAAAGTAAATGAATTTTTAACCAATAGTACAACTGTTGACACTTGGACTGGAAAATGATTTTTCCCAGGAATCTTCATAAAAGGGACCCTAAGCGAGAACATTTCTCACAGTAGACAGGAGGACTCATCCACATCGCCCACAGTAATAACTAAGCAAACCACCTTTTGCACCATTTAAGATTTAGGAAATCACCCAAATTATTTTTAATGTTTCTGCAATAGAAAATGAATCTAAATTGATTTTCTAGGGTTTGTAGTCTTTTATCTGTTTTAGATTCAGCGTGCTTTTAAGAAAAAATTGGTAAATTTGCCATTGATTTGTTTTTTAACCTCAAACTAATAGAATTTTATAAAATATTAATTCTCTCTAGCCATTGTCTTAGGGCTTGTGCCATTAATGAACATTTCGAAGCACTGAAACAAAAGACAAAGGATCCCTAATGTCCTGAAGAGAAAATTAAAATACAAAGTTGTTTTGCATTAGAAAACTTATGTCTTATAGCTAACTTGGTAGCTTAGTGAAGTACAGCCGTTTGTATGGAGGAGCTGGGGAAATATATTTGCTCTGAAACTTTTTTATTTTTACATCTCAGTCTTAGCAAGCACTACTTGTCTTAGAATCTGTCATATCCATAAAGGAGGAACTCAGGTCCCTAGTCCTGGCCCTTCAACTCAGAAGGTTCTTCTATACTTTCCTCCTCTCAGGACTCTCACAGCCCAGACTTTAAACATGAAGCTGCATAATTTTCATCACATCTTACTCTGCTGAATCCTCTTTGCCCGTGTTATTAAAGTATTATCTTTTTACTTACTCTGAAATTTACCTGAAGAACCTCTTTGTATGTACTTAGTAATATAACTTTTTTTTCCTGTCCCAACACCTTTTAATACAATGGAACAGATATAAACATGGATACAAACACATGGATATAGGTATCACTGAAGTAGTATGACATAATATCTATATATACAACACTCCTCTGCAAATAGCAAATATAAAGTAAAAGATACCCAACAGATCATTTTGTTTATCTTGCTATCATTTCTTAATCTATAGTCTCCCATGTATCCATGCAAGGAAGCAGTACTAGCTGTATGACTAGAGGGTAGCTCTCTTGGGTTACTTACTGAGACCTTAATCATTGTTTGGATCTGAGCTGTCCTACCCCCTCACTGCAGTCTGGCTTTTCCTTCTCTGAGTATAAACACTGACAAGGGATGGCTCACCTATAGCTTCAGTGTTTGAAGTAAAGAAAGCTTTATGCAGATTCTGGCTTTTATTGAGTCTCCTCTGACAGTTGAAAGATTCAAACCACAGTCAATTCCAAGAACCCTTCTAAGAACAGAGACAGAGTCACTCAAAGGATCTGATTTGCTATACTTAAATATAATTCATGCTGCTTTTCTCTATGATACACCATAATATTTTGTCCAAAAATCTTGAAACATATTATTAACTTTGAAGAAAGACTAAAACCAGCCACTTTAGAGACTAGAGACACTCAAGCACTGATCTATTCATAAAGTTTCTACACAGCTGAAGAAGTTTGCACAAATAGACAAAAAATAGTACAGAAAACCTCAATACAGCCACTTTAGAGACTAGAGACACTCAAGCACTGATCTATTCAAAAAGTTTCTACACAGCTGAAGAAGTTTGCACAAATAGACAAAAAATAGTACAGAAAACCTCAATACAGAAAAATTCAGAGAAAAAGCCATCTTTTAGAAAGCAGGTCAAATGGACTCAGTTAAAGTCCTCACTGAATGTAGGAGAACCAATGGGAAACAACGTAAAGCCTTCTGCTAGAACATAAATAGGAACCAGTCTATGTAATCAAGAAATTATTTTGCCTCCTGATGTAAATGCTTGCCTCCAGTCTAGGGCTCAGAAAAAGGCCTGGTTATTTGAACTGGTTGTCAATCAAGGTCCCCTTCATTTTCGCTTTCTTGGCTTCCAGTTCAGCCAGCTCTTGCAGTCGCATCTTGCTCATGCCTTTGCGCTCCAGCTGTTTTTCAATCACTTTGGCATTCTGCGCATAGGAGTCAGCAACTTCCCTAGCCTCAATCTCCTCTTCCTCTTCATCAATGGTAGACACAGTGACAGAAGTGAACTTGCCCATGTCTTTGGTCCATTTGGTCATCATCACCTTCTTAGGAGGCTCTTGTTTCTGAGTATATACGTTCGTTTTCCCAAAGGCCTGGCCAAACTTGACTAATGCTCCATCCACAATGAAGGTAACGGGAGCGTTATTCGGCTGGGATTGGTAGAAGAGCAGCAGTCCACACTTTGCACATTTCTTTCTGTACTGTCGTTCAGTGCCTTCAGGTCTCCGCAGATACACAGTCTCCTGGTCTTCTGTGTTACAAAACTTACGGGCATGTTTGGCAGCATCAATCACACGGGACCGGTCCCGGGGCCTCATGGGCAGTTTCTCTAACTGACAGTCCAGCAGTAGGACCATCTGGCCGCACAAACAGTAGTACACATGGAGGGGCTTCTCACCATCATCATATTCCTCCCGGTCCCGAGTGTCAGAGCAGACTACTGACCGAGACACTACTTTCGGCATGGTTCCCAAGAGCCGCCTGAAAAATCTGCGCATACAAGAGGGTCGCGCCGAAATGACGTCACGAGCGCGCCGCGCACTTTTCCCCTGCGGCTACCTTAGTAATGGGACTTAAATGGCCCTTATCCACATTTCCGTAACATATAAACATCGGTATTACTAAAACACCTTGCAAAGTATTCCACATTTTCCCGGTAAGCTACTAACCCAGGGCCACAGGTTTCCACCTTGACTGAGATATAATTTGGTCTGATGAATGACGTGTTATTAACTTATGAAGAACACGGGCCACTTTGGTTGACATTCTATTTAAAATATGAAATGTAATGTTTAGTTCTAGTTGTTAAATTGGTTGACCCTTAGCAGATGGGAGGGGCCGACTTTGGTGCTCAGAGGCTTGTGAGAGCACATCCTATATGTAGAAACGTTACCGTCCCTTGTTTACTGATAGTACTGTCTTAAAATCCTAGCAAAGCCCAGGCGTTAAACAAGCTTGTTATTTTGGCTACTAGCCAGTTTCCACGGGCCTCCGTTTTGGCATCAGTAAAAGGACAGAGACTTTCTCTTCCTCAGAGGCTCTTGTTTGGGCACAGGTGACCACAAAAGGACCACTTAAAGCTGACAGCAGCTGACAGTGAAGGAGAGATGCAGTGTACAAGTCCCAGTCTGGTTTCACTCGGTCTTTTTCTCTAAGCTCCTCTAGGATCTTACCGAGGATCTCATGGGCAGAGGCAGGAAGAGGATTCTAAAATCTTGAGAAGCCCAGGCCAGAGAAGACAGCTTTCATGCTGCTGTTCTGAGACTGCAGCTGGAAGGGAAGGGCGGGGGGGTGTAGTCAGTTACAGCTGTTCCTACATTTGTCTGTAAAACAACTCTTGTGAATTCCAGACAAAGAAATAAGGACCAAAGCAAACAGCACATCAAAAGCCTGGGGCTCACTTTCAGAACTGTAAATTTTAATTTTCCCCTTGTGTTGTTTGATGGAGTTCCTAATAGAAACAGTCTTCCTTGGGGCTCTCCTTGATGTCAAAGTCTGTTTTTCTTTTAGAAACTTCTAAAATTACTAGATTTAATATGCTCAGCTCTTTCCACAAAACCTAAATAGCCATTCCACCTTCCTTCGTTGTGGAAACTGTGAATCTTCCTTCTCTTTTGCTGCTGTTGTCTAGGGAAGGGCTGCTGCCTCGTGCAAGAAATGTTCTAGAATTGGTGTCCTTTCTTTTTTTTTTCCAAGTTCATCCCCTGTAGGGCATGGTTAGTATTTTCAGCAACAAAGGTTGAGTTGTATCTTGAGGCACAGAAAGAGGATGCCCTATCATTCGCGGTGTAGAGGGCTGTCTGTTCAGGCTACTCCGGAAGTTGGGCAGGGCATCTTTAGATTTGTGGGCTTTGATAAGCACCCTCGCTCGGGAAGGTACATTCTTGAGCTGATGATTGAGTTTGTACTTTACCCTCAATCATGCCCTCCCTCATCTAGAAAGTGTTAACAACTCCTTTCCCTCTGTCTTTTCTTTATTCCAGATCAGATTGATGAAAATCTCAAACTGGCTTTGCAACAGGACCTGACCTCCATGGCCCCTGGGCTGGTCATTCAAGTAAGCATTGCCGCATGGGAGCAGCCCCTCTCTCTCTGACACTGCGTCCCGTCTCCCAAGGGATGTTCTTTTTGTGCAGGAAGATCAAGACAGTGGGAGCTGTGTGTGTCCCTCACTACCCTCACTTTCCCATCAGCTGCTGTTTTAATCTCTCTCCAGGCTGTGCGGGTGACAAAGCCCAACATACCGGAGGCAATCCGCAGAAACTATGAGTTGATGTGAGTATACCCTCCACCTGGGCTGTGACCACCACTGCCTCCCACCTCCCACCTCATCCCATCCCAGAGGTAACCGAAGCTGCCTGGCTTCTCGGTTATCCCCTCGCTAGAGGATTTGCCACAGCCCACTGCACTGTAAGATTGGGCAGACGTGTCAGGGCCACGACTGGGGCTGCCTACCTGTGATTGAGAACCCCAGGAGAAGCCCTATAAAGCAACAATGCTTTGAAAAGGGCCAGGGGGCCTTGTTTGTATTCAGTGACTCATGCCCAAGGGGAAGACAGAAGCAAGAGACCAGTAAGTGGACAGGCAGGTGTACTTTACTAAAGTAAATTACATTTTATTTCCCACAAATGAGTTATTTGGGAGAAGAGCTGTGTACTGTCGGCAACAGATCAGCTTTTACCTAGGCCATGGAACAGCCTTCCAGGAGGAGTAGGAAATGGGAGTTTGCCTCTCTTCAGCAGAAGAGTTGAGCTTCTTCTGGGGACAGTGAAGTTCCTGAGTTTTTCGTAGTGGCCTCACGGCTTTGTTTCCTCTTCAGGGAAAGTGAGAAGACAAAGCTGCTCATTGCAGCCCAGAAACAGAAGGTGGTGGAGAAGGAAGCAGAGACAGAGCGGAAGAAGGCACTCATTGGTCTGAATGTGGTTCTGTGATCCCCCTTTCCAGGCAGAAGGGCTGGGGGTAGTGGGAAGATGCAAGGAGGCTGAGGCCTGCTGAGACCCCATGGTCCTCCAAACCACTTCCACAGCGGAGGAATGGCAGGTGGACTCCCAGAAGCAAAGTTGAAATTGTCAGATCATGGCCACGGGGAATGAGTTTTGAGTTTCCGCTTACCTCTTAAATGAAAGGAGCCCTGCCTGTTAATTCTTAACTCATAATAATAACGGCTAATACTTAATTGAGCCACATACTTTCCTAAGCACTTAATACGTGGGTTAACTCAACCGTCACAACCACTTTGTGAGGTAGGTACTGTATTATCCTTAATCTTATTTTATCAAACCAAAGCACAGAGGGGTAAAATACCTTGCCCAAGGGCATATGGCAATAAGGGATGGAACTGGAGCTCCAACCAAGGACACTTGCTCTAGAAGCTATGTTCTTAGTCACCGCACTGTATTATCAACAACAAACCTGACCCCTGTCTGCGCTGAAGGGCCAGGTAGAACCCTACTAGAGTACTTCATTCTTTAGAATATTCCTTTGGGAGACGTTCCCTTGTGAAGTTAGGGCTCCTTCTTACTATGTTGGGCCCAGGTCTCCTTGGTTACTGCCTTGTGCTTATGGAAGGGGACTCTGCTCACTGGCACATCCCACTCTGCCCGTGTGTGCCCTCACCGCTGCCCTCTGGGGGCTCTTCAGCCGAGCTGGCCCACTAGGACACTGAGCTCAGGGAAAGGTGAAATCAAACTCTGAAATGTCAGAACCCTAAGTCTTTCCTCACTGTCATTTTTTTCAGAGGCAGAAAAAGTGGCGCAGGTGGCTGAGATCACCTACGGGCAGAAGGTGATGGAGAAGGAGACTGAGAAGAAGATTTCAGAAATTGAAGGTAAGCAGAAGCGATGCTCGTGCCTGCGTCCTCCCCAGACCCCGCCCTGTGGCCCGTGGGTGGGGGAGCCGTTGCCTTTGCCCTTTAACCGCGCTCTAGGATAGCATGATCTCTGTGCAACGGCAGCTTTCCTCCATGCAGAGACTTGAGATTTGAGGCGACTGTGGCCAGACCCGCATCTGTTTTCTACTTCAGAGAGCGTTCGTTCATTCAGCAAATGTGGCTTGGGTGCCAGTATGTGTCCAGCATTTTGTTAGACGTGAGAAAAAGGAAGTCCCATAGTCCCTGCTGTCTTGAAGTTCCCAGGTTGGTGGGGCCTTGGAGCACTGGGAGCACACTCAGCAGCTGGCTCTCCCCCATGCCTTAGCTACCCCTGCTCCAAAGTTGGTTGGCACCATGGTTTTGGGCTCAAAGTCTGTTCTCCAGGTCTATATAGATATCAAGCCAGGTTTGAAGAAGACAGATTTTCAGCACCAGTCACACAGGAACTGCAGAGAAAGGTTTTCTTTGCTGGCTTTTCTGAATATCATTCACCTTCTATTCCTGCTCCTAGGCCTGTACCTCCTTCCCACTGCCCACCTCTTACTTGTTGGGTTGGCTTATGTCAAGCAAATTCCAAGGCAGAACTGGAACCTCAAGGCCCAGCTTCAGGCTACAAAGTGTTATGTCCAATTATACTCATTATGGGGCCTGTCAGGCTTTGCAGGGCCCCATAGAGGAGCCAGTTAGGATTTCACAGATCAGCAGCTCCTCATTAGGGAGCTCTTAGCAAAGCAACACGTTTTTATTTCTCACAAATACCTGTCATCAAGTGGTCAGGCCAGCTGAGGGGGCCCCACGGCAGCCAGAACCCTGGCTGGACTGCAGGCTTCTTCCACGCAGGGTCACACTGAGGGCATGCAGTGAGAACCCACCCGCAGACTCACCTTTCTCCCAGGCCTGCTGCTGCAAATATCACTCACATGAGGCTGGCCTGTTTCTAAGACAAGGGGATACGTATCAAAAAATTTTGCATCAGCTTGACAGAAAGCTAGTCTCAGAGCTGATTAGGGAAGAATATGGCTTGCACAGTGGAATTAAATAGGTCTTAATCAAAACATATATTGGTCTGGCCCATGGCATGTAATTCTCTCTCAGACTTGTGCCGGCTTAATCACTGTTCATTAGGACCTTTTTGAAATGATTGATGGAAAGAAAAGGGAAATGAAGTTGGAGAGGGACTGAACTACGTTATGCTCATTGCATTCGGTTCTCGGGTGGATCCACCTCTGGCCGTACTCAGAGCTGCCTTTGAGCTTTCCTTGCTTTTGCTGTGTAGTACCAGAGGGAGGAGCGGAAGGCTCTGGCCTCGAGCTTGAGGTAGGATCCCACTGCTTTGCTTCACAGACGTGGATCTCCAAAAGAAGGAAACAGGTGGAGACAGGAAGTGCTTCTGGCTAGCATTGCTTTTTTCCATAGTACTGTCAATGTGTATGTTTGGGCCACAGACACAGACTTGCTGTCCCTGTTATCAGGAGATGCGTTCAAAGCACTTTTTCATCTTGGTTGATCCTTACAGCAACCTGTACAATAGGGGAAAATACATTTAAAGCACAGAAGAAAAAGCAATCTCCCCAAGGTCACAGTGGCAATCAGGAGCGAAGTTCCAGGGACCAGAACAGAGTCTTCCCATAGCCTGTGCACTTCCTACAAAGAACTCAGTTTTAGCCCTTCACCAAGTTCACTGCACTCCTTCCCTTTCAGACGCTGCATTTCTGGCCCGGGAGAAGGCAAAGGCGGATGCTGAGTGCTATACTGCTATGAAAATAGCCGAAGCCAATAAGGTAAACACCCTGCACAGCCGATAAAGAGGTGTCTTCGGGTCTGGGTCTATACTGCTGGAGAGTTTCCAGCGTTGAATGCCCACCACCACCCAAAGGCCTTCATGGCCAGAACGGAGGACGCCTGTGCTGTGTGCAGGTACTTCCCTTCTCCTTGGACGTGCCTTGTTAGAAGTTTAGTTTTGTGTTAAACATGAAAACTTTTAACTTTTGCAACTCTGCTCGCAGATCTGAGATGAAACAGTGAGACCACAAAAAGTAGGTAGGGGCATAAATATTTGACAGAGAACCTCGTCAGAGGAACACTGAAGGGCCATCACCCCCCTTTTTCTCTAGTACGCTTCCACCTAAGTCTTCCATGCTTTTTTTTTTTAACAGCTGAAGCTGACCCCTGAATATCTGCAGCTGATGAAGTACAAGGCCATTGCTTCTAACAGCAAGATTTACTTTGGCAAAGACATTCCTAACATGTTCATGGACTCTGCGGGCAGTGTGAGCAAGCAGTTTGAGGGGCTAGCTGACAAGCTAAGCTTTGACTTAGAAGACGAACCCTTGGAGACAGCTACTAAGGAGAATTGAAAAAAACTTTATACGACTGCAAATGATACTTAAGCAGATCTTTATTTTTTAAGATGAATCAGAATGTTCCTGCCTCCCCCACTACCTTCTTTGACTGTCTTCAAGTTACTGTGGTGAAAAAGAAGAAATGAACTTAAATCTACTCCCCTTCCAGGGAAGGGAGGGTGGGGACTGACGATAGGGGGTTTTATTTCAGGTAAGCAGTTTATATGACTTCCGATAAGATTTGTAAACCATGGGCTTGACCTTTGACCTCGAGACACTAATTCTATCCTTTGAGGCTGGCTTAATTAGGGATGCTATCATTAAGGGAGGGGAGAAATGTAGAGTGTTGCCTCCAACTGATTTGATTTCCCTTACTTGGGAAAATGTAGTCCAGTATTCTCACCCCTGCCTCTGAGGTGCGAGATGTCTGTGAGTGAGGCTCAGCAACTGAGCAAATATGTGCTTGTGAGTTTGCCAGTAGAGCTGTGGAGAAATAGCTGCAGAGAACGGTCGACCCTCCTGGCATTTTTGTGCACGTGTGTGTGAGTTATTTTAGAGGCATGCTTTCCTGAGCCCTCATAAGGAAGTACTGGTGCTAGGTTTTGCAAGATTTTATATACACTTTGCTCCTTGCCCTAGGGCCCAGAGTGGTGGTTTCTGACTATATTTCTAGAGTCAGAGCTTGAACATCACCACTCAGTTATTTCTGCAACTTTTCACCTATCCTGTGATTTTTTTTTTCTTCTCAAATAATCTGTTCGTTGGTTCCACTCAGCATCAAGAAGACAGGGACAAACAACCCAAGTGTCTTAATAGCTGCTGGAGTAGGATCCTTGTTATCTCTTAGCCACTGCAGGACCTGCCTGACAGATTATGCATGCACCTCGAGATGAAGCGTCTTTCTATTGTAGAGATTCTGCCGTGAAGAGGTCTGACCCTGTGTGCAGCAGGAGGAATGATCAGTCAAGAGATGTCCTGGTCTTAATGCCTGTGCCTTGTGCTGGGAGTGGGTCTGGCTTAGTGACAAAAGGACTCTATTCACTAAGTGGCCTGTGTTTTTGACACAGGTCGGACAACGTTCAGTCTCCAGAGACAGCTGTGTGGAGCAAGTCAGAGTTCACGCCCAAGTCCCCGGGTTGGAATGGCTGTGCCAAAATCCATTCAAAGGGTTTTCTTTTTCATTACTAGCTCAGAAAATTTTGAGTCACCCTGGGAGATTCAGGATGGGGAAAGCAAACTTGAGCAAAAGGTTTTTCTTATATCCTGAGATTGGGGTGGCAGGGAACATCTGACCTGTATAGCCCATGGGTTGTGTCTAGAATTAAGTGGAGGGCAGCTATCTGTAGTTAACTTGCAAGCATATAGGTGCCCTCCATGACCAGCTCTGGCTTAGGACTTGGCCCTGTTATGAGCTAACTCCCCCACAACTCCTACTGTACCCCTCTTCCCTAGGTGAATCTGTGAATGGGCCTTTCTGGCAGCAATGCCTGCCTTATTTTTGGGCCCATGCTCAGATTTCTGGTTTAAGGAATGGTCCCAGAACTTGGGCCAGCTTGCTCAGGAGTTTTGGGAGCCTTGAGCCTGCCTAGAAAGACACAATGTTAGCTCCCCTTACTTCAAAGTTGCCCTTCTCTGTTAAATTCCTGGGACTTCCAGTCCTGGACACACTTTTTGCAGGCAACAAAATGTTCCTGGGCGTGATGGATTTTAATGTGCTCCAGAGTCCTTTCAGAAGGGGTCATTTCCCTTGGCCAGGCACAGTGGCTCATGCCTGTAATCCCAGCACTTTAGGAGGCCAAGGCAGACAGATACCTGAGGTTAGGAGTTCGAATCCACCCTGGCCAACACGGTGAAACCCCATTTCTACTAAAACTAGAAATATTAGCTGGGCGTGGTGGCAGGCACCTGTAATCCCAGCTACTTGGGAGGCTGAGGCAGGAGAATCGCTTGAACTCAGGCGGCAGAGGTTGCAGTGAGCCAAGATTGTGCCACTGCACTCCAGCCTGGGCGACAGCCAAGACTCCATCTCAACAAAAGGAAAAAAAAGAAGGTGGTGATTTCCCAAGACCAGCATAGGGGGTATCCATTTAAAATACATTCATCTTCCTCCTATTTCTATGCTACTTGTTAGGGCAACATGACATGCCCAGCATCCCCACTTCCCGTATATGTGTGCACCTTCTACTCTGAGCTTTTGCTGTCTAGGCCTCAGAAAACACCAGTTCACCACAATAGAACCAGGAGCAGGGATAGCTCAGCTTTTCTGAATAGCGTGCTTTGCTCAGATCTTAACTTGAGGGCCTCTCCAGTACTAACATCCTGCGATAGCTTGTCCCGTAACCACAAAAGAGCCTCAGGAGCGTCAAGTCCTGCTGCAGCTGCCCCACCCCAAGTTACTATCATTTCATCTTTAAACAAAAAATATGTTGTCGTACCCATTAGTGTCAATCCAGTGGTTGTCTCTATCTGTCTAAATAGCAAAATCATGGAAATCAGCCGTTTCCTTTGTATAGGACAACTAACCCATCTGTCTGTATGATTTTGTTTTTAACACTTACTAGAAAATCTAATCTTAAAACATTTGAATTCTAAACATGTAAAATGTGAGAGCCTGCAATTTTGTAGACAGTGAAGTAATGGCTGCTATTTATAAATGGAATGTCTATCAAAATTAGTTTATAAAATTCAGTTTTTGTAGGATTATCCAAGGAAAAATCACCTTGATTGAATGTTTCTCACTCATTAAACTTTGCAGAAGTAATTCATATTCAGTACTGTTTTTAATCACTTTTTAAAATATAAGGACCGAATGTTTGCAAGGAAACCAAAGTTTATTAATAATTTTTATATAACTAAAATAAAGTAGATATGGAGGGATCTATGATTATATAAAAAGGGAGGGTTCCTGAAGGAATTTTAGCAATATATTGATCCAAGAAAAGGAGCTGTTTTATAAATGATCATTCACTGTTCCTCTGGTTCTATGTATCTTTCAAAACATACCTTTACTATTTAAAGAGAGTAAATAGTGAAAGTAAGATGGTCATACTTACTGACTTTATTTAAGTTTGATGGAGATAAACTATGTCTTAGCTAGTGGCTACTGTGTCTGTGAATTTAACAACTACTTCTTTAAGTCTTATTCAGGAGGGTTCTAGCCACTGTTTTTTTCTCGTTTCCTTCTAAAAGAGGTAATGACCAATTATTTTGTGTTTGTGTTTCCATTCCTTTTTATTTCGCTTTTGTGTAGACTAATGACTGCATAGTCAAACTACACTTTCATAGAGCCTCAAGAACTTAATGACCCCATTTGTAACTGAGAAATGCCTCCTGTTTTAGTAATCATTCTGTAAATGATACTGCTGGATTGATTGCCTTGGGTTGACAGCTGGAGGAATTGTTTTGGATAATACTAACAGGCCCGTGTGAATTTATGTCTTAGTTTTATTTGCAATCTTGCTAAGTAAAATGAGTCTTTGTGTCTACTTTTTTATTAAAGTGAAATACAGCAATAGCTAATATTAGGATAGGTGACATAAAGAAATAAAACATCCCTGACTAGTGAGTTAAGTACAAGATCTCTCTAAAAATGTATTCAGATGAAAATCTGTCCCCATTATCCATAGAGAAACAATAAAAAATGAATTTGTGAACACAGCATAATTCTTGTTAGGTACTAAAGAGATTTATCATTTTAAACAATTTACACACCACTGCAATTCTGCTCCAAAGGGCAGAGATAGTTTCAATTGACCCAAAACTCATTCTAATATCAGTTCAGTGGAAGAAATCCCAGTCTTTACTCCGGAAAGCTGCCCAGCTTAGGGCTGCCCGATAAAACATAGGATACCTAGTTAAATATTAATTTCAACAATGTATAATTGTTAGTATAAGTATCATATGTCCCAAATACTGCATGAGACATACTCATACTAAAGTATTTGTTTATGTGAAATTCATATTTAACTGGGTATCCTGTGTTTTTACTTGGTAAGTCTGGCAACCCTAGCCCAGGCTTTCTCAGGTTTTTCAACAGGGCTCCCAAGCTTTCTCTATTGGTTTGAGAGCCTGCTACACAAATAATATGATCTTAACAATTGAGTAGGTATGTAAAGAATGTAGTTACTGGAGTCAGACTGCAAAAGTTCAAATCAGTGCTCTACTACTTCTTAGGTGTGTGGTCTTGGATAAGTTTTTTGACCTCTCTAAGCCTGTGTTTCTTCATTTATAAAATGGGTTGAGTGGCTTATGAAATAATGCATATGAAGGGCTTTCACACTGTACTTGCATGTATGTATTCAAAAACAACTTATTTTCAATCTGGAGAAACAGGCTAGAAAACACACAGCTATTAAATGGGAACCACTAAGTAGAAAGCCAAACACGTGAAAAAAATGGAATCAGATTACAAATAGGACAGCACATAGAAGGGAATGATATGGCAATGTGGCAAACACAGTATTTAGGATATGTACCTCTACAAAAATGCAGTGTAGAAAGTAACCTGGTTTAAAGAAAGAAAAGAACCTGGTTTGGCCCTGTTGAGAGGAATTGTCCAGTTCTGGGCTCCAGTTTTAAAAAGGAAAAAATTTGTAATCTCAGCACTTTGGGAGGCTGAGGCGGGTGGATCACGAGGTCAACAGATCGAGACCATCCTGGTCAACATGGTGAAACCCCGTCTCTACTAAAAATACAAAAAATTAGCTGGGCATGGTGGTGCGTGCCTGTAATACCAGCTACTCAGGAGGCTGAGGCAGGAGAATTGCCTGAACCCAGGAGGCGGAGGTTGCAGTGAGCTGAGATCACACCATTGCACTCCAGCCTGGGTAACATGAGTGAAACTCGGTCTCAAAAAAAAAAGGAAAAAATTTGAAGAGGCTAGAAAGAAAACAAAATGTTAAAACCAAAAAGAAAAAAAAAATGTAAGCAATAAATCTCATACATTGATCCCAGAAAAGGCAGAAGGGAAATTTAATGACTTCACAATTATAAAAGTTACATAATGGTAGCTAAAAAAAGGAAATTCGCTTGAATAAAGGAGTATTTTTAAATAATTAAGATCAGGCTTGCTAAAGCTTCAAATGGGGAGCAGTTATTACCTGCAAATAGAAAATAGTCTTCTCCAATGGTCTGCAGAAATTGGGAAGACTGTGCTGTTTGCGATGGTTTCAATGTCATTCTTTCTGTATGAAACCTCCCTAGGTCTTCCCTAGGTCTAGGTTTCTAGAGTCTATATAGACATTTCAAAGGCCAGTTGTGACAGCATGTTTGCCAAGGGCTTGCTGCCATGGGCTACTCTACCTGAATTCATTTAAACTGGGATATGGCCATTATTTCTCCATTTCTCTGTAGAGCTAAGTAACCAGGCAACAGTAATTTTCCATTTTATTTTTTTATCCCCCCCAAAAGAATCACAGTAGGCTCAGAAGGAAACACTTTAAACCCATATATGATATGTTTTTATCATAATTTGGTTTTATTCCAGACTATGAGAGTGTTTTAAAAGCTTGATGGCATAAGCATACTAGATTTTAGATTGTTTATAAAATCTGTTTCTCTGGGCAGTTGGCTTTTTCATCTTTCTCTTTTCCCCTGTGTCCTTGCAAATTATTGGAGCAATTCAAAGACAATTACTGGTTGTCTTTAAAATCATGAAATGATTTTGGACTTGCATTTTTCAAGGATTGGGTAGTAGGGGAGGATGAAAGGTTAAATTTGATGGTTGCTGTCCCAGGAAGAGGAGGAGAAGAAACTAAAAAAGAAAATAAGGGAATAAGTGAAATAAAATTAATTCAAAAGTACAACTAAGAAGAATTTGGAATGTGAAATGACCGTGGGACTGGGGGCACCATGATCTTTTTGTCTCCATTTCCATTTTCATAAGATCACAGAATGTCAGAGATGAAAAGTATCTTAGAACTAAATCTTAGAAATAAATCCACAATAAAGCCTGTCTTACTCAGCCTGGTCTCTCCCAGGGTTCCTTTACATCAATATCCTTTCCTCAATAAATGTTCACTGAATGGATAAGGGGGTGGGAGGATGACCTTGCCTTGTAATTCAAATAACAGAGACCCAATCTAGTAAATGAAGCTATAACTACTTGTTGTCATAGTAACCTAACACCTGGATTATACATTCCCTAGATCTGTGAGGTATTTACAGGTTTAAAAATGTTTTCCAAATAGCGCATCATTTGAAGTATTTCATCTCACCCAATCCTTCCTCTACACATCCTGTCACCGTGATCCCCTCTGTCCTTCCCATCACTCACTGCTCGCTGGCTCCTTCCTACCTGTGTCTCTACAGCAAGCATTTATTATGCTCACACCACAAAGGGCCATTCTGGTCATTTTAAATTTTTTATCACTTTGGTTGGAGTAGAAGTGTATCAAACCCAGAGACATTTTATTTGAACACAAATTACTCCTAATGTCGGCAGGCCTAGTTTGCAAATAGCCCAGTTAATGTGTACTAGAGTAAATGACCAGAGACTTCCCAAAAAGAAGTCCCTTATTTTAAGAACCTAAGGTTCTGCCTAACATGATTTTCCTAGAGCAAATGTGAAATTCCATCTCCGTTCCTGGGAGTCTGGGAAAAATTGTGAAAGGAGAGTGTAAGAATATTGCTCCTTCCAGAAAGTTCTAACAAGCCCTATAACCTCAAGACAACCTGGAGAACAAATATCAGATGTTTCTCTAATATAATAGCATCCCACTTCATTAATTAATGTTTGAGAATCAACAGTAATTGCAGCCAAGAATGCTTTCCTTAACAAAATTGATCTCCTTCTCCTTGCCCATAGTCTCTACTATTTCACCCCTTATTTAGCATTCTGTGTTAATCCGTGCATGGTCTGGCTCCTCCAGAGGGAGACTCGAGAATCAAACTCCCGGCGTTGTGGCGCACGTCCGCCGTCCCGGCTACTGTGGAGGCAGAGGTGGAAGGATTGCTTGGGCCCAGGAGTCCAGGACTAGTCTGGGCAACATAGTGAGATCCCATCTTAGAAAAAGAATCCAACTGAATGTGCTGAGCTCCTACTAGAGCATCTAAAGCTGCCTGTGGGCCAGGCGTGGTGGCTCACACCTGTAGTCCCAGGTACTCAGGAGGCTGAGGCAGGAGAATCGCTTGAACCCAGGAGGTGGAGGTTGCAGTGAGCCGATATCGGGCCACTGCACTCCAGCCTGGGTGACAGAGGGAGACTCTCTCTCAATAATAATAATAGCAATAATCATGCTATGTAATAATCATAGTAATAATTATATAATTATGGTATATATTATAATGTATCCTATGATAATAATTATGCTATGTACTAATCAGAGTAATAATAACAGTAATAATCATGCTGCCTGTGCCCCCGATGAGGCAGCACTGGCCGCAGGTGGCCGCTAACCCCTTGAAATATAGATGGCCGGACCTGCGGCACATGCAAGTCAACACTACACCGGGTTTCAGAAACACGTACGATTTTCAAAAGAATTAAAATACCGCATTTAGTTTTTCTATTGATTGCATGTTGAAATCTCACTTTGGATATATTGGGTTAAATAAAGTATATCATTAAAATGTTTAAACTTATGTGCCTATAAGAAACTTCCAAAATTACACAGGTGGTTGCGGTATATTTCTCTTGGACAGCACTGGTCTGGAGGACGACAAAAATCAAGATACGTTTGAATCACGCCATGTCTTTAGGGAAAAGAAGAGTTTCCTTTCCTATTGCTTACGGGCTCCTCACAAGAATCAGCTGAAAGAGAAAAGCCCTGGCTCCCGCCCCAGTCACTTCTAATCCTGGTTCCCCGCGCCAAGAAAGCCAGGAACGGGCAAGCCTGGCAAGGCATTGAAAGGGAACAGGACCCCCCGAGTACAGGATGCGTTTTTGCCCCACAAAAGTCCCTTGAGGGTGGGGGACGGCAGCTGCTGAGGCTCAGGAAAGAGGGGAGCACACGGGATGAGGCCCTCAGAGTCAGGCACGCAGGACCTCGACCCCCAGGCTCCTCATTTCCAGGTTCGCAAGTGACCTCCCCAAGATGGCCGTCGCCGGGGGGGCGGTTCTCCGCGCGACACGGGTGTTGATTGGGTGAGACGACTCGATAGTGAGCAATGATTGGTTCACAAGGAGCGAGCTGGGCGGAACCGGAAGATGGTCTGAACCTGGGGTTGCCGGGGTCTTGGGGCTAGGCGTCTGTCCCCGGGGGATGTGGAGAGTCGGCAGCATGTCGGCAGAGCTGGGAGTCGGGTGCGCACTGCGGGCGGTGAACGAGCGCGTGCAGCAGGCGGTGGCGCGGCGGCCGCGGGTGAGGAAGGAGGCTGCGTGGGGACAGTGGGAGGACGCCCTGAGGAGAGGGACACCTGCGTGGGAATGGGTCGTCACGGTGACGCAGAGGGGTCTCCCGAAGAGGCGGGATCCGTCGGCCGCCGAGGGCCACCAAAAAGCTAGCGAAGGGTTTCCCCACCTTCCTTGCCCTGAGTCTGGTAGGTTTCTGGAGATTGGCTTCGTTGGAGCAGAGGGTACCGCTACCTCGGGAAAATGACTTCGTGTCCAGGCATCGTGGCCACTTGTGAACCGCGTCGAGCCGCGTCGTTTCGGGGTCGACAGCCTTGGCGGACGTGAGGGGGGCCAGGCCTGTGCCTACGGACAGTAAGGGGGTCGGGGGTACAAGAGCACCCCACGGAGGCCAGACCCGCCCGAAATCGCGAGTGTGGCAGCGTCTCACCTGCTAAGTGCCCTGGAAATGCCAGTGCCACCCGCAGGCTGAGATGAGGGTGGACTGGCCGGACTTCACTGGCACCACAGCGGCACTTGTTTGTGGGTGCGGGAGGGAGCAGTCCAATCCCAAGCCGGTTAAGGGGAGATTTCGTCTTTCGTGTATATATTTTTTACCTCCTCTTGGACTTATGATTAGACCAGGAATCAAAATCTGCCCACCTCAGTGCAAGTTTAAGCTGAATGGTGTGGAATGAGAAACATAGAGGTCACGGGTTTCTCTAATCGAGCATTTATGCTGGCTGAAGAGTAGCTCAGATTGCAGATGCCCACCATGCCTGACTAATTTTTTGCATTTTTAGTAGACACAGGGGTTTCACTATGTTGGCCAGGCTGTATTATAGTCTTTCCTTGACTGACTATTCTTTAGACATTACCTTGAACAAGTCAGACCCGCAGTATTTCCCTCCCTGTACAAGCAATGCAGTAATCTCTGAAAGCTCTGAGCTCCTTTCTGATGTTAATATTCTGTGATTCTTGGTGATTCTCCAAGAAAAATCTAGGACTTCCCCTAACAAACATCACCCTGGAGGTTCTCTCAGGGAAACGCTCAGGCACATGGGCTGCCTGTTCGGGTGACTCTGAAAAACATCAATTATCAGCATAATCCCAGTAGTCACGACTTGGACTCAAAAGAGGCTGGTTATGCATCCCTGTGGAAGGAAGGAAGAGGAGGCATTTTTCTAATTGACTGACTCCTTCATGTCCTTGAAAACACTGTGATTCTGTGAAAACTCCAGGGGGTGATAGATACAGGAAGACTGAATCATGCAAGGATAAATGAATCTCTTCTCTTACTGTTTCTGTGTGGATTGGGTCAGCAGAATGCATAGAACCCCTGCTCTTTGTGTAGTGGTCGTGCGAGGATGTCAGATAAGTCTAATCCTAAGTCCAGAGTAATTTTGTGTTGCAGTCTTAGTTCTGCCATTAGTTCTTTTCTTTTCTTTTCTTTTTTGAGATGGAGTCTCACTCTGTCACCCGGGCTGGAGTGCAATGATGTGATCTTGGCTCACTGCAACCTCTACCTCCCAGGTTCAAGTGATTCTCCTGCCTCAGCCTCCCGAGTAGCTCAGATTGCAGATGCCCACCACCATGCCTGGCTAATTTTTTGTATTTTTAGTAGTGACGGGTTTCACCATGTTGGCCAGGCTGGTCTCGAACTTCTAACCTCAGGTGATTCACCAACCTCGGCCTCCCAAAGTGCTGAGATTACAGGGGTGAGCCACTGTACCTGGCCGTGCCACTGGTTCTTAATTCACAGATTGAACAATCAATTACTTAGTTACCTAAGCAGGCCATTTGTAGGGTAAATGGGGCAGTGTTATTATGGTGTAATGATACACTAGGACCAGGATGAGTTACCAAAACTGCTAACATTAGGGTTTCAGAAGCCAGAAGTGACCTCTCTTTTGCTTAAAGAGTACAGCCTTCTATTAATGAAGTGATTCTTAAGTCTCCAACATTGGTATGTCTGAGAGTCATCTGGAGAGATTGTTGAAAAGTAAATTATTGGCTGGACGCAGTGGCTCACACCTGTAATCCCAGCACTTTGGGAGGCCAAGGCAGGCAGATCACGAGGTCAGGCGTTCAAGACCAGCCTG
>NW_016107320.1:12493295-12499836 GCF_001604975.1 Cebus imitator
AAAAAGAAATTCTCACCCAGGTGATGCTGATACAGTTGGTCCAAGACCACACAAGGAAATACCGCTTTAACTGGCCCAGCTCTCCTGAGAGAGAAATTTCTTCTGCTAAATACTGACATCGCTAACATATTAGATTGAGAGGCCATGCACCTAAAAAACATTTGATCACCACTATTTGATATTGATCTGCCTACAGTGTTGAAAAAATGGATCTTACCTAATGCCAATTTGAGATCAATGCCTGTCTATACAGGATCTATCCTATAGGATTCGTTGGGATAATATTCCCAAACATGCACTCATATGTTTCCTTCCCTCTTGGCAGGATCTCCCAGCCATCCAGCCCCGGCTAGTGGCGGTCAGCAAAACCAAACCCGTAGACATGGTGATCGAGGCCTATGGTCATGGGCAGCGCACTTTCGGCGAGAACTATGTAAGAGCCCTTTCCTGAAGTGCCTTTGGAAGCATCGTGATTGCCAGGCTTCTGACTTGTTCTGTTTTTACCTTTTAGGTTCAGGAACTGCTAGAAAAAGCATCAAATCCTAAAGTAAGTAGATAGCTGAATTCTTTAATTTATATCTAAATCGTGGCTCTTTAGTTGAAAATTAGACCCGTCTTGGTGGCTGAGCTGTAGAGCAGCTTCAGGATGGTTGACTTTAGATTGGGGTGGGGACAGAAATCTCAACTTTCACCTTGAGTGCCAAATAATTATCAGCTAGATTTTTCTCTTTGTTCAGATTATCGTTTTCTCCTTGGTAGCTGTTTGGAAATGGTGGTTTCCGGAACTTGCTGTAATTTTGGATCTTTTCAAGATTTGAAAGCTTATCAGTTCATCCCTGACGGCCGATATCTGAAAGATGAAGGAAATTGATGGGAACAATGAAGGGAAACAGAACAAAAGCCTTAGACTTTTCTCTATCCTTTTACCTCATTAGGAGGCCAGATGAAGATTGTGATAGTTTATTACATTTAAGGATCAGAGAGTGGATGGGAAAGGTGACAGGGAGTGCGCAAGGTGTTGGAGGAAGCAAGGCACCTGTAAAAATCTAAGTTACACATGGTTACCTTTTCTCTTCAGATTCTGTCTTTGTGTCCTGAGATCAAGTGGCACTTCATTGGCCACCTACAGAAACAAAATGTCAACAAATTGATGGGTAAGATAAAACTCTAAATATGAAGACAAAATTGCTCTGTTATTGTATTGCTTCTCCTCCCGTCTCTGGAAGAGAGAGCAACTTTTAGACCATCCCTAGTTTACCATATGTTTTTGGAATTTCTTTCGGAAAGTCTCAGTTCTTAATATAAGGAGAAAACATCATGCCAAGAACAGAATATATTCACAGTTGCCTAGCTTATATACACTTGGAAACCTGCCCTACCTCATGTTTATTATTATTTAGTTGTCTTTCAGAAAAATTATAAAGAATTGCAGCCCATAAATTTTTTTAACTAACAAAAGAGACATTTTTGTTCTTTTTCCTTTAAATAAAAGGCTGCAGTAAATAAAATAGAGTACAGTAAAGTAACTATAGTAAAGTAAAATTAAGAATTGTAGAAACATAGGCCAGGCACAGTGGCTCATGCCTGTAATCCCAACACCTTGGGAGGTGAGGCAGATGGATCACTTGAGGTCAGGAGTTCGAGACCAGCCTGACCAACACAGTGAAACCTCAACTCTATTAAAAATGCAAAAATTAACCGGATGTGGTGGCGCGTGCCTGTAATCCCAGCTACTTAGGAGGCTGAGGCAGGAGACTTGCTTGAACTCCAGAGGTGGAGGTTACAGTGAGCAAAGATCACACCACTGCACTCCAGACTAGGTGACAGAGCAAGACTCCGTCTCAAAAAAAAAAAAAAAGATTTATAGTAAAATAAAATTAGGAAAGACATGGAGGCTGGGCCCAGTAGCGCATGCCTGTAATCCCAGCACTTTTGGAGGCCGAGGTGGGCGGACCACCTGAGGTCAGGAGTTTGAGACCAGCCTGGCCAACATGGCAAAACACGTCTCTCCTAAAAATACAAAAATTAGCCAGGCATGGTGGTGTGCATGTGTAGTCCCAGCTACTTGGGGAGGATGAGGCAGAAGAATCACTTGAACGGAGGCAGAGGTTGCAGTAAGCTGAGATCGCGCCACTGCACTCCAGCCTGGGTGGCAAAGGAGACCCTGTCAAAAAATAACAATAATAATAATAATGAATTTAAAAAGAACAACTAGCAGATTTGAACACACAAAAATTAAAGCTTTCTGCATGTCAAAACAAAAGGAAGGCACAGAGTGGGAGAAAAATAATATTTTTGAAAAGGGAAGAAGTTAATGTTCAGAATACATAAACAGCTACAAATCTTTTTGTTTAATCTATAGGAAAAAAATAGGCAAAAACTGAGGCAGTTCACAAGGGGTAAAAATACAAAAGTCCAGTAATCAGATGAAAAACATTCATCCTCAAACAGAGAAATACAAAGTAACTTTCACAAATCAGGTTTGTAAAAACTCAAAAAGACTGCTTCTAAGATCCAGTGTTTTGAGGGAATGAGAAAATGCGTACTCCTTCATCTTACCAGGAGATTCTAAAACCGTACAGTCTTAGAAAAGCCTAAAGATTCCATCAAAAAACTATTGTAACTGAAAAACAAAGTCAGTAACATTGCGGGATACAAAATCAATATGCAAAAATCAGTAGCATTTCTATATGCCAACAGAGAATGATCTGGAAAAGAAATCAAGAAAGTAATCCCATTTACGATAGCTACAAATGAAATACCTAAGAATAAACGTAGCCAAAGAAGCAAAAGCTTTCTACAATGAAAACTATAAAACATTGATGCAAGAAATTGAAGAGAACATGAAAAATAGAAAGATATTCCATGTTCATGTATTGAAAAAATCAATTCATGAATTGATTTTTTTGATGTATTATAAAATTTGATATATTATAAAAATGTCCTTATTACTGAAAGCAATCTACAGATTCAGTGCCGTGTCTATCAGAATAACAATGGCATTCTTCACAGAAACAGAAAAACATAATCCTGAAATTTATATGAAACTACAAAAGACCCACAATAGCCAAAGCCATCCTAAGCAAAAAGAACAAAACTGGAGGAATCACATTACCTGATAACAATCAAATTATATTGCAGAGCTATAGTAACCAAAACAGTATGATACTGGCATAAAAACAGACACATAGACCAATGAAACAGAATAGAGAACACAAAAATAAATTTGTACATCTACAGAGGACTTATTTTCAACAAAGATGCCAAGAACATACACTGGGGAAAGGACAGTCTCTTCATTAAATGCCATTGGGAAAACTGGATATCCATATGCAAAAGAATAAAACTACATTCCTATTTCTCACCATATACAGAAATCAAATCAAAATGGATTAAAGACTTAAGTCTAAATCTAAGACCTGAAACTACTAAAAGAAAATATTGGGGAAACTCTCCAAGACATTAGTCTGGACAAAGATTTTTTTTTTTTTTTCTTTTTTTTTTTTTTGAGACAAGGTCTCACTCTGTCACCCAGGCTGGAGTACAGTGGCATGATCTCGGCTCACTACAACCCTACCTCCTGGGTTCAAACAATTCTCCTGCCTCAGCCTCTCAAGTAGCTGGGATTACAGGCGTGTGCCACCACACCCAGCTAAGTTTTGTGTTTTTAGTATAGAGATGGAGTTTTACCATGTTGGCCAGGCTGGTCTCAAATTCCTGATGTCAAGTGATCCGCCTACCTCAGCCTCCCAAGGTGCTGGGATTACAGGTGTGAGCCACTGAACCCAGCCTTGTTGGAAATATGTAAAGGTGATGGGAAGAGGGAGGGGGAAGGAGCCAGCAGGCATAGAAGGGGCAGGAAAGCCTAACAGAACTGTGTTGTTTTGGTACCATTTTCCCCTCTGGATAATTGATTATACTCATTCAACCTTATGGCTCAATTCATTTCCATAAAGGCTTCTTGAGGCCAGATGCAATAACTCACACCTGTAATCCCAACTCTTTGGGAGGTCAAGGTGGGAGGATCATTTGCAGTCAAATATATATATGTGCATTTTCTTCCTTTTTTTTTTTTACTTTTTAATTTATTTTTTGAGACGGAGTTTCACTCAGTTGCCCAGGCTGGAGTGCAATGGCGTGATCTCTGCTCACAGCAACCTCCACCTCCGGGGCTCAAGGATTCTCCTGCCTCAGCCTTCCAAGTATCTGGGATTACAGGCGCCTGCCCTCACGCCTGGCTAATTTTTTGTATTGTTAGTAGAGACAGGGTTTCACCTTGTTAGCCAGGGTGGTCTCCATCTCCTGACCTCGTGATCCACCTGCCTTGAACTCCCAAAGTTCTGGGATTACAGAGTGAGCCACCATGCACAGCCGTTTTTTTGTTTTTTTGAGACAGTCTTGCTCTGTCACCCAGGCTGGAGTGCAGTGGCCTGATCTTGGCTCACTGCAACCTCTGCCTCCTTGGTTCAAGGAATTCTCCTGCCTCAGCCTCCCAAGTAGATGGGATTACAGGCATGTGCCCCTACGCCCGGCTAATACTTTTATATAATAGAGACGGAGTTTCACCATGTTAACCAAATTCCTGGCCTCAAGTGATTCGACCACCTCGGCCTCCCCAAGTGCTCGTGTTACAAGCATGAGCCACCATGCCCAGCCACACCCAGCTAATTTTTGTATTTTTTGGTAGAGACAGGGTTTTACTGTGTTGGACAGGCTGGTCTCAAACTCCTGGCCTCAAGTGATCTACCCTCCTCGGCCCCCCAAAGCGTGGGGATTACAGGTGTGAGCCACTGCACCCACCCTGAACAAAGATATCTTGAGTAAATACTCCAAAAGCACAGACAACCAGAGCAAAAATGGACAGATGGGATCACATCGAGTTAAAAAGCTCTTGCAGGCTGGGCACAGTGGCTGATGTCTGTAATCCCAGCACTTTGGGAGGCTGAGGTGGGTGGATCCCTGAGGTCAGGAGTTCAAGAACAGCCTAGCCAACATGGCAAAACCCCATCTCTACTAATAATAAAAACATTAGCCAGGTGTAGTGGTAGGCATCTGTAATCCCAGCTTCTTGGGAGGCTGAGGCAGAAGAATCACTTGAACACAGGAAGCAGAAGTTGCAGTGAGCCAAGATTGCGCCACTGCCCTCTAGCCTGGGCAACAGAGTGAGAATCTGTCTCAAAAAAAAAAAAAAAGAAAGAAAGAAAACCAAAGCTCTTGCAGAGCAAAGAGACAACTCAGAATGGGAGAAAATATTGGCAAAGGGCAAAGTACCCATCTGAAATACTTGTACGTAGCACAAAGTTCTATATCCAAGCTCTGTTTTTGTAACAAAAAATAAGAAACAATCTAATCTGCATCAACAAGGGGAATAATTACATGAACTGTGATCATCTGTCCTGTGGAATGCTGCAGTGTTTTAAAAGTACCAGTGGATCCGTGATACTGATGTGGGAAAAAAACTCCAAACTCTGCACTGCTTACTAGAAGTAAGCAACCTATAGAATATTTAGTGTGATCCAATTTGTATTATTTTTAAAAACAGAACAAAAGAAATTATACATTTGTGTGTATGTGTGCATGTGTATTTGGTTGGATAAAGATAGCTGAAACAGATCTGGAAGAATTAACATCCCTAATATAATAGTGATATCTTCTAGGATATCACTATTTAAATCCCAATTATCAGTAGAAATCTGAAATTGACTGTAGATCAAGTCTTTATCATTTCTTGATAATTAGCTATAATCTGCCCTAAAGACTGAAGTAAATGTTACTAGCATCTCCACCTAATAAATGGGGGTCAAGACAATGTTAATAGCTCTTGTAACTGCATAACAAATAACTGCTTGCTGCAGATTTCTCCTCCAGTTGTTAATTAGGGTGAGGGGCTTTGACTTTCTACTGCATATGCTTCTACATTGCTTAATTTTCTTACATCAAGCATGTATACCTTTTGTCGTTTTTTCTAATTTATATTTTTTTCAGTAAAGCAACCTGAGCTGAAATTCAGTATTAAGAATGTAAAGGCCAGGTGTGGTGGCTCACACCTGTAATCCCAGCACTTTGGGAGGCTGAGGTGGGCAGATCACCTGAGGTCAGGAGTTTGAGACCAGCCTGGCTAACATGCTGAAACCTCACCTCTACCAAAAATACAAAAATTAGCTGAACGTGGTGGCGCATGCCTGTAATCCCAGCTGCCCGGGAGGCTGAGGCAGGAGAATCGCTTGAACCCAGGAGATGGAGATTGCTGTGAGCCAAGATGCGCCATTGCACTCCAGCCTGGTGACGAGTGAAACTCCATCTCAAAAAATAAAAAAAGAATGTGAAGTCACCTTTCTGCATCTTAGTATCCCCTTCTGTAAAATAGGGATAACAACAGTGCTTTGTGAACTGTGGTGAAGATTCAAAAGAAATATTACATAGGCCAGGCGCGGTGGCTCAAGCCTGTAATCCCAGCACTTTGGGAGGCCGAGGCGGGTGGATCACGAGGTCAAGAGATCGAGACCATCCTGGTCAACATGGTGAAACCCCGTCTCTACTA
>NW_016107320.1:12500057-12502076 GCF_001604975.1 Cebus imitator
AAAAAAAGAAATATTACATATAAAGTGATTCACGTACTACCTGGAGGATTTCTGTGTTCAGTTAAAGTAAGCTACTGGTGCAGGTTCTTTTGTCACCATTGTTGTAAACTAGCTGAAGCAAAGCTGGCGCTTCATTTCACATGCATCTTTGAAAAAGAAGATGACTTTATGATTCAGTGTCTCATTTAACTCTCAGTGTTGGGGTCATTGGGTTTTTTTTGGTTTTTGGTTTTTTGTTGTTGTTGTTGTTGTTGTATTTGAGACAGAGTCTTGCTCTGTCACCCAGGCTGGAGTGCAGTGGTGTGATCTTGGCTCACTGCAACCTCCACCTCCTGGGTTCAAGCAATTCTCCTTCCTCAGCCTCCCAAGCAGCTGGGACTACAGGTGTGCCCCACCATGCCTGCTAATTTTTTTATTGTTAGTAGAGACAGTTTCTTCAGATTGGTCAGGCTTGTCTCGAACTCCTGACCTCAGGTGATCCACCCACCTCAGCCTCCCAAAGTGCTGGAATTAAAGTTTGAGTCACCATGCCCAGCCAGTGTTGGGGTTATTGTGATGACCTTGTTGAATAAGAATATCCTCAGCCCAGAAAGTTGAAGAATGGGGTGATAGGCCAGGGAAGCATCTTGGCTTCCGCTGGTCATCCTTTCTTCATTGTCATCCTGACCTGTTTCTCTCAGTTTGAACTGAGACACAGATCGAGCCTGTTATTAGGAATCTGTTCATTACCAGCTTCTTGAAGCATATTGATATATGTACTGCCTGATCGTGTATGTCAGCACTTCCTTTATTTACCTTTGCTGATTAGCCAGGGATGGTCTGACATTTGAATTTGTATCTAGTAAAACTGTCACATTTGTCTTCTTAGAGGAACTGAGATTTAACTGTGTTTTTCTTTTCCTGGCATATTTTTCCTCTACCAAGTCAGAGATTTGTTGCATGTTACTTGCTGCAATAGAGTGTATAAGGAATACTACCTTGCCTCTGTCTCATTACAGCTGTCCCCAATCTCTTCATGCTGGAAACAGTGGATTCTGTGAAGTTGGCAGACAAAGTGAACAGTTCCTGGCAGAAAAAAGGTTCTCCTGAAAGGTTAAAGGTTATGGTCCAGATTAACACCAGCGGAGAGGAGAGTAAGCGACTAGACCTGAATTGTAGATTATTCTTCCCTTAGGATGGTTGAAGCTCAGGGAGAATGGGTAGGCCCAAGTGTCTGATGGAGGAGGTTATGGAAACAAATCACAGGATCACAGGCCTCTAAGTAGGCTGTTTTTTTTATGAACTAGATAGCATAATGACATGCAAGCCAGTCTTTATATCATTATTTACTACATCATGGTTCATTATATCTTAATTTTAGGGGAAGAAGGATGGGGAGTGAAGAAGGGGATTGTGACTTCATTTTTTTTGTTGTTGACATTGTTGTTTTCTTTTTGAGATGGAGTCTCACTGTGTCACCTAGGCTAGAGTGCAGTGGTGGGATATCAGCTCACTGTAACTTCTGCCTCCCAGGTTCAAGTGATTCTCCTGCCTCAGCCTCCCAAGTAGCTAAGATTACAGGCACCCACCACCACACCTGGCTAATTTTTGTATTTTTAGTAGAGACAGAATTTTACCATATTGGCCAGGCTGGTCTTGAACTTCTGACCTCAGGTGTTCCACCTGCCTCGGCCTCCCAAAGTGCTGAGATTAAAGGCATGAGCCACTGTGCCTGGCCTGGGATTGTGACTTTCATCTGAAAAATCCCCAAAGGTCATCATCACTCCTGCAAGGAGTATTTTAAATTTGCATGTAATACTCTTATGTCTTAAAAAAAAAAATTACTAAATGTTACATTAGAGAGAATGGAATATAATTACTGTAAGTGGGCTGGGTGCGATGGCTCACACCTGTAATCCCAGCACTTTGGGAGGCCGAGGCAGGTGGAACACCCGAGGTCAGAAGTTCAAGACCAGCCTGGCCAACATGGTGAAACCTCATCTCTACTAAACTTACAAAAATTAGCCAGGCATGGTGTAC
>NW_016107320.1:12502668-12519835 GCF_001604975.1 Cebus imitator
TCTCCAGTTCTCCTGGAGCAAAGAGGATCTGTTTTCTAGATAACAGTCTAGAGTCTGACTGCCTGGGTTTAAATCCCAATTATCAATAGAAATCTGAAATCGACTGTAGATCAAGTTTATATTTTCTTATTTCTTGATAATTAGCTATAATAAGCCCTGGTTAAAGACTGAAGTAAATGTTACTAGCATCTCTCCCTAATAAATGGGTGCAAGACAATATCAATAGCTCTTATAACTGCTTAACAAATACCTGGTTGCTGCAGATTTCTCCTCCAGTCGTTAATTAGAAAGTTCAATTAAACTTTACAAATATATCCAAAAATGTTTAACATGTACTTTATTTTAAATTTTTTGCAACTCTATTAAATTAATAAACTATAAAAATTGTTGACTTAGAAAAGTAATTCTCAGGTTCATCTGGCATTTTGGCCATGTGAATCTTCCTGGTATCCCCAAAAAGCAAGGTGTTTTCTTTTCCATGTCTCCTAGCTGTTCTCAGCTAAAATCCTGCGGTGGAGGAAGGACAATCCAATTGATAGCTCTTGCCTTGAGAAATTCAGAATCTGACCGGAGGCAGAGCAACATAGAAAATCCCAAGTATATAAAGTCACTCTTCAGAACTTGAGCCTCTTTCAAGAGTTTCTCTTGTTGGGGGTCACCTCCTCTGTCATAAGGAAGGGATGAAAATGGAACCTTCCTCTGGCCATTTACCCTTGTACCTGTCTTCCATTTCTTTCCGTGAAGGTAAACATGGCCTCCCACCTTCAGAAACCGTAGCCATCGTGGAGCACATAAACACCAAGTGTCCTAGCCTGGAGTTTGTGGGGCTGATGACCATAGGAAGCGTTGGACACGATCTTAGTCAAGGACCAAATCCAGACTTCCAGGTACTGAGGGGTTGGGATTGCTCATGTGCTGAAGAGGCAGGGTGCTGGAGTGCTGCTGCAGAGCCGGCTGCAGTGGGGACTGCAGAGACATCAGACACTGCCTGCCGGGTGTTCTCTCCCGCTTCTGAACTCTTCTCAGAAGGAAAAGGGAAGAACAGGTTCCCCAGCCCCACAAACCTTTCCCAACTTAACTTGAAATTGGCTAAAACATAGTCTTTAGAGAATATGAGCTCTTTCTTCCTCTCCAGCGACTAATAGTTTTCTTAAAAGTGGGATAGTTTGCAAAAAACCCTTTCAGTAACTTCTGACAATTTCGACAGGCCTTGAAATCATGAGACATACATAACCATTGTCACAGAAGTTCAGATTCAGCCACTTCGGGGCATCATTAGAGAAGGCAGGAGTAAAACCGGTGTCATCTCTTTCTGTCAGCTGTTATTGTCCCTCCGGGAGGAGCTGTGTAAAAAGCTAAACATCCCTGCTGACCAGGTTGAGCTGAGCATGGGCATGTCCATGGATTTCCAGCACGCGGTGAGTGTCTGCCAGTGCCCTGCCTGCCTCGAGGGGCAGGGGTTGGGGGTCTGAGAGGCTGACGCAAGAGCAGATCTTTGCTGGAGAAGCCTTGGAAATGCCTCGGGGTGGCCGTAGGGCACCCAGTCTCAGGGTTCTCGGCTACTCCAGCATCTTGCAGTTTCCACACCCTTTCTTTTTTGAAATGTGTAGAAATTATAGCCTGACATCTGAATTTTAAAATGAAATAAAATTCCATAAGTATAATCTAAAATAAATTAATTATAAATATAATTCCATAAATTATAAACATAATTCCATAAGTATAATCCAAAGGAAAAATAAGAATTTAAGCTATAATTTTTGGAAAGGCATTTTATTACATCAGTGCATGGGTGTGGCTATATAACAGCAAATCATAATGAAGCAGGCTGAGTCTTCATCTTTTACTTTTGGAGACAGAATCTCACTCTGTTACCCAGGCCAGAGTTCAGTGGCACAATCTCAACTCACTGCAACCTCCACCTCCCACCTCCTGAGGTGATTCTTCTACCTCAGCCTCCCAAGTAGCTGGGATTTCAGGTGCCCACCACCACACCTGGCTAATTTTTAGTAGAAACGAGGTTTCACCATGTTGGCCAGGCTGCCCTCGATTCCTAACCTCAAATGATCCGCCACCTTGACCTCCCAAAGTGCTGGGATTGCAGGCATGAGACACTGCTCCCGGCCGAGGCTTCATCTTATGTGTAGGTTTACCAACAATCTTACATGTATATCAACAGCTGTAAATATAAACTGATATAGGTGTGCTGGAGTGGCAATGCAAATACATGATTTTCTGGAATAGCAAATAACTTGATAAAGTTTCAAAAACCAAAATATAAACTTGCATTCCTGGAAAACTGTATTTATTAACACAGTGCAAAAATACATTGCATTTATAAGTCAAATGGAATTTGGTCAGATAATCATAAGGATATTTTTTTCATCTACCTGACCATGGCACATTGGAAAGGTGGGTGGGCTGTAAGACAACTCTTTGCTGTTTGGCTGCTTTCCACACTGGACGTCTGACATCCTTGACCCCCACCTAGCTGAGTGCCAGCCACACTCCCCAACCACTGGAAACCCAGAGAAACCCCTACTCGTTTTCCATATACACTCTCAGAGGTTGAACTGCCTCTCAGGAGAGCAACTGCCCTGGAGCCATCTTCGGCAGTGTTACTGTTCTTCATAGAAGGCTCCTGAGAGCCAGAATAGGAGCACAGCTTGGGCACTGGCTCCACTTCGTTATTTTAAACCTGGTCCTCGATGCCATCTCTTCTTTCCCAACAGATTGAAGTAGGATCTACGAATGTCCGAATAGGAAGCACCATTTTTGGAGAACGGGATTACTCAAAGAAAGCTACACCGGACAGGTGCGCAGCGGACGTTAAGGCCCCGGCGGAGGTGGCCCAGGAGCACTGAGCCAGGGAATACTGAGAACACTAACTATGCACCAACCTAGATTTTCAGTTTGATATTCCCTGTGTCCCAGCACAGTCCTGCTCTCCTGTGACCTGCGGAGAGCACTAATGATCACGTGTGTTCATGGAAACCATCTGTGCTTAGTCCTTGACATAGGAAGCTCGCTTCAAGCAGCGGCTTTGGATTCAATTTGAGAAATTCAAACGTTTCTGCAGAACAGATACCAAATCAATAGCCAGGAATCACTTTCAATATTGAATTCTGCCCAGGAGCAGGAACTGGTCCATGAATGCCTTTTCCAGGTTAAAATTTGGTCACTGATGCCTACAATAGTAGAAGTCAGAGGGATTCCACTCTTTCATCCCATTTTCATAGGAAATTCCTTATGGTTAACAACTCCCTGCAAACTCCTACTACATCGTCTAAATTTCTGTTCTGTGAGAAGGTGATTTCTGCCCCCAGATTATTCCCTAGCCAGTAGATATGGGAAGATATTCTCGACCCCAGATTATTCCCTAGCCAGTAGATATGGGAAGATATTCTCGACTCTGGAATAGCAGTATAGGTAACTTCAGGAAATGGCTCGGGCCAATTCTCCAAACACAAATTGTTGCTGGCCAGGCATGGTGACTCATGCCTGTAATCTCAGCAGTTTAAGAGGCGGAGGCAGAAGGATCACCTGAGCCTAGGAGTTCAAGACCAGCCTGGGCAACATCAGGAGACCCTGTCTCTACAAAAAATTTAAAAATTAACGGGGCATGGTGGCTGAGGTGGAAGAATCACTTGAGCCCAGGAGTTTAAGGCTGCAGTGAGCTGTGATTGCACCACTGTATTCTAGCCTGGATGACAGAACCCGCCTCAAAAACAGAAGAAAAGAAAAATCTCCCAGTAATCCATCAAGGCTTTGATCTCTTGGGGAGTTCTTCATAGATTCTGCCACATTTCTTAAAGCAACCTTTTAATATGCAGATAATACCTCCCACCTTTTTTAGAGACAGCCTGTCTCTTTAAAAAAAAATTAATTTGGTAATGAGAGCTTGTGTCACTGCCACTCTGTGGTATTCTTGAAATTAAGGGGTAACATAAGCAGGACTTAGGCATTTCTGACATCATCCTGAAGAGACTGGACTTCAAATTTTTCCTCTGGGACCTACAGTGATGAGAATTTAATGTTATCTCTACTATAATCCTCCTTAGGATGATTTTTGTAAATCAAAGACCAGTGAATCTTATTACTCCTAAGAAATGAAAGATTCCTTCAAAGCCTGCTCAGGCACATGGTTTCAACAAAGCCTGCCTTTGACGTTCCTTATCCTGAGGAGCACTTTCCAAGCAAGGTTACAGCTTCCCCACTGTATTACAAGCCAGAATTGTGCAACTCGTCTGGATCATTAATAAAGTAGCAAGATCTTCAGAAAGTTCCCAAACACCATTCTCCAGTAGTCACAGCAGATGGCTTCAGGATGGCTTGTTTTTTATGTTCTAGACGGCTTTTTCTCTTACTTCGTCAAGCCTGTCTTTGATTTTACAAGTAACTTTCAAAACATGATGCTGCTGCTGAATGTACTTTTGTAAACTTAAACATTATGATTTCTGTACTGTTTCAATGAGAGCTACAGTGTGATATTTCAGAGTCTATTAAATAAAAATGTGAGTTTGAATTATACCATCTGTGCCAATTACAAAGCAATTAAAAGATTTATTTTTTATGATCTGGTGTAGTGAATGAATGTAACAGGAGGGGGCATTGGAATCGACAGGAAGCAGCTGTGCCCATGCCTTGGCATCGTGTCAGCCTGGCTTTGGAGGAGGGCTTCCCTAGAGTCACAGACGCAGCCAAAGCTACCCCATGGACAAGAGGGCTTCTGAACTTCTAAGAACAAGAAAAAGGACACTTCAGGAATTACAAAAATAGAGGTTACCCCTTGCTGCAAGGAACTTTTGAATTGCCTCTAGATGGCGACATTGGCTAACCTGAGGGCCAAGCACTGGCGCTCCACTGTCAGCAATTTACCCTGCAAGGGTTACTCAGCCTCATGGAGGCCAGAGGGGACATGACTTTCCCAAGCGATACAGGTGACTTGCAGAGCGTCAGGAGTTCAATACCAGCCAGCCTGGGCAACATGGTGAAATCCTGTCTCTACCAAAAATACCCCCCCAAAAAATTAGCCAGGCATGGTGGCACATGCCTGTGGTCCCAGCTACTCCAGAGGCTGAGGTGAGAGGATCGCTTGAGCCTGGGAGGCAGCAGACACAGTGCACTGAGATCATACCACTGCACTCCAGCGTGGATGACAAGGTGAGACCCCGTCTCAAAACAAAACAAACAAAAAAACCTGGCAAATAAGGAGGAAAGTCAGGGAAGGCTCAATTAGATCTAGATAAGGGAAGGACACCAAAGTGTGTCCAAAGTGTCCCCAGCAGAACGGGATCTTCTGCTGAGAGAAAATTGAGCCAGGTTGTGAGTTTGTCTTTTGTTACACATGATAGGCGGCAGGTTGGGTTTCTTCTAGATTTTCCATTTTGGATGGCTTGCTCTCTCGGATTGGGCCCACCCGTGCAGCCTCGCAGTCTCTGAGGATGCTGGGTCCTTGCCTGCCCTGAAGCCAGCCTCAGAAGGCTTGAGATGCCCCAAAGCCTCCCAATAGTCCATCAAGACTTTGATCTCTTAGGGAGCTCCTCACAGATTCTATCACAGTTCTTTTGTTGTTGTTGCTGTTGTTGCCGAGGCTGGAGTGCAGTGGCACCATCTCAACTCACCACAACCTCCGCCTCCCAGGTTCAAGCGATTCTCCTGCCTTAGCCTCCCGAGAAGCTGGGATTACAGGCATGCACCGCCACACTCAGCTAATTTTGCATTTTTAGTAGAGAGAGTTTTTCCATGTTGGTCAGGCTGGTCTCGAGCTCCCTACCTCAGGTGATCCACCTGCCTCGGCCTCTCAAAGTGCTGGGATTACAGGCATGAGCCACCATACCTAGCGGTCTATCACAGTTCTTAAAGCAACCTCTTAATACTCAAATTGTACCCCCCTTTTGTTCAGCATTGGTGACATATGCAGCACTATTCTCTATATTCTCTTATTTCACAGTCACAACAGCTGGGAGTCTAGCGTAGGCTGATAGGCAATGTGTCTTTGTGGACGGGGTACTGGAGCCCAGAGAAGGTTCCGTGTTCTCCTTGTCTGAGGTCAGGGTGAGTTGATGGCAGGGCAAGAAATAAACTCAGGACTTGACTTTCTGGCCCAGAACGTGGTCACTACTCCACACTGGTATCTTCTATCTCTACCTTTAATAATTGATAAGTGTGCCTGGTGCAGTGGTTCACACCTGTAATCCCAGAACTTCAGGAGGTGGAGGCAGGCAGATCATGAGGTCAGGAGTTCAAGACCAGCCTGTCCAACATGGTAAAACTGCATCTCTACTAAAAATACAAAAATTAGCTGGGCGTGGTGATGCACATTTGTAATCCTAGCTACTCTGGAGGCTGGAGAATTGCTTGAACCCAGGAGGCAGAGGTTGCAGTGAGCCGAGATAGAGCCACTGCACTCCAGTCTAGGTGACAGAGCAAGACTCCATCTCAAAAAAACAAAAAATTGATAAGTAGCATATTCTTAGATGTGCAGCTTTCATTTAAATGAGCCTTATTACCATAAAATTGGTGTGTGTTTCTATTCCAGTGGAATAGTTGAGAATTTATGCATCTTAATATAGAACAAACTTTGAAACCACAGGCAGTGGGGGTGAGAAGGAAGGAGAGTGTGAAACCCAGCCATGAGTGGGACTGGCCTCCCCTCTTGTCATCCCATCTCCCTCCCAAGCACATTCCTCCCAAGTCACACTAACCTCACAGGCTGTGGGGCTCAGAGTGTGCAAGCCTTGCCCTCCCCCTGAAGCTGGAGCAGCAGCGAATTCTGTTCCCTAAGGCTAGACACAGGAATGAGGTCAGACGGGACATTCTTAAAATCCAGGACATCTTCGTCTTTCAGAAAAGAAGTGGCCCTGTGCATCCCACCCAAGCTTTGAAGGAGGAAGGACTCGCCTAATAGTTCCTGGCTGCAGTAGGAATGGAGAGCCTTCAGTGGCACAAGGGGAAGGCATTTCTCTGGGAACTGTGACTGTCTTGACCATGAAATCAGTTGAATGCTATTACATCAGCCTCATGACTAAGGACAAAAGAATCCAAACTGTCTACCAAAATGATTTAACTAGTCTGTCCTCCCCTCAAGGAATACACAGGTAAAGAAAAGGGCTTCCTTTTCCACTCAGTTTGCACCAACGTGTGTAAACTATGGTGTGACTAAGCAGCTCCTTACAAGATAAGGGTGCTTAAGCTTAAGTTCCTCTTCTGTGATCACGTTGAGGCCTCAAGGGACTCGGAGCTGACACTTTTTTCCTGTGAAGTCCAGCACAGATCAGCCGAAATGGCACACGGTGGGGACGGGGAGGGGGGCTTTGGGCACTTTTCTTGTATTTAAAATAAATTTAGAAGCCCACATTCCCGAGCCTTGAGATCACAGGAAGCAGAGGCCACTCTGCCTGCCTGAGTGCCTTCTTGAATGGTCCCAACCGCACCAGCTGCCCAGAGACACCGCGCGCTAGCTCCGTGCTATTCCAGGCTGCCCAGAGACACCGCGCGCTAGCTCCGTGCTATTCCAGGCTGCCCAGAGACNACACCGCGCGCTAGCTCCGTGCTATTCCAGGCTGCCCAGAGACACCGCGCGCTAGCTCCGTGCTATTCCAGGCTGCCCAGAGACACCGCGCGCTATTCCAGGCTAGCGTCTCAGCACCCGCCCTCCCAGCAGCCATGCGGCTCTCCAGCCTCAGAGCTAAGCCTGACCCAGCTGCCAATCTCCAAAATAAAAGCAATGTGTGACCTTATTCACCAGATGTACCGAAGAAACAAGCACAAACGAGGGCCAACTTTGAAGCCAAAAAGGGAAGATGAGAAGTGGGAGAGAGAGAGAAAGAGGAGGGAAAAAGAAACTTGGCTAGACATGAAAGGTGTCTTGTCTGTCTGTTCCCTATTAGGCGCAATTCTCTTGCAATCTGCAGGCTCCACATAATTCTCTTGACCAGAAACTCTCTGGAGAGATAGTGTCAGAAGAAAAACAAACAGAATAGCATCTTCTGACAGCAAAGTCACTTAAAAACCTATTTGGGAGGGAAGAAGAGAGATGTCAGCACCTCGGGGGAGGGTCCTTCTTCACAGCAGGCCACATGTGGAGTTACATTTGCCCTGGGATTGGACAAGGACAGGCAGGGGCCCAGGAGAGGGTAGACATGCGAGGGCAAGGCAGTCCCAGGAAGCAAAGGCCCAAGGCCTCTACCCTCCCAGCCCCTCTGATGCCCAAGATCTACCTCTCTTAGATGGTGAATTGCCACAGTAAATTGCATCAGTGCTTGGCTTTGCACAGCCCCATGGTACACTGAGAGGAATCCAGAATTACCTTAGAAGAAAAGGGGTTCCTTGGCTGGACGTGGTGGCCCATGCCTGTAATCCCCTTGTTTTGGGAGGCTGAGGCAGGAAGATTGCTTGAGGCCAGGAGTTCAAGACCAGCCTGGGAAACGTAGCAAGACCCTGTCTACAAACAATATAAAAATTAGCTGGATATGATGGTGCACACCTGTAGTCCCAGTGACTCGGGAGGCTGGGGTGGAAGGATAGCTTGAGCACAGGAGATTGAGGCTGCAGTGACTGTGATTACACCAGCTGTGATGCACTCCAGCCTGGGTGACAGAGGGAGACTGTCTCTCAAAAAAGAAAAAAAAGGTGTTTCACTTTGTCAAAACTCCACCTTCCTACTGCTGCCGGCCACCAGCCAGAGGCTGAGAAGTCAGCTATTGCTGTAAGCCTGTGAAGCAGCAGCCAGCTCCCCAGGCAGCAAAGGCCTCTTCTCCCCAGCCCCGTTGACCTGCCTTTGAGCTAAGCAGTCTAGTCCTGGGGAAGCCAGGGCCCAGCCCCCACCCCTCAGGAGCCCAGTGAGGAAGGTTCTGGAGGAGTGGGGGAGCAGGGCAGGAGAGGGCGGCCTTCTGTGCTCAAGTTTCTGGGGCAGGCATCCTGTTGTAGGAGAAAACTTTTTTTTTAAGGAAGAAAAACTAATCAGAAGAAAGAAGCAAGAGATTTTCCCTGCCTTTCGGACTTGTTTATTACCAAGATATCTGATTTCAGCAAAGGAAACCGGCACTGGAGCAAGGTTTTTATTGGCCGTGAGCAACAGGAATTCAGGGTTTGCCTTTGATTTGGCTTCCCTGGAACACGAGGCACTAAGGGTGCTCGCTGCTTTGATGGAGCAGCCCAGGACTTTGGGGCCCCTCAAATTCCCTGTTTTCTGCAGCATTGACTCCAAGTCCCCTTGGAGGCAGAGGGTGGAGCGAGCGGTCAGAGTGGAAGGCGGCCTCATAAATGTTTCGGAGAAATCAAAATAGAGGACAGTAGTTGCAAAGTTCTGAAACTAGAGCCTGAGCGAGGGCCCCGGCCCGCCCCCCTTGCCTAGGACTGAGGGGCTGGATGAGGCCAGGTCTGGTTTGCATGAAAGCGCCCGGTTCCAGACTTGTCTCTGACCCACGGAGCTAGGCAAGCTGTAGTCGCGGGGCTGAGGCCTGATGGTTTCAATGTGTGGGGAGGATAAAGCCAGAGATTTGCAGGGTCCTCTGCCAGCAGCGATCTTCAGCTGGGAGGGGCAGGGGCTCTGGGAGGGGTGAGCAGCTGGGCCACAGGCTCACAGAACTGCAGCTGATCCTCCAGGGCCCCCACAGACACCACCATGCAGGGAGAGCCACTGTGCCAGGCCTGGAACCCCCGCCTGCCCATCTCTCCCTTGCCTAAGCGGCTGCCTCCCTCTGCTGGTTTCCCGGGAGCATCTCCTGCACGGAGTAAAGGGGATGGCATCCTCCTATTTGGGGGGTGCTGGCTGAGCCCCTCCCTCTCATTCTCTCTTTTTTCCTCTTTGTATCCTGTGTCTGTCTACTTTCCCTCTCATCGTCTTTCTCATCTGTCTCCCACAAACCACTGGTGACAGAAGACCCCCAAAGCAAAGAGCTCTAGGTGACTCTGTCTCACTTTACTACTCTGGCCAGCCAGAAGTGTGAAGCGGGAGCTGCTAGCACTACAAGGTGGCCAGGACAAGGGGCTGGGACCTTGGGGCCTGTGTCATTGTAGAGGGCAGCCTGATGGCGGAACCCTCTGGCGGGGAATGGTGCTGCCAGCATACAGCTCCCACATCCTGCTCCAGGTTGGCGAGTGGGAGGCCAGGCCCAAAGGAGACGCCTCTTCCCCTCCCAGGGTGTGGGGCTTCACAGGCGGCTCTGTGTGCCCACTCCTGACCGGTCATGGGCCTGTCTCCAAGACTGCGCACAGGCCCCAGCGTGGAGTGTGCTGTCCCCAGCAGGGCTCGGCCCAGCTGTGAGGCCCTAGCTCATGCTGGCAGCCCCAGTGCTGGTTGGGCCTCTGAGCGGAGGCCCAGGGTCTGGGGCAGGGGTGGGGATGGGGAACAGGGCTCTCACTGTGTCCGTGTCAAGGAACCAGTCATCAAAAGGACTTTATGCAGTTACTTGGAGAACATGTTTACAGGGATAAGGGCTGCAGGGGTAAGGAGGTAGCCCATGAGGGGTATGGGGAGCTGCTACACACACACACACACACACAGATACAGATATACACACATACAGATACACAGATATATACACACACACAGATATACATCCAGATACACAATATACATACACATAGATATACACACACAGATACACAGATCCAGATACACACACACATACACAGATGCAGATCCACACAGATACACAGAGATACATACAGATATACAGATCCAGATACACACACGAGATACACACAGATACAGATACACACACGCATACAGATACACACACAGATACAAATACACAGATACAGATACACGCACACAGATACACAGGTGCCGATACACACAGATATACAGATCCAGATACACACAGATACAGTTACATGCACAGATACAGATACACAGACACACAACTATACACACACAGATACACATACACCTACACATACTCACCTCTATACATACAACTACATACACACCCTACACACACACCCTTACACAACCTATACATACACACACCTACACATACACTTACACACACACATACACCTACACATACACACACCTACACACATACCTGCACATAACCTACACATACACACACACCTACACATATAACCCTACATACACACCACACACATACACACCCCTACACCTACACATGCGTACATACCTACACACATACACACACCTACATACACACATAAACCTACACACACACCCCTACACCTACACACACCTACAGATACATGCATACCTACACATACACTCCTACATACATATACAACACATATAAACATACACCCCTACACATACAAGCACACACATGCATATACACACATACACATAATACACCCCTACACATTCACACACCTACATATACATACACAGAGACACATATATACACACAAAAATATACACGCACACACATGCACAGACACACATATACACATACCTACACATACACACACATATACACATATACAGCCACACATACACAAATATACACAGAGACAGACATACCTACACACACAGACACCCATACACACACACAGATACACATGTACACAAATGTACAGACACAAAAATATGCACACATATAGACACATATACATACACATGTAGGCACATATATACACATACACAAAGAGACATACCTGCAGCCACACACTTACATACACATGCAGACATATACACACACACGTATCCACACGCACAGACACAATAGTTGCTCTAACACTCTGACACTGGTTCTCTGGTTTTGAATCTCAAATCTGTTCTTTACAGACAAATTATCTTATGCCGAATACCTAACCCCTTTGGTGTCTCAGTTTCCTCCTTTGTGAGTGGGATGATCTTAAGGGCAATTACTCATGGCATTGCTGTGAAGCTTGAATGTGGCCATACACGTAAAGTGCTGCACATGAAGCCTGGGGCTGGTGAAAGTTCGGGTCGGCTGTTCTGCCGCCCCCAGCTGCGTTGGACTTTGCAGTCAGCTTGAACCTCCCTGGAGAAATGGGGTGGAGCTCTGATGGCCTAAACAGATAAGGACTGTCAGAAACAGCCCAGCGTGCAGACATGAAACCTGATCTTCTAAGGCTGAGGAGGAAGGAGGACCCTCCAAGAGGCAACTGAAACTCCAAGTCCTCAAGCCAGGCTCCCTTCATGGCACTCACAGAGCCCCGCCGACATAACCAGCCTGGAAGCGGAGAGGGGGAAAGGCCCCGCTTCCCCTTGATGCTGCCCAAACATGGACATCCAAGCCTTCCCAAGTGTTCCCCACCTTTAAACCAAAGACTTAACTAGAGACTGAGGCCTAAAAACAGCAAAATCAGCCCAGAGTGAAACCAAAACCAAATACCCTGGCTCATACTCCGTGGGCATCCAGACTCCAGCACACAACCACTCCCTTCAAAGTGCAAGCCCACGACAGGGCCCGGGACAGAGGCTTCTCTCCCCACATCTCTCCCGGCCTCAGCCCCGGCCTTCTAGGGCCACAGGGCAGCTGACAGGGCTTAGGAAATAGAGCTGACAACTGCCTGCACAGAAGCCTGGCCGTCTCTGGAGGCCAGAGAGAAAGAGAAGGAGGAAAGCACCGAGCCAGGAGGAGGAGCCAGGCGCAGTCGCTCATGCCTTTAATCCCAGCACCTTGAGAGGCCAAAGCAGGCGGATCACCTGAGGTCAGATGTTCGACAACAGCCTGGCAACATGCAGAAACCCTGTGTCTACTAAAAATATTAAAAAATTAGCTGGGGGTGGTGGCGGGCACCTGTAATCCCAGCTACTGGAGAGGCCAAGGCAGGAGAATCGCTTGAACCCAGGAGGTGGAGGTTGCAGTGAGCCAAGATCATGCCACTACACTCCAGCCTGGGTGACAGAGCATGACTCTGCCTCAAAAAAATAAAAAAGGTGGAGGAGAAAGGGAGAGAGCAGAAGGAGATGACAAGAGAGACACAAAAGGACCAGCGTGTTCTGTACAGTGGCTCATGCCTGTCATCCCAGTGTTCGGGAGGCCAAGGCAAGAGGATTGCTTGAGGCCAGGAGTTCAAGACCAGCCTGGGCAACATAGCGAGACTCCTGTCTCTACACAAATTTAAAAATTACCAGGGTTGGCGGTACATGCCTGTAGTCCCAGCTACTCTAGAGGCTAAGGCAGGAGGATTGCTTGAGTCCAGGAGTTGGAGGCTGCAGTGAGCTATGATGGTGCCACTGCAGTACAGACTAGGTGACAGAATGAGACCCTGTCCCTAAAAAAATAAAAAAAGAAAGAAAAAGGTCAGCCCCAGCGAGGCATCAAGAATCCAGCTGCTGGTAGGAATTGAGGTTCCATGCATAGATGGACTTTTCCAGCAAATTAAAAACCCAAGCCGCCATTGGCCTGGGCTGTGTGCTAATGAGGGCACTTCTCAGGCTGCAGCGTGACGGGGTTTAGTGTCGGAGTGGGTGGAGTGGCCTCTGGAAAGAAGGCAACAGAGACTCTGAGAAGCTGGTGTGGAAATCTTCGGAGAGCCACAGCGAAAGCCGGCATGCCTGGAGGCAGCTCCTAAACACTGGGTTTGAAAACCCACCCTGAGACAGGGCTGGTCTCTCAGGCCACTAAGCCCGTTCCGTGACTGCTTCAACAAAGAGCAGAGAACTCAGAGCCCAGCTGTCCAACTCCACCGCCTCCAGGGAGCAGGACGGGGAGGGCCCTCGGCCTTTTCATCACAAGCTCTTCCAGGCTATTCCGATTCTTAACCACATGTGTGTGTTGCTTCGATAAAAATGAGTTTTTTAAACAGCGGTGAGAGCTAGAGGCAGGCACACTTTTGAGGTTGGCCTCAACCTCAGGCGCCCCGCCACAGGCCCGGCAGAGGGGGCGTCCATCCCTCACTCGCACCAGCCCCCACCTGGCCCAGTGCCCTGGGGATGACCCCAAATGCTCCAAGCTTCCCCGGGTGTTCCCTACCCCTCCTCCTGCCTGGAAGAAAGCCTGAAACTTTCTCCTCCAGCCGGCTCTGCGCTCCTCTCTGGTTCCCTTCCATGGTGGTTCAGGCCTCCTGTGGGGTGTGGGGGTGCAGGCGGGTCAGCAGAGCAGAGATCTGCATGGGCCAACACTCACCCACTGCAGGGCACGGCAGCAGGGGGCAAGAGCGGGGTCATCAGGGAGCAGTGGGCATGGAGGAGCAGTGGACACCTGGGAGCAGCGGACATCGGGGAGCAGCGGGCATCGGGGAGCAGCGGGCATCGGGGAGCCCAGGCCCCACCCCAGCTCCTCCACCATGTGACCCCGTTCCAGTACAGAAAGGAGTGAGACCTAATGAAGCCCCAGCCCCAACACACATGCACACATGCACAGACACACACACATGCACACACCCTCTCTGAGTGCTAATGTCCTCATCTGTGAAAAGCAATAGCCACATATGGCTGGGTGTGAGGGTTAAACCAGACACTGCGCAGGACGGGCCTTAGTGCCTCCCTCATCCTCTGTATTTTCTTTTCTACAGCAGGAAAGCCACAGGTCCACACACGTGTGCAAAAATGCAGGCCTCATGCCCCCTTCTCTCCCCTCTGTCACCCCCTATCCCCACCCACCCCTCATGCACACACACATACTTCTCTTGGCCAGAGCTGCCTCCCTCCTTCTGAGACCTGAATGCCTAACCCCGTAGGGTTCAGCGAGAGGGACGCAGGCCTGAGGCAGGGTCTCAGCATCTTGGCTGCCTCTGGGAAAAAAGGCTGGCGATGGCGCAGCCCCTTGCATGGGCCTGGCATGAGTTACAGACCATGCCCCCAGGAGCCCTGAAACCAGATGGGAAGCCAGAGCTGGATGGGCATGGTCCCCGAAACCCCCAAAAGCCCCTCCCTGTTGTGGCCTAGTGAGGCTGCGAACCTCTGGAGTCCTGATCCGTCCATAAGACCCTGGGCAAGAGAGAGCCACACTTTCCCCTGAGCTCCGAGGAGCCTGGGAGCTACCAGGGGAGGAACAGGAGGAGGAGGGGAGAGTGGAGGCCGGGCCTCCAGCCCTCACCAGCTCTCTCCCTCCTTCTCCCCTTTACTTCCTCCAGCAAGGCAGATCTCGCCTCTGTCTGAGGTGCCAAGCTCTGTCCTGCCCGGAGTTAGGGGAGGTTCCCTGATGCTTTTTTTTAAAAAAAAAAAAATTTTATTTATTTGTTTAGACAGAGTATTGCCCTGTTGCCCAGGCTGGAATGCAGTGGCACGATCTCAGCTCACTACAGCCTCCACCTCCAGGGTTCAAGCGATTCTCCAGCCTCAGCCTACCAAGTAGCTGGAATTACAGGCACGCACCACCACACCCAGCTAACTTTTGTATTTTTAGTAAAGACAGAGTTTCGTCATATTGGCCAGGCTGGTCTCCAACTCCTGACTTCAGGTGACCTGCCCACCTCAGCCTCCCAAAGTGCTGGGATTACAGGGGTGACCCACTGTGCCCGACCCCTGATGCTCTCTTCATGGGGCTAACACCTGTTGATCTTTAAGGTCAGTTTAGCTGTTACTTCCACAGAGAGACCTTTCCTGATCCTCATGGAAACTGAGGGCCTCTGCCTGATCCTCTCTAATGCCCGCTTTCCCCTTACAGCACGACACAATGTCGAATTATAGTCATGTGTGTCCGTGTTTGCTCAATAACTGCCTCTCAGGACCAAGTGCGGTGGCTCGTGCCTGTAATACCAGCACTTTGGGAGGCTGAGGTGGGAGGATTGCTTGAGGCCAGGAGTTGGAGACCAGCCTGGGCAACATAGTGTGGCCCCATTTCCACACATGAATTTTTTTTTAGTAACTGGATATGGCGGGGTGTACTTAATAAGTCTGAGCTACTTAGAAAGCTGAGGCAGGAGGATCGCTTGAGCCCAGGAGTTTAAAGTTACAGTGAGCCATGATCGCATCACTGCACTCCAGCCTGTGAGACCCTGTGAGCCACAGCAAGTCTCTAAAAATAATAATAATAATAATAATAATACTTTAGGAGGCTAAGGCGGGTGGATCACGAGGTCAAGAGATCGAGACCATCCTGGTCAACATAGTGAAACCCCGTCTCTACTAAAAATACAAAAAATCAGCTGGGCATGGTGGTGCGTGCCTGTAATCCCAGCTACTCAGGAGGCTGAGGCAGGAGAATTGCCTGAACCCAGGAGGCGGAGGTTGCGGTGAGCCGAGATCGCGCCATTGCACTCCAGCCTGGGTAACAAGAGTGAAACTCCGTCTCAAAAAAATAAAAATAAAATAAAAATAATAATAATACTAGCTGCCTCTCCCGGATTGTCAACTGCATGAGGGCGGTGACTGTGTCTTTCTTGTTTACCATGAAATCCCCAGCGCCTAGCAGAGCGGTAAGTCAAACTCTTCAATTTCCTGCCCAAATCTTATCCTTCCCAAGTCTCCTGCAGCTTAGGAAACACCATTCCATCCTTCTCACGGCTCACGCCGAACACCCAAGAGAACATTCTTGACCAATGTTTCTGACACCCTTCTTTTCATGCGTCGGGAAATCCCGTGGGACTCCACCTGCAGGCTACCTCCGGGATCCAGCCTCTCCTTCCCATCCCCTTTGCCCAAGAGGCCTCCACTGGCCTGTGCACCTGGCCTCCTCGCTGTCTCCTGCAACCCCACTTGTCTCACCATTCCTGAACCTCCACGGAGGCAGAAGAGAGGCCTTTTTTTTTTGAGAAGGAGTCTTGCTCTGTTGCCCAGGCTGGAGTACAGTGGTGGGATCTCAGCTCACTGCAACCCCCATCTCCCGGGTTCAAGCAATTCTCCTGCCTCAGCCTCCTGGGTAGCTGGGATTACAGGTGCTGCCACCGTGCCCGAATAACTTTTGTATTTTTAGTAGAGATGGGGTTTCACCATGTTGGCCAGGCTGGTCTCGAACTCCTGACCTCAGGTGATTGACCTGCCTTGGCCTCCCAAAGTGCTGGGATTACAGGCATGAGCCACCGCGCCTGGCCATGAGAGGCCAATTGAGCCTAATTCGGAGTCAATGATTCCTCATCTCAAACCCTCCAGGGCCCTCTTCTCACACAAAATAACATTCTTCGTGAATGTGGTCTTAATACCTTATGAAATCTGGACCCACGTGTGGTCAGAAGGCACTGTGGCCCCAGCTCTTATTTCTCTCTCTCTTACTCCCTCCACTCCAACCACACCACACCACCCCTTAACTCTTCCCTTAACTCTTTTTTTTTTTTTTTTTTTTTTTTGAGACGG
>NW_016107320.1:12520016-12524004 GCF_001604975.1 Cebus imitator
TGTTTTTAGTAGAGACGGGGTTTCACCATGTTGACCAGGATGGTCTCGATCTCTTGACCTCGTGATCCACCCGCCTCGGCCTCCCAAAGTGCTGGGATTACAGGCGTGAGCCACCGCGCCTGGCCTCCCTTAACTCTTTTCTTCGCTCTTCCACCTTGCTGCCGCTTCCTGTTTCCCAACATGCAATGCTCAATCCCCCAGAATCCATGTGGCCCACTCCATCAGTCCTTCAGGACTCTGCTCAAAGGTCACCTTGTCAGAGAGGCCTCCCCATCACTCTTCAATTGCTGCCCTGATTCATTTTGCTCCAGTGATCTTACTGCCCCTATCCTAGCTTATGCATATTTACACATTTATTTATATATTGTTTGTCCCCCCTCTGCTGTATGTTAATTTCATGAAACCACAGACCTTCTTTTGGTTCATTGCTGTATCTTCAGTGCCTGAAACAGTATCTGGCACATAGTAGATGCTCAATAAATATTGCTTAACTAAATGACTAAGGCTTCAGTGTCACTTTGCTAAATGAGTTCAATGAATGTCTCCAGTTATTTACTGGGCACTAAAAGAGGCTAGGAGTCACAGAAATAAATAAAAGAATCCCCTCTTCTGGGACCTTATCTAGTGGAAGAGTCAAGTATGTAAACAACAAAACTCTAACATAAGACAAAATTAAGTAGGTGCCAATTAAAAAAAATAGCAGCAAGCCCAACAAGACGGCCCCCACTTCAGAAGCCATCAGCAAGTCCCAGGCTTCTGATTGACTGGCTATCGATCAGGGGTTTCTGTGACCCCTTCCCCAGGTTACACAACTTGCTAGAATGGCCTATAGAACTCGGGGAAATGCTTTACTTATGTTTGCTGGTTTATTGTGAAAGATACAACTCAGAAACAGTCAAGTGGATAAGAGGCATAGGGCAAGGTATTGGGAGGACGATACAGGACACAGAGCCTTCATGCCTGCTCTGGGCATGCCACCCTCCCAGCACCTTGATGATGCATTCACCAACCCAAAAGCTCTTTCAGTCTTTTGAAAGAGATTCAGTCTTATTGTTCAAAAGTTTTTAAATTTTTAGGCTGGGCATGGTGGCTCATGCCTGTAATCCCAGCGCTTTGGGAGACTGAGGCAGGCAGATCACTTGAGGCCAGGAGTTCGAGATCAGCCTGGCCAACATGGTGAAACTCCATCTCTACTAAAAATATTTTAAAAATTAGCCAGGCATGGTGGCACATGCCTGTAGTCCCAGCTACTTGGGAGGCTGAGGCAGAAGAATTGCTTGAACCTGGGAGGCAGAGGTTGCAGTGAGCCAAGATCATGCCACTGCACTTCAGCCTGGACGACAGAGCAAAATTCTATCTCAAAAAAAGAAAAAAATATTTAATTTTTTTCTTTTTTTTGTAGTTAGGGTCTCCCTCTGTCACCCAAGCTGGAGTGAAGTGGTGCGATCACAGCTTACTGCAGCCTTGAACTCCTGGGCTCAAACGATCCTTCCACCTCAGCCTCCCTAGTAGCTGGGACTACAGGCATGTGCCACCACACCAGTTATTTTTTTATTTTTTGTAGAGATGAGGTTTTGCCATGTTGCCCAGGGGGTCTCGAACTCCTGGGCTCAGGCAGTCCGCCCGCCTAGGCCTCCCAAAGTGCTGGGACTACAGGTGTGAACCACCACGCCAGGCCTGTTCAATCGTTTTTATAGAGCTCTATCTCCAGTTCCAGCTCCCCTTCCCAGAGGTTGATGTGTGGGACTTAAAGCTCCAACCCTCTAATCACTTGGTCTTTCTGGTGACCAGCCCCATTCTGAGGCTAACTAGGGGCCACACCCTAAGTCACCTCATTAGCGTCAACTCAAGTATGAAGGAGAGAGACTCATTATGAATAACCAAAAACACTCTCATCACTCAGGAAATTGCAAGAATTTAGGGTCTCTATGTTAGGAACCAGGAACAAAGTCCAAATATGCTTGTATTTCAGCACATAGACATGCAACTGCCACCATCATCATAATCTAAGTAGGCACTGTATTTCTCCCCATTTCACAGATGAGAAAACTGAGGCCTGAGTAAATTAAGTGACTTGCCCGAAGTCACACGATCAGTAAAATGGAGAGCCAGAATCCAAATCCAAGCCAGAGTCCGAGCTCTTAGCCGCCATGTTCATCGTGCAGGAAGCAGTCCCTATCTGCAAGACTGTGAGTAGATTTCACTTAAAGGATAAATTGGACTTTAGTAGAGACAGAGATTATGACCCTTTCCTGCAGGAATGTCTGAATTACGGTCAGGTACCTTGTATGTGGTGGAATCGGATCACCAAAGAGAAGCCCTCACAGGCCTAAATATTTGTCTGCATAGCATCCACCAGTTCTGATTCATTCCTTTATGGGCCTTTCTCCATCATGAACACCAGCATGAATGCACCAACAGGACCAGCAGCTCAGCAGGACAGGGACAAGAGCTCAGAGGAAGCCCCGGGAAGGAAGTGGGACAGGGGGTCACCTTGTCACTCTGCACTAATGAAACTCTGGAGAAATGCCACGTTTGCATTCTCAAGCCAATTATGGGCCATTACTTCAACCACTGTTGACCTGAGTCTGGTTGTTAAAATCTGAAGGATGACAAGGCACAGAAGGAAATCAGAAAATCTTAGCATTAAAAGGTAAGGCCAGGCACGGTGGCTCATGCCTGCAATCCCAGCACTTTGGGAGGCCAAGGTGGAAGGATTGCTGGAGCCCAGGAGTTCAGGGCTGCTATGAGGTATGGTCACAGCACTGCACTCCAGCCTGAATGACAGAGTGAGACCTTGTCTCAACCCCCCCCAAAAAAACCAGAAAGGTGAACAGCCTGGGTGGGACCCTCTGACACACTGCAGAAGAGAGGGCCTTGTGCTGGGAGCTCGTTAGCTGCTGTCGTCCCTGACACTTCCTCATGCTTATAGTCTGTGTCTGTGTATATTCTTTTTTTTTTTTTTTTTAACAGAGTCTTGCTCTGTTGCTAGGCTGGAGTACAGTGGCGTGATCTCAGCTCATTTCAACCTCCACCTCCTGGGTTCAACGATTCTCCTGCCTCAGCCTCCTGAGTAGCTGGGACTACAGGCGCATGCCACCACGCCCAGATATTTCTTTATTTTTTTTAGTAGAGATGGGGTTTCACCATGTTGGCCAGGATGGTCTGGATCTCTTGGCCTCATGATCTGTCCATTTTGGCCTCCCAAAGTGCTGGGATTACAGGCGTGAGCCACCATGCCTGGCAGTCTGTGTACATTCTTTATCCACCCATTATTTTCTCCAAGCTTAGTAGTGAAGTTCGGGAAGTTTCTCCGTTCCTGGACTGGATTCGGGAAAAAGCCAAGTGTGTCCTGGTTCTACCGGCTCTGGGTTAAGAGTGGACATCTCTAAAGGTCTGGCTCAGAGAAGGCCAGAAAATCAAAGTAAAACAACCACAAGGGGAAATGAAACTCTTGGGAGAGTTTTGCGAGCTCTTCTCCTCCCTAGAAATGACAGAGTAAAGCAGTTTAAAATTTGGTCTCTAGGCCAGGCACCATGGCTCACGCTTGTAATCTCAGTATTTAGGGAGGCCTGAGGCAGGAGGATCACTTGAGGCTGGGAGTTTGAGACCAGCCTGGGCAACATAGCAAGACCTCATCTCTACAAAAAATTTAAAAATTAGCCAAGTGTGGTGGCACATGCCTGTGGTCCCAGTTACTCAGAAGGCTAAAGTGGGAGGATTGCTTGAGCCCAGGAGTTCAAGGCTGCAGTGAGCTACGATGGTACCATTGCACTCCAGCCTGGGCAACAGATCAAAACCCTATCTCAAAAAAATTTCAGGCCGGGCGTGGTGGCTCATGCCTATAATCCCAGCACTTTGGGAGGCCGAGACGGGTGGATCACAAAGTCAAGAGATCGAGATCATCCTGGTCAACATGGTGAAACCCCGTCTCTACTAAAAATACAAAAATTAGCTGGGCATGGTGGCTCATGCCTGTAATCCCAGC
>NW_016107320.1:12524166-12525707 GCF_001604975.1 Cebus imitator
CAATCGTCCTCATTCTGTTTTGGGAACTAAATGAGATTTTTTTGTTTAATGGAGTCTCACTCTGTCCCCCAGGCTGGAGTGCAGTGATGCGATCTCAGCTCACTGCAGCCTCCGCCTTGCAGTTTCAAGTGATTCTCCTGCCTCAACCTCCCGAGTAGCTGGGATTACAGGCGCCCGCCACCACACCCAGCTAATTTTTGTATTTTTAGTAGAGACGAGGTTTCACCCTGTGGGTCAGGCTGGTCTCGAACTCCTGGTCTCAGGTGATCTGCCTGCCTCAGCCTCCCAAAGTGCTGGGATTACAGGTGTGAGCCCCCCTGCCTGGCTAAATGAGCTAATTCTTATGAATTGTACTCAGCAAGTGCCTGGCACATAATAAGCACTCAGCTCTCCTCATGTACCTCCTGTGGTAGCTCCAATTCGCTCAGTCTCAGAGAGATCAGCTAGCAGCTCGCTCCTGCCAAAGGCATACTTCTTTTGAGAGGGAGATGGCAGATACAAGCCCCTAGACTCTTAGGGAAATAAGGTCTTACAGAGTCTGGTAGACTTGCCCAGATTAAAAACACTTTTGGAAAGTCCCCTCTCCCTTGCTCTGGTCAGAATTAATTCAGCCTTGTCTCTGTGATGGCCACTGGTGAAGAGCTCATCACCTTTAATCAAGGTATATTTAATTAATCAGGCTCCCTAGCAGATTTTCTGAGGTCTGGAACTAAATTTGAATCATTCTCCTATCTCAAACAAACCTCAAAACAAAAAGATTTTTGATGTGGGCAACTCGTTCACTCCTCCCTGCATCTCCGAGGAGAGATCGGTGGGAAGCTTCCCAGAGGAAGGATCCTCTGTGGCTCAGAGAAGAGAGCACTTAAAAAGAATCCGCAGCTGGGCACTATATACTAGAAGCATACACAAAAAAAGGATTAAAACATGCTCATGGCAGGGCACGATGGCTCACTCCTATAATCCCAGCACTTTGGGAGGCCAAGACAGGTGGGTTACCTAAGGTCAGGAAGTCAAGAGACCAGCCTGACCAACATGGCGAAACCTGTCTCTACTAAAAATACAAAAATCAGCCAGGCATGGTGGTGGGCACCTGTAATCCCAACTACTCAGGAGGCTGAGGCAGGAGAATCACTTGAACCCAGGAGGCAGAGGTTGCAGTGAGCTGAGATCACACCACTGCACTGCAGTCTGGGCAACAGAGCAAGACTCCATCTCAAAAAAATAAACATGCTCATGGCCAGGCATGGTGGCTCACACCTGGAATCCCAGCACTTTGGGAGGCTGAGGCAGGCGGATCACAGGGTCAGGAGTTCGAGACCAGCCTGACCAACATGGTGAAACTCTGTCTCTACCAAAAATGCAAAAATTGCCGGGCACGGTGGCTCACGCCTGTAATCCTAGCACTTTGGGAGGCCGAGGTGGGTGGATCACCTGAGGTCAGGAGTTCAAGACCAGCCTGGCCATCATGGTGAAACCCCATCTTTAAAAAACAAAACCAGAAACAATAACAAAACCATGGGCTTCTGCATGCATATGCTAAT
>NW_016107320.1:12526133-12535274 GCF_001604975.1 Cebus imitator
AAAAAAAAAAAAAAAAAGAAGAAGAAAAGAAGAAGAAACTAACCCCCACTTCATCACCTCTCTGGGTGGGTAAGAAGTCAAATGTGGTGACCCTCAGGACAAACCAGTGTTTTACAAATGTCTCCAACAGATACCTCATTCCCAGCAGTGGGGAAGCCTCGCCTCATTAAATGGCCTTTGGCCTCTGTTCAGCTTCCAGGGATGGGTGTTCCGGTAGAATTCCTCTTTAGATTTTGAATGTCTTCATGTAGCAAAAGGAAATCACAGAAGAGCTGCATGGCCCAGGCCAGAGATCTCGGAGTCCTCCTCTCCTGTGAACAGGATGGCTGCACAGCCCTGCCTATGGGCTGTGACTCTGCTGTCAGCTCTTTCCCGAGGAATGCAGCCTGGGCCGCCGCCTTCGAGGGCCCCCCGCTGGGGGAGTCCATTCCCCTTCTCCCTCCCTCCATTTGCAATCACTATTTATTTATCTTTGAAAGTTCAAGGAACCAGAGAGCCTGCAACTGGGAGAGATCTGTGGAGCCAGGGAGGGAAAGTGAAGAGGCCAACGTCTAGGCCCCCTGCCTGCCACCAACGCCAACGCCAGCAGGCACGGGAGAAAAGCCACGTCCCGTATAGTTGCTGGAGACTGGGCTGACAGGCACAGGGACCCTTGAAAAGGCCCCGCACACACCTGCAGGGCTAAGCTCAAGAAAGAAGGAGGCGCTCACCTTGGGGACCGCTTGGGTCAGAGAGTGAAGGAGAGGGAACAGGAGTCCTGCCCCATCCTGCCAGCTCTCTGAAGCAGCAGAAAGGTGAGCCTCTGTGGGGAAACAGACCCCTGGGCTGCACTTCTTCCTGCCTGTCCCCAGCCTTGGTTCCTGTATACTGCAGACAGCTTTATTTTTTAATTTTTATTTATTTATTTGTTTATTTGTTTTTGAGATGGAGTCTTTCTTTGTCACCCAGGCTGCAGTGCAGTGGCACGATCTAAGCTCACTGCCACCTCCACCTCCTGGGTTCAAACGATTCTCGTGCCTCAGCGTCCCAAGTAGCTGGGATTACAGGTGTCCGCCACCACACCCAGCTAATTTTTGCATTTTTAGTAGGGACAGGATTTCACCATGCTGGCCAGGCTGATCTCAAACTCCTCACCTCAAGTGAACCACCTGCCTTGGCCTCCAAAAGTGCTGGGATTACAGGTGTGAGCCACTGCAGGGCCTGCAGGCAGCTTTATACCCACCACTAGCTGTCAAGGTCATGCCTATCAAGGCCACCAGTCCTCTGCCTTTGGAAACCACGTGCCCCTCCTCCCCACCACGCTGTCTCCTACTGCCACGATAAACTGGGGACCAGGCAGAGCCCCATTTCAACCCCAGAGATCAGCTACGCCAGCAAGCTGGGGGCTGTGTCCACCGTCAGACAGTAATAAGAGGCAGAGTGGAGTCTGGAATAGGGATCTCCAGACTCACTGCGTAGTGCTCTTTCCACACCCTGCTGCAAAGCCCTGCTCCTCCTCATCTACTGTTCCCTTGTTCCCACTCACTGTTCCCAAAACGCGTGCAAACACACACACATTCTGTCACACACACCCACACACGCACACACACTCATGCATACACGCTCACACATGCTCACACACACACACATTCTCTCTCTCTCACACACACACACACACTCACGCACACACTCTCACACACACAACTTTGTGGAAAATGTAGGAGGCCCAATCCAGCCTTGTCTGCCTTGGCCTTTGACCTCTCCTTGGCCGAATGACATGCACCCCCAGCTGAGCGAGGTCACTGCAGCGGAGGAGGGCTTGCCACCTCCTTCGTCTTGGCTGCCATCCTCCTGTGGCGGCCTCCACCGGAGCTGGAGGGAGAGTGAAAGCCAACTTCCAGACTGACCATCATGTCAGGAGCCAAGGGAAACCTCAGAGCGGAGCACCAAGTCCAACCCAAAACAGGGCACCCAGACGTCTCTGCCCAAGCCCGCGGGTCCAGGACGGCCCAGCAGCCGGGGGGTGCAGGCTGCACCAGCACGGGCGAGGGAGGTTTTGGTGGTGGTGGCCGGCTCAGAGGTCTGAGATGGGTGACGGAGAGGAAGGGTCCTGGCCCGGGGACGGGGATGAGCGGGAGAGGAGTGTTTTGGTTCAGGGCGGGCGCGGGGACGCAGGGTCCTGGAGCCAGCTGGCCCGCCCCCACTCGGCCGAAGGATTCGGCCTGGCCGCGAGTCGGACGGCGCTAGGGCCCCACGGAAGGCCCGGGCGGGTGGGGGCCGGCGGCGGGAGCGGCGCGGCACTGGCTGCCTCCATCCATGGCCCGGAGCGGCAGCAGCGGCGGCGGCAGCAGAAGCCCGGCGCGATCCGCTAGGTCCCAGCCCAGCGCTCAGCAAGCAGGCGACGCGGAGGGGCCGGGCCTCCACCGGGCCGAGGGCCGGGCGCTGAGACTCGGGCCGCGCTCCCGGGGGCCGCCCGCGCTGCGCTGACAGCCGCGCCAGCGTCCTCCCCGCCGGGGCGCTCGCCGGACATGTCCCCGGGGCGCGGCGGTGGGGACCCCCGGGCTCGCCTCCGCCCAGGGCCCCCCGCCCCGCCCTCGGGCGCCCCGGGTCCCCGCTGAGCACGCCTCTCGCACGCCTGGGTCCCTCCGGCCGGCGCGCAGCCGGGCCCCAGCGCTGTGGGTCCCCGCGGGGAGATGGGTTGATGGGCGCCGGGGGACGCAGGATGCGGGGGGCGCCCGCGCGCCTGCTGCTGCAGCTGCTGCCGTGGCTCCTCCTGCTCCTGGCGCCGGAGGCTCGGGGCGCGCCCGGCTGCCAGCTCCCCATCCGCAGCTGCAAGTGCTCGGGGGAGCGGCCCAAGGGGCTGAGCGGCGGCGCCCCCGGCCCGTCACGCAGGAGGGTGGTGTGCGGCGGTGGAGACCTCCCGGAGCCTCCCGAGCCTGGCCTTCTGCCTAACGGCACCGTTACCCTGTGAGTACCCTATCAGGCCAGCTCGGCCCGAGCTGGGACTGGGGACCAAGGGCAGCGAGACGGGAGGGGCGGGAGCAGGGGGAAGGGGGCGATACCCCCACTTTAGATATTCAGGCGCCCGGAGGGGTGGGTTGGAGGAGCAGCGGGGCGACTGGGGCTCCTGGAGCGCGGAGGCGGGAAGGGGCTGCGGGGGCAGGCGCGCCCAGGAGAGAGGCACCGCAGGCGCCCACTCACCTGCACAGGTGAAGTGGAGTGCACGCCTGCAGGGCACCCATGCCCCGGGGTTCCAGCCTGGACTAGGGTTGCGGACTTTTAAGATCTGAGAAAGGTGAGAGCGGGGAAGGCTTAGGAAAGATGGACACCCGTGGCCCAGGACGGGGCTGTGGTCCTAACCACTGCGGACTCGTCCCGGACCTGGCTGGAGGAGTCTCCGAATTTACCCGCCTGGCCTTGTCCCTCCCATTGGGGTCATCCCATCCATACCCCCTGCCCTGCCAGCGCCGCTTGCAACCGGTCTCTTTAAAGCAAGGGGAGGCTGGGCTCGGGAAAGTTGGCCCTTGGAATTCTGGCGCTTCTGGGCTGCGGGAGACCCTGACGTCCCGATCGCTCTAGGGCCCCTCTCCCCCGGCGCCGTTTGTGCAGTGAGCTCTGTGCTGGATCCCGCGTCCCTGCCTCTTCTTTGCCTCCCCTGGAAATAACTCGAGCTTTGGCTGTTTCTTGATTGATTTCGCGCAAAGATTGCCAAGAAAGAAAAGCGGCTGGGGAAGCGGGATTCCCCCACCACAGCCCACCCCGGCCTCCTCCCGCGACTTCCCTCTCAGTCAGGGCCTCAGTACGCCCTTGCTTTGCTGGCAGCGAGCGCAGCGGCGCCGCAACCCGACCCCAAGCCTCCTCCAACGGGGTCGCAAGTCCCAGCAGCCGCGCAAGCATTGGCGACCCCTCCCAGCCGCAGAGATTTCCTGCGCCGGCCACGTGCTCGCAGCTCCACGCATGCCGTGGACTTGAGGGTCGGGCCCCCGCGGCCGCCGCTTCCTTTCCTGTCCCAAATCAAGCCTAAGAGCAGCTTCCCTTTCCCTGTCCTTCTGACCCCAGTGGCAACCGTTTCTCCACCGCCCCTTGCCCGGAGTCGGGGCTGGCCCAGTCTTTTCGATTGTGTCCAGAACAATACAGTAACGCCTCTGGTTGGGTGAGTTCAGAGGCTGCCCGCTTCCTGACAGGACACAACTGGTCAGCCTCTGACGCTGCCCGCCCGGCCTGCATTTTCCCTGGCCCGGGTGTATGTGTGTGCGCCTGTGTGTGCCTTAGGGGTGGAGGCGGTGTGTCTGCTCGCTCCCGCCTCCGGCTGCTCAGGGCTAAAGCCGTGGCCAGGGAAGGCACCTGTGGCTGTTCAGGGTAGCTCTCTCTGAGTGTCCGCTGGGGTTTGAGGGTCCAGGCAGGCCTGGGCATTCCGCAGCCCACTCAGTTCTGGAGGAGAGAAACGCTTGCTCTGCGGAATAGTCGGTCGTGCCTGCCTTGAGTCCCAGCTGTATAATAATTCAGAGCTGAGATCTGGGCGTGCATGTGTGCACGCTCTAGTGTCTGCTTATGCACATTTGTGGGATGCGCACTCTCTGCGTTTCTCTGTGTCAGGATTAGGGAATCCTAACATTTCAAAGGCAAAAGGAAATGGCTGGCGGAGGGTGAGGGGTGGAGTAGGGGGTGGATAGACAGGCAGTTTTGCAGTACATCTTAGAATGATCAGGCCATGGTTCATTCCCATCCACACCACTCCAAGGAGAGAGTGGGGCCAATTCTTGGTAAAAATGCATTAGAACCGGGTGGCAGCAAAGGTGACCCCTAGTTCACCCTCCCATCCCAAACCCTCCCAGGCCACTGACCCACTGGCTTAGGATAGGATATCCTTTAAGGAGCAGCCCCCAAGCCTGGCTCTGATTCCCCACAGGGACACAGACAGGGCAGGCCAGGGATGCCCTGGAGAGCCCAAGAGACCTGCAGCCTGGAGGGTAATGGAATCCTCAGTCACAGACTTACTGCTTAGCTCTCCTGCCAGGCTCCACATAATCCTCATCCTCATGGCACCCCCACCCCCACCCCCACTAGCTGTCTTTGGAAAGAAAAAGAACTCATGCTCTCCTTCAGCTGAAGCTGGGCGAGGGATCCTTCCTCAGGTCCAGTCCCTCTAGCACCCCCATGCCCCCTCCAGGATACATCTCAAGGGAAGGAACAGGAGAAGGTCTGTGTAGGGGCTGAAAGGGGATGATCCGTCTCCTCCCCATTGGGAAGAGCTACAGCTGACAGCCCTCTAAGAACAACAAAAACCCCAGGTTAACACAACTAAAGCATAACTCATGTATTACTGTTACGCACACACGTGTGCACAGGAGTCAGTGAGGCCGAAATGCTATCTCTGCAGGAGAGAAATATATGGACCGGGAGGTGGGAGGTGGCTGGCAGGTGATGGGACTCAGGAGAAGGTGAGCTGCACAGAAGCCAAGGTGGTCTGGTTATTCGGATGACACCTCTCAGATGACCTCTCAGAGCTGCCCTCCGGAAGAGTAGATGAGAAGTCTCTTTGGGTGTGGTGACGACTCACCTGTCTCTTCTTCTTCTCTTTATTGGTTATTTGCTGAGATTGCTAGGGAGGCGGTAGTAAGACCATTGCCTTTCATTTGGGGAGAAGTTTTACTCCATCAGGTAAGGGAATTCCATGGGGAGTGCCCCCTCCCTGCCCTGGGGGCACAGGGGACAAGATAAATTAGCAGGATCTTGGTTCTGAGCTCCAAGTTCTCATGCTCCCAAGGTCTCTCAGTGTGTCAAAGTGGCTGATCTTTAGGGTATAGCTCTCTGAGCCCCTGTATCTGGGAAGGAGGGAGCTGCCGCTTCTTTTGCTCGGCAGCAAAGCCAGAGGCCAAAAGCTGAGACCGCCACATGCAAATGGCCAGACTCGCTTCCAAACTCCTCCTTCATACTTGATTATTTTTCTGCCATGAAAATATTCCTTTTCACCTTTTAGCTTGTCACCTGGTGCAAATAGGACTGGAGCCCTTCATTTTTGCATTATGACTTTATCCTCCCTCCCCATCTCCCCCACATTCCATGGAGGACCCCTTATTTTTCCTCCAAGATGGAGCCCCTGGGGACTCAGGATTGACCCTTGGGGAGCCTGAGTGCTGGGGCCTGTTCAGGCACGAAGGCGGGGTCCCTGTGTGCGGAGAGCCTCCTCCTGCCCTCCAACAAAGCGTTCCTGCAGTCGGAGGTGGCCGGTTCCCAGTCCTGTTTGCCGCCTGGAAAGCCCTCCCACCACCTCCACCCATTATCTCAACTCTGCCTGCTGTTTTTGCACCCCCCTTCTCCCCCATCCTTTGCATTTTTTTCTCTGGTGGATTTTCATTCCCAGTTTTCCAGGAAAGCTGAGCTCTTGGCTTCCTTCCTGATCCCTCTGTCCCACCCCACCCCCCAGGCTCCCGGTCCAGTCTGCAGGGCAGCTGTGGGCACCCGTGCTCCAGAACAGAAAGAGCAGGAGCTTTTGTGGGCCTCCCCCAGGGAAAAGGTCCCTTGGAGGGGGTGGCCTGTGACAGGGAGAACCTGGGTGTGGAAGGAAGGTGCAGACCACTGTGAGCCCCACTATTAGCTCAGGGCTCACTATCAGCTGAGGGCTGAGGTTCTCGGCTCTGTGAGTGAGTGAGGGGGAAGGGGACTGAGGATAAGGAATTCCAGGAAAGGACTGTTTGTAGATAACTCCAGAAGGAGATCTGCGAAGACCTCCCAGGATAGCAGCCACTCCGAGGATACCAGCCAGTGTCATAAAGTCCCAGATGGCCTGGCTCCAAAGGGTCTTAGCGATAAGGAAGTCCAGTCCCACGTCTTACAGCTGAGCAAACTGAGGCCAGGAGATGGAGGGTGACTTGCTGACAGTCACACAGCCGGCGGGGACTGGTGCCAGGATGGGCATTGCATTCCTGCCAGGTGAGGGCCTCGGTGCTCACCTGGCTGGACTTGGGACTCATTAGACACAAAAGACTTTAAAAACCTGGTTCCTTCCCAGCAGGACCCGAGCCCTTTTGACCTGGGAACATTCCAGGCTGGGCCAGGAGAGGTCACTTTGAATTTCCCCAGAACAGGCAATCCTTCAGGCGGCTCAGCCTCCCATTCCGGTAGGCGGGGGCGCCCACCACACAGGCTGCCCACCTAGGGGAGGAGACGCTGTCTGTCGCAGGTGTGCCCAGCACGAGCTGGGTTCTTCTGTTGGGAGTTCAGTGGTCTTGGTGGGGGAAGTTGAGGAAGTTGGGCCTCATGGAAGTGGTTCTTGGGCACGGGTCTCCCTCTGGACCTCCGGCTGCCAGCTGGGACTCACTTCAGGGCCCCTTGCTACAGACACCGGGATCCAGTTAGGGGAATGTAGGCAAAGTGTGCCAAGCATCGTGCACATGGCCTGAGGGCAGGACCAGGATGCTGGTGGAAGGGCGGGCCCAGGCCGGCGCCCCCACCCCCTTCTCTTCCACCAGCTTTCCCCCATATGGTTCTCATAAGGTCTGGGCGCAGAGACAGCAGCCAGAGGAAGTGGCTGTGTACAGAGAGCTTTTGTGAGAGAAGAGGGGGAGGGGAGAAGAGCGAAGAAAACGAAGGAAAGAAGAGAGGGAAGAGGACAGAGACAGAGAACGCCAGGGCAAGCCCGGAGGCTGCAGCACCCACTCCCCTCCCCACCCAGGGGTACAGGTCTCAGCTGCAGCTCTCCCACCTGGGCTCCGGGACCTCACCTGTTCAAAGGGATGGGCCCAGCAGAAGCCTCAGTCTCTCCTGGATTCTTCCCCACCACCCACTGGAGAAGCTGGAGGTCGCTAGCTCAGGATCTGGGGATTCCTCCCTTCTGTCCTCTGGGGCCTGGAGACCCCTCCCCTGAGGGCTCCCTCTTCTGCAGGACGCTAGAGTCAGGGTCCCATCCTAGGGAGAACACTGGACAGAGGTCAGAGCTCTCTGGGGCTTACTGATGGAATGAAAAACGCTCCTGAGGGCATGATGTTGGCTCCAAAGGGGACACTTGTGACTCCGCCCCCAGTGGGTCTGAGACCAGAATGGGTTATTGGCCAGAGTCACTCCTGCGAGTGCATAAAACCAGTCACTCCTGAAGCCACCAAAGTCCCCTCCTGCTGGCTACCACGGCTCTCCCCTCTGTGATTAGGGAGGGGGAGTAGCAACTCCTCGTCCTAGGGGGGAGTCTGAGAATTTCCCCCAAAGGCAGCGGCAAACCAGTGTAATTTGAACCTAACCATAAATTGACCCTTCAATGTGGGGTCATGTTTTTAAAGAAAGAGTTTCTAAGTTTATCCCACATGGGAGTCATTGGGAGAAGAACCCTTTACTGATGGAGAATAATTTCCAGCCACCTCTGAGTTGATTGCTGTCCTTCCACCCCATGGAGGCTCTGGCTGCTCCCCTCAGCAAAGCCCAGAGAGGGGAGGAGAGTTCCTAGACGCCACACAGCCTGGACCCAGACACCGGTAGCTTCCCCATCACCCCAGAGGTAGAGGCCGCCCCAGCCTCCCTGGGAGCAGCCAGAGAGCAGGGGTGGGGAGAGGAGGGAAATGGCCCGGGCTGGGGGACCAGAAGGAAGATCCGGTAACCGCTTGGAAGGGCTGCTCAGAGGGGCTGTTTATTTTCATTCCCCCAGCCCAGCCGCTCTGTTCTATTTACAGCTCAGACACTGACAGGACGGAGCCGCCTCCTCCCCTTCCTCCCTCCCCCAGGGCCCCCATCCTTCCCAAACTCCAGAACATTCCTTTGCTTTCAGGACTGGGTTATGGTGGGGAGGGGGCAGAGAAGCCATGGAATGCAGCCTCCTTGGACTCTCCCGGCCTCCCAGGACCCTCCCAGCCTCCCAGCCCTTGCCTGGGAACCAGGAGGTGTGCAGGATGGATGGGGCCAGGTGAGGCCCCAGAACCCCATCTGTGACAGAGAAGCAAGCAATGGACGGGTGGGACAGCAAGTCCTGGGCAGGGAGTTCCAGCCTCAACTGTGGGGCCAGACATCTCCCAGCTGGAAAGGGAAGATCTGAGGCCCCACCTGCCTCTCCTCCTGCCTCTCCTCCTGCCTCTCCTCCTCCCTCTCCTCCTGCCTCTCCTCCTCCCTCTCCTCCTGCCTCTCCTCCTCCCTCTCCTCCTGCCTCTCCTCCTCACTCTCCTCCTGCCTCTCCTCCTC
>NW_016107320.1:12536205-12540826 GCF_001604975.1 Cebus imitator
CCTCCCTCCCCTCCTCCCTCCTCTCCTCCCTCTCCTCCTCCCTCCCCTCCTCCCTCTCCTCCTTCTCCCTCTCCTCCTCCCTCTCCTCCTGCCTCTCCTCCTCCCTCTCCTCCTCCCTCCCCATGCCAGGGCTCCTAGCCTTGATGGGAATTGTGTGTCGAGGCAGAAACGATGACTTTAGGCTTTAGGAGACTCAGTGTCCAGGATGGGAAAGGCCATCAGATAGAAGGTGTGGGGTCTCCAGTTTACCCCCAGGGAGGGGTCAATCTGCCCATGGTTACTCACAGACACACACACACACACCACCACCTTTAGCCAGGCAGCTCTAACCAGACCCCAGGGCTCCTGCCTCCGGTCCCCTCTGCTGTTAGTCTGTGCAGATGGGAACCCAGACAAAGCCACCAAGGGCAGCCACGTCTGTAGAAAAGGAAAGGGAGAGGAAGCACAACAGAGAGCTCTGGGGACTCTGAAGCTTCTCAGACCTTTTGAAAGCTTCACTACCCTCAGTCTCCCAAACATCGACACTGTCCCAGGCAGCAGGGGTCCTGGAGACCACAACTGCCCACTCTGCTGATGGCAAGGGCGTTTTCTAATCAAAATGCAGACACATGGGACTGGGAGTTTAAAGGGGCCTGACCCCAAAAATAATACTTCCTGTCTTCACTTGAAGAAGGTTGCCGAGATACAGAGTACGTCAGCAGACAGAAGGAGATCAGAATACAGGTGTTATTGCTGATAAAAGCTAGATTAGAAGACCTGGCTTAGAGGTTCAGCAGCAATGAGTTTAGTCAGAGCTGCCCACCCAGGGGACATCCGAGGCCCACTCCCCTCTGCCCCCCTCAGGGAGAGCCCCACATTGAACAGCTCTGCAGGCAGGAAGGTCTGGGGCCTCTTTGCACACTGACCAATCAGAGGAGCCATCCCTGGGGATGGGGCAGGGCAGATGCCCTCATCCATTTTCCTCCACGTGGATACATGAGCCAGGGGAAAGGGGCTCCCCCGACCCCAAAATGGCCTAACAAATACAAGCATCCTCACGGGGTCCCCGTGCAGAAGCACTGCATGGAGTATTTGAAATCAGTCTGACCCAGGAAATGTGCAGCCCATGGTCTCTAAAATGCCCTTCCAACTGTTTCCTCTTCCGCTCTGGCACCACGTCGGGTAGCTTCAGACAACGTGACCCCTATGGGTGTGGCGTCCCAGAAGGCTGAACTGTGGAGCCAGCCTCACTCAGAGAAGGATGGGTGCTATCTCCTAGGTGTTGGGGAGAGAGACGGAACTGGAGGTAGAAAGAAACTGCCATGTGGCTTGGGGAAACCCAGGCTCAGCAGTGAACTCTCTGTTGACCAAACAGCCCCTCCATCCTGGAGCTCTGCCCCACTGTCACTCAGCCAATGCCCACAAAGTATCCTACCCCATGGCAGGAGGCGAGAGACCCAGGCTCTGCCCTTCTGTCCTTACAGTCTCCTGAGACAGGTACCAGCGTGGTGGCATACCAGCTCTTCCAGAGGCAGAGGCAAGAGGAGTTCAGGACCAGCCTAGGCAACGAAGTGAGACCTCCATCGTCAACCACCCCTCAAAGAGGTCCGTTTTCGTCACCCAAAAGCTTGGCTTCCCACTGGGGGGCTTTTAGATTATGTGGAGGAAATGTTTAAGGTCTATTGGGGGTAATATCCCAGCCTCCACAAATCGGGTGGATACAGACACACACATACACGAATATTCTATCTTCACTTTTTATGAATGGAAGTTTGTAGAGATGCCACGTGTGTTTTACGTGTATAGGACTAGCCTGTTACACAAGGCTGAGTGCACAGTGGCTGGTAGGTAGGTCTGAGCAATGAATGAATGAATGAATATCTAAGTGTGATGGTTATAGCAGACTATGTTCCTTGTGCTCAAGCCAGGATGCTGTGACTCCCAAATCCCCATCAAGGCATACTGATTACCCTCCACGAAAACCCAGAGCCCATTTTCTTTTTCTTTTTCTTTTTTGAGACAGAGTCTCCCTCTGTCACCCAGGCTGGAGTGCAGTGGCACGATCTTGGCTTACTGCAACCTCCGTCTCCCAGGTTCAAGTGATTCTTCCACCTCAGCCTCCCTAGTAGCTGGGATTACAGGCATGTGCCACCACGCCTGGCTAATTTTTGTATTTTTAGTAGAGATGGAGTTTCACAGTGTTGGCCAGGCTGGTCTTGAACTCTTAACCTCAAGTGATCCACCCACCTCGTCCTCCCAAAGTGCTGGTAAAGATTACAGGTGTGAGCCGCTGCACCTGGCATTTTCTTAGGCTTCTGCCTCCAGAGTCCATCCCAAAGCCACAGATTCCCTTTCCATCCAAGCCCCAGTTTCTTGGTTCCCCCAGCTCACCACCAGGCTGGGGTGCCCTTGTAGCAAGAGTAGGTTAGAGAAAGGAGACAAGACCTATGGGAGAAGGCAGGGTGGAGCAGGACTCCGTGCAGGTCTGTTTTCTCTCATGGCCTTGGCCTTCAGCCCTGCCTGGACAGCACAGCTTACAGGCTGAGTTCAGGGGCCGTCTCAGGACCCAACTCCCTAAAGCCCCTCCCTGGGCCTCCTTCTATTGCCAGTCGGTGTTTAGGGCTGCCCAGACAGGCGTCCAACCCACGGAAGGGTGGCAGGGAAGTGCAGGAGTGGGCAGGACGCCTTACAAGTCCTCACCAACATTTACCTCCCTTGCAGACAGGCTAAATGCACGTGAAGGCAGCCTCGGAAGGATGGAAGCCATAGGCCAGCCTTTCGCCTGATGCTGTGTGTTGAGGCAGGGCTTGTGCAGGCGGGCAGCCTCACTTTTGGAGGCCCTACTGTCGTAGCAACCATACTAAAATGTACCCACATCCGTCATCGAACATAATAATTATTGCTAATGACATAGTATGACCTTGGGTAATTATGTCATTACGCATTTGTTAATTTCTGCCTTTGCAGCATCTATATTTTAGAGGCAGTGCTTCTTTTTTAGGTTTTAGGCATCTTCTGGGGCCCTGGAAATGCTCAAAGGCACAGTGCCTGCAGGGGAGGCCGAGAGCTCTGATTTCAGTGGGGCTTCAAGCCCCAAGGATTTTTGACATCAGCAAACCGACTGCCCCCTACCCGCTCTCTGATGGTTTCCCCAGGATACGGCCAAGCTGCCAGTGGCAAGTGTTGGAGACCGGGACCTCCCAGAGTCTAGGACCTGGGATGGCCTGAATCTACAGAGGCTCCAGGATCTGACTCCCTGGAGAGCATGGGTTCCCCCAAGTCCAGAGAGGAGCTCGTTGGGTCTGTGTGGTTGGCAGGGGGCTGACACATATGACTCTCCCTGTACATGTGAGAAATATTTAGTTCAGGCATGTACTGGCACCATGCCCCCCAGAGCTGTGCCCATGTGACTCCTGCAGGGTCATCTTTGATGTCGGGGTGGTATCTAGTACGTTCCTGCGGCTGCCCAGAGCCCACAGGGCCTCTCTGTAGACGCCAGCCGCTCGCTCCCTTGGCCTCCAGCCTCATTAATGGGAACTCTGCTTGCTTCTCTCCCCCAAAATAGGACCCCAGCTGGGAGAGAGTTCTGGAATGCACTCGGTGTGCCCCCTGTCTCTGGCCAGTTTTCAAACTCTGGAGTAGAGAACAGGAGACTCCAGGGACTGGCCCTCCTTCCTGTGAAAAGCTTGACATTGGGAGTGGGAGGAGGCGTGGGAGGGAGGGAAGAAAGAAGATGAAGAAGCCCGGCCAGGCCAGCCAGGGCTCTGGGGCACAGCTTATGTGGTTGGGCAGGAAACCCACCTAGCTGGCCCCTGTGAGGTTTTAGGGCCAGATGGTGGAGCAGGCTGAGGAGGCGTCTGTCTTGGGGGTTGAAGAGGGCTGAGGCCAGTCCTGTGTCTGTGCTGGATGGAGCTCTGGGGTCAAGGCTCCCTCCTTCCCTGCCCAATTGTGGCCACTCTGCCTGCTTTCCTCCCAGGGGACAGCCTAGAGTGGTGGGAACATTTTTCAGCTGTGTGTGTGTGTGTGTGTGTGTGTGTGTGTGTGTGTGTGTGTTCATCCCCATCAGCAGTGCTGTAACGCCCAGCTTCCTACCTGCCCATAAAAATGCTAGACCCAGCCAGGCGCAGTGGCTCATCCCTGTAATCCCAGCACTTGGAGAGGCTGGGGCGAGTGGGTTGCTTGAATTTAGAAGTTCAAGACTAGCCTGGGTAATATACTGAGATCTCCGTCTCTAGAAAAACTTTTTTTTTTTTTGAGACAGAGTCTTGCTCTGTCACCCAGGATGGAGTGCACTGTCACCATCTCAGTTCATTGCAACCTCTGCCTCCCAGGTTCAAGTAATTCTCCTGCCTCAGCCTCCAGAGTAGCTGGGATTACAGGTGTGCGCCACCACGCCCAGCTAATTTTTGTGTTTTTAGTAGAGATAGGATTTTACCACATTGGCCAGCCTAGTCTCAAACTCCTGGCCTCAAGTGATCCACCAGCCTCAACCTCCCAAAGTGCTGGGATTACAGGCGTGAGTCACTGCGCCTGGCCACGTTCCTTTTTTTTTAAAATTAGCTGGTCATGGTGGCTTATGCCTATAGTCCCAGCTCCTGGGGAGGCCAAGGTGAGAGGATTGCTTGAGCTCAAGAGGTGGAGG
>NW_016107320.1:12540956-12543296 GCF_001604975.1 Cebus imitator
AACCAAACTCCTGCACTCTCTGTCTAAAACTGCCTGCCCTCCTCTCCCCAGAGAAACACACCACAAGGCACCCTCTGGAGAACAGAACTAGCAGGCTCAATGGAGACCCCTCTCTGGATAATCTAGGTGTAGAGTAAACTTCTTCAGACCTCTCCAGGTTGTTAAGGCCAAAAGCTACAATGCTAAGTATCTGGGGACTCGAATCACACGGCGATCTGCCCGAGGTCTTTCCAAGAGCTGGAAATACAGCAAGAAGGGGGCCCCTTGAGGAGAAGGATGAAAAGGCCTTTGCCTGGTGCCTGCGTCTGCGAGTGGGTCAGAGAGTGGGGCATCAGGACCATGTTCTCTGCAGCAAGAAAATATCTCATTTCAAGGCTTTCAGGGCTGGAGTTGGTGCCGGGCTAGCCAAGCCGGAAGCGTGGGCTGCAGCTGCCCCCACGCCAGCTCAGCTCATGCCTCCTAGCACACACAGAGGCTGCCTCAGAAAGAGCGGTGGGGTGGAGGGAAGAGAGAGAGAGAGAGAGAGAGAGAGAGAGGCCATCCAGGCTTGCGTGAAGTCTGGGCTCAGGGCCGCTGGGGAGGAATGGGAGCTGGACTCAGAGATAAGCTATTTTGGGCCAGAGACTCGTCCTTGCCCTCCTCTGGGGCTGGTCCCTGATCTGTTGCTCTGCTCCCGCCCTGCACTCGGACACGAGTGCACTTGGCCCTCAGCTGGTCTGAACTGAGATGTGTTGGCAGAGAATAGAACAGCAGAATACATGCCAGAGTCCTAAGACTTTCTACCAAAATCAAAAGGAAAATGTCTCATTAATCACTTTATATTGATTACATATTGAAGTGATAACCTTTTGGATACATTGAGTTAGATTTTATATATATATATATGTGTGTGTGTATATATGTGTATATATATATATATATACACATATACACACACACACATATATATAGATAGATATAGATAGATAGATAGATAGATACACACACACGTACATACATATATAGTTTTAGGAACAGGGTCTCGCTCTGTTACCCAGGCTGGAGTGCAATGGTGCAATACAGCTCACTGCAGCTTCAAACTCCTGGACTCAAGGGATCCTCTTGCCTTATCCTCGCAAGTAGCTATGACTCCAGGCCACCACATCTGGCTACTTGTTTTTTTATGTTTTGTAGAGACAGGGTCTTGCTATGTAACCCAGACTGGTCTTGAGGTCTTGGCCTCAAGCAGTCCTCCTGCCTCAGCCTTCCAAAGCACTGGGATTACAGGCATGAGCCACTGTACCAGGCCTAAATAAAATATATTTTCAAAATGAACTTTTAAACTTTTTTTTTTTTTTAAATGGAGTTTTTGCTCTTGTTGCAGAGGCTGGAGTGCTATGGCGCGTTCTCAGCTCACTGCAACCTCCACCACTCGGGTTCAAGCAATTCTTCTGGCTCAGCCTCCCCAGTAGCTGGAATTACAGGTGCCCGCCACCACGCCCAGCAAATTTTTTTGTATTATTGTACAGACAGGGATTCACCATGTTGGCCAGGCTAGTCTCGAACTCGTGACCTCCGGTGATCAACTCACCTTGGCTTCCCAAAGTGCTGGGATTTACAGGCGTGAGCCATCGCACCTGGCCCAACTTTTAAACTTTTAAAATGTGGCTACTAGAAAATTCAATATGGGCTGGGCGTGGTGGCTCACACCTGTAATCCCAGCACTTTGGGAGGCCAGGTGGATCACCTGAGGTCAGGAGTCCGAGACCAGCCTGGCCAACATGGCGAAACCCAGTCTCTACTAAAAATACAAAAATTACCTGAGTATGTTGACAAGCGCCTGTAATCCCAGCTACTCGGGAGGCTGAGGCAGGAGAGTCACTTGAACCCAGGAGGCAGACGTTGCAGTGAGCTGAGACTGTGCTATTGCACTCCAGTCTGGACTCCGTTTCAAAAACGAAAGGAAAAAGAGAAAATTTAAAATGACATGCACTTGTAATGGTGTTTTGTTTTGTTTTTGTCAGCTCTCTGTTAAAGAATTTGGGATATTTGAAGTGGGTTAAAGGCTAAAGAGTTGGGAAAATGTGGGAAACCACCCCCACCAACACCACCTCTGCCCCAGCCTGGGCAGGGCTCTCAAACTGGGACCTCAGGTTTTAATATTGGGGATTTGGGGCAGGCCGGGCGCGGTGGCTCACGCTTGTAATCCCAGCACTTTGGGAGGCCGAGGCAGGTGGATCACGAGGGCAAGAGATCGAGACCATCCTGGTCAACATGGTGAAACCCCGTCTCTACTAAAACTACAAAACATTAGCTGGGCATGGTGGTGCGTGCCTGTAATCCCAGCTACTCAGGAGGCTG
>NW_016107320.1:12543430-12554247 GCF_001604975.1 Cebus imitator
AAGAGCGAAACTCCGTCTCAAAAAAAAAAAAAAAAAAAATATTGGGGATTTGGGAGGTGCAGTTTTTTTTGTTTTGTTTTTTGTTGTTGTTGTTTTTTGAGACTGGGTCTCACTCTGTAAGCCCAGGCTGGAGTGCAATGGTGCCATCATAGCTCACTGCAGCCTCCAACTCCTGGACTCAAGTGATACGATCCTCTTGCCTAAGGCTCCTGAGTAGCTGGGGCTACAGGCACCATGCCACCATGCTAATTTTCTATATTTATTTATTTATTTATTTTGTAGAGACGGGGTTTTACCATGTTGCCCAGGCTGGTCCTGAACTCCTGGCCTCAAGCAATCTACCCACCTCAGCCTCCCAAAGTGCTGGGGTTCTAGATGTGAGCCACCACACCCAGCCCCTTCTCCAACATTTAATGTAAACTCTGGAGTATAGGAGGGGCATGAACTGGGGGTAGAGTGAGGCAGGCTTTGATTTTAAAGTCAGAGCCTATCACCTGCCAGGCATGATGGCTCGCACCTATAGTCCCAGCTACTGAGGAGGCGGAGGCTGGAGGATCCCTTAAGCCCAGGAGTGAGGCTGCAGTGAGCTCTAACTGTGCCATTGCACTCTAGCCTGGGTGACAGAGCAAGACCCCATCTCTAAAAAAAGTTGTTTTTAATTTTTTTTTTTAAAGAACCTGTCACCACTCAGAGGCCACCCCAGCCCCACCAGGGCCTGATAAGACCTTTAGAGGCCTCTGGAGGCCCTAAGAATGGCCAAGATTATGATTCACCACCACCCCATGTATGAAGTGAAATAAAACTACCGTAACCCATAAAATGACAATAAAAGAGTTCATAGAGGCCGGGCACAGTGGCTCATGCCTGTAATCCCTGCAGGCTGAGATGGGCAGATCCTGAGGTCGGGAGTTTGAGACCAGCCTGACCAACATGGAGAAACCCCATTTCTACTAAAAATACAAAAAAATTAGCCGGGCATGGTGGTACATGCCTGTAATCCCAGCTACTCGGGAGGCTGAGGCAGGAGGATCACTTGAACCCAGGAGGCAGAGGTTGCGGTGAGCCAAGGTTGTGCCATTGCGCTCCACGCTGGGCAACAAGAATGAAACTCCATCTCAAAAACAAAAAGAGTTCATAGAAGGTCTAGTAGCCCATATAATGACTACTGTGATGTACTCTGTGTGTGTGTAAGCATTTTGGAAACCCAGCCAACCTACCAGCCTACCCATGACTTCCCACTGAGAAATGTCACCATTGGCCGGACCATCAGGCAGGGACTGAACGGGTGGGAGGGATCTATCTGGAGTGGGGAGAAGGAAGGAAGGAGATGAGGTCTCCACCCCTCCCATGGCCCTAGAAAGCCCCCTTTCACGCTTTTCCATGCTTCCCTCCATCCTGGCCACCGTATTCTCCACGAGCCAATGGAAGATGGAGCAGCTGGAATGTCAGCCGTTGGTGTCTCCCCACTGCCCCGGTCTGTTCACCCACCACTTCCAGGAAGCTCTTCAGCTCTTCTCTTTGCCAACTCCTCGTGGGCCTTGTTCCTTCCCACTTCCCCCTCCCTTCCAGTCCAGCCTGGAGGCCACCCGCTCAAGAAAAGGCCCAGGGCTTGCACCTCTGGCCTTCCAGGTCATTTCTCTACTCTTGAGACCAAAGAAGGGAGACCCTTTGCCTCAGCCCAGGCGGGGCAAGAGTTTGGGCTGAGAGGCTCATTAGAGCTTTCTAATAAGCAATTAACTGGGGGATGAGCCCTTTGGCTGGCCTGGGTCTCCCTCCTCCCAGCAGGGAGCTTGGCAGAGAAAGGCTGAGTGGGTGGGCGGAGATGAGACACTCGGTGTCTCTCAGTCGCTTGGGGCCCCTTTCCTCCTCCCCTAAATATAAATGAATAAATAAACAGAACCCGAGGGGGCAGAGCCTGAGGCTGAGGCCTGGCTTCCCCTACACTGGGGGCTCCATTGGCTTTCTGCCAAGGCTGCAGAAGGCTTGGGAGGCCAGGGTGCAGCCACTGTATGCTCAGGCCCTCTGAGATGGGGGCCTGCGAGGTCCTCGGCTCACAGGTGAGAGTGTGTGCGGTCCTGACGAGGGGCAGCTCCCGCCTGCTCCAGACCCGCCGGGCATCCTGGCCCCATTCAAGCCATTCTCCCCAACACTGTCCTAGGGAGACTAGGCAAAGGGCTTGAGCAAGGATGGCGCTGTGGAAGGCAGGTGGGGCACCGGGGTCAGCCCTGTGGTTCCAGAATGGAAAGGGGGCATCACAACGTTGCCCACACCTGCTCAGACCGCCTCCCCACATGCACACAGAGCCCCACGTCAGAGTCAGGCTCGGGGGAGACTCAGGTCAGGAGGGTCTCTCTGCCGGAGTAGAGGGTGGGGCTGCTGCCTGGCACAGCTCCAGAGGGCGCCATCGACACAGACACAACGTGGCCCAACCAGTGGTGAAAGCGGATGCCCAGCGGGTAACAGCACCTTCTCCTGTCTCTCTGTCCCTTCAGGCTCTTGAGCAACAACAAGATCACGGTGCTCCGCAACGGCTCCTTCTTGGGACTGTCGCTGCTAGAGAAGCTGTAAGTGTTGGGGACGGTGTGGCGGAGGTGGGGGTTGGTGGAGATGGCAAGAGGTCACCCCGGGTAGGAGGAGGAACGCTGGGCGCTGAGTGACTCCAGAACCTGCCAGCCGAGCAGGGCCCAGAGTTAGACCCACTGGGACCCTGCCCAGCTCTTGACCCACAAGGAGAGGCCAGAGGGGCGCTGGTGTGGAAGCAAGAGACCAGCTCCTCCGCCAGCCACGGGGAGAGAAGCGGGGAAGCCTGGCCGGGCCAGGCGGGGAGGGGGCTCCCAGAAGCTCATTAACGCTCTTTAATGAGCAATTAGCTGTGAGGGCCTCCCCCTCAGCTGGCTCCCCCTCCCAGCTGGGGGCCCAGCATTAAAGGGCTGAGGGCGGCTTAAAGCGACTGACTGTGGCCCCTTTCCGCCTTCCCTACAAACAAATCAACAAACAAAGCCCCAAGGGGGCTGAGGGTGGGGAAGGCCGTTTCCAACCCTCTCCCCTACTCCAGCCCACCCCACCCTGGTTCAGAGCTGCCTGGGCAGCAGCAGCCATCAGGCCGGCCTTGGGCCTGTGGCTGCCAGGGCCCCGCTAGCCCACCAGAACCTCCTTCCCAGAACCATGGCCCCTGTGTCTGGTGGGGTCAGCTTGGGAAAAGGGTTATCGAGGAGTAGCTGGTGGCTGTGAGTTGTTAGGGAAATGGGGGATGCAGAAGCCGTGCCCTCTCCTCGCAGGGAGAGTGTTCACGGGGCTGGTGGAGAGGTAGGGTAAGGCCTGGGTGGGAGGCCTCACTCGGCCATTTGGGCCAGTCATGAAGCTGCCAAACGTGGAATGAAACCCCTCTCTCTAAATCCCCTGCTCTGTCGCTACACTCCAGGGCCTCAATCTGGACCACAGCCCCAGGACCTTGCCCCTCCACAGAGGAGGCCTTGTCCCTCCACCTCTCCCAGAGCCTGACTTTTGGTTTCTCTATGCTCCCCCACCCCCACCCCACAGCTCCTCTCCCATCTTTGCTCCCATCCTTCTAGGCGTTCCCAGTTCCTCCAACAGGTCCTTGGCACCTCTAGCACCATGTTGCCCAAAAGCTTTGGGTCAGTGCAATGGGAGACACAAAAGAATAAGGTGTGACGGGGCTGGGTGTGGTGGTGGCTCACGCCCATAACCCTAGCACTTTGGGAGGCCAAGGCAGGAGGATCACGAGGTCAAGAGATTGAGACCATCCTGGCCAACATGGTGAAACCCTGTCTCTACTAAAAACATAAAAATTGGCTGGGCTTGGTGGCACGTGCCTGTAGTCCCAGCTACCTGGAAGGCTGAGGCAGGAGAATCTCTTGAACCCAGGAGGTGGAGGTTGTAGTGAGCCAAGATTGCACCACTGCACTCCAGCCTGGTGACAGAGTGAGACTTCGTCTCAAAAAAAAAAAGAAAAAGATGTGACGCCTGCTAGAAAAGAGCCCAGGCAATTGCAGTCCAGGGCAGACCACAAATAATGCCATGTATATTAGAATTAAGCAGACTGGAAGCTGGGCACAGTGGTTCTGTAAATCCCAGCACTTTGGGAGGCCAAGGCTGGAAGAATCGCTTGAGCCCAGGAGTTCAAGGCTGCAGTGAGTTACGGCTGTGCTACTGCACTCCAGCCTGGGTAACAGAGTAAGACCCTATCTGTTAAAAACACACACACATAGGCTGGGCATGGTGGCTTGCACCTGCAAACCCAGCACTTTGGGAGACCAAGGCAGGCAGATCACTTGAGGTCGTTCAAGATCACCCTGGCCAACATGGTGAAACCCCATCTCTACTAAAAATACAAAAATTAGCTGGGTGTGGTAGCATGTGCCTGTAGTCCCAGCTACTCGGAAGGCTAAGGCATCAACAGCCGAGGTTGCAGTGATCTGAGATCGCACCACTGCACTCCAGCCTGGGCGACAGAACCAGACTCCGTTTTCACACATACACACACACACACACACAGATTGGGGCTCCTGTCAGGTTCAGCCTGAGCGACAGAACCAGACTCCGTTTTAAAACACACACACACACACACACACACACACACACACGCACACACACAGAGATTGGGGCTCCTGTCAGGTTCAAAGGAGATGTCAGCTAAGTCCAAAGGAGTGTTCACAGTTAATTGAGACAGTATGGATGTGACATGGTGTTGAGATCTCTCACCATGACAGCAGTCTCGTGAGGGAGCCTGTGACACCCATTTCACAGTGGAAGGGGAAGCCGCTGGCCCCAAGCCCCCGAGGCTGGGAAGAAAGAGTGATGGCCTGGCTGGGTTCCTGGGAGTGGGAAGGCACAAATCCCATATTTGGGCAGAAAGGCAGAGCAGGCTGTCTACAAATCTGGGACAAGCTTGGGAGAGCATGGGGACCCGGGATGGTGACAGTGACATTCTCACACAGCTCCATGACCAGGTCCCCTGACCATCTGCTTCGTGGCTGGCAGACAGAGTGGTCCTGATACAGAGAAAGGGCTGCCACCAAGCCGCTTTCTAAAACTCCCCTTGGTGCCAGGCATGGTGGCTCACACTGGTAATTCTAAAGCTTTGGGAGGCAGGCAGATTGCTTGAGCTCAGGAGCCCAGGACCAGTCTGGGCAATATAGTGAGACCCTGTCTCTAGAAAAAAAATTTTAATTAGCCAGTCATGGTGGTATGCACCTGTAGTTCCACCTACTCAGGAGGCTGAGGTGGGAATCGCTTGGGCTAGGGAGGTTGAGGCTGCAGTGAGCCATAATTGTGCCACTGCTCTCCAGCCTGGGCGAAAGAGTGAGATCCTGTCTCTCTAAATAAATAGGCTGGGTGCCATGGCTCAAGCCTGTAATCCCAACACTTTGGGAGGCCAAGGTGGGCAGATCACCTGAGGTCAGGAGTTTGAGACCAGCCTGGTCAACATGGCAAAACCCTGTCTCTACTAAAAATACAAAAATTCGCCAGGCATGGTGGTGCATGCCTGTAATCCCAGCTACTTAGGAGGCCGAGGCAGGGAGAATTGCCTGAACCCCAAGGCAGAGGTTGCGGTGAGCAGCGATGGCGCCATTGCACTCCAGCCTGGGCAACAGTGAGACTCCATCTCAAAAATAATAATAATGATAATAATAATAAATAAACAGAAATAAAAGCCCCCTTGGGTGCCAGCAAAGAAGGAAAGTGGCTAAGCATTCAAGAGCTCTGCGTCCTCTGCTGAGTCCGGGCTTGGTCTTGGCGGGCTGAGTCACAGGAAACCAGATGTCCTTCCAGGGGTCTTTGGAGTAAGGCAAACGAAGTGGCCTCTTCAGTCCCTGCCCTGCCCGTCTCGGGCTGGCACCTCCCGCAGTGGCTCTTCCTCCTACTCCTTAGCACAAGCAAGCGGGTGCTGCTCAGTGCCCCTGGTGGCCTCACCGACATCTCCCCTTCTTCAGCCTTGCCCCTTTATCCTCGTCCTTCTGAGAGCATGTGCACCCCGAGCATGGCAGGCAATCAGAAGAATCAGGGTAGCAGCAGCTCTGGAAAGGCGGCATTTGGCTGGATGCTGAATCGTGTGGTGTGGGAGCAGCACTAGAGTAGGAATTCCAAACGCTGAGTCCCAGCTCCTGTTCTGTGCTGGGCACCCCATCCATTCATTCTACAGGTGCTCACTGAGCCCTTCTATGTGCCAGGCTCTGTTCTAGTCATTGGGAGTGAGCACAGGAGACCAGGTGCCTGCCCTTGCAGCCCTTACCTCTACTGACAGGACCCAGAAAATAGCAAATAGATGTGTGGTGTGTCTGAAGGCCTAAGTGCAGCAGAGAAAAACAAGGCAGAGTAAGGAGAGAAAGTAAGAAAGCCAGGGGCGCTATTTTATGAATGTCAGGAAGGCCTTGCTGATGACATGCCTGGATGAGTCAGGAAGCCCGGAGCACTCAGGAAGGACGGAGAGAGCAGGCACTGCCAAGGCCCTTGGGTGCAGGGAATGCCTGGTGAATCTGAGAAACAGAAGGGCAGTGTAAGCAGGCAGAGCGAGCCAGGGGGAGGTGGTAGGAGACAGGTAGGGTGTGATGCCAGGGTGGGCACTGGGGTGGCCTTCGATTCCTCATTGTCAGAAGGTGGGGGTAGACAGGGTGGTTTGGGAGGCACATTATGGATCTAAAATTCTACAATCGTTGGATGCGTATGGGACACCCACAGCGCCCATAGGGAGACAATGATCACAGAACGCAGTGACAGGGCCAGGCTTTCCCGAGGAGGGGCCATATGGGCAGAAGGGTGCACTGTGGCAGCAGGACAGGAATGGCGCCTGTTCAGGGCTAGAGGAGCTCAGGGTCTCCAGCATGGTCACCTGATCACTGCTGTATTTATACATATGAAGGCTTTTTTCTTTTTTCTGTTTTGAGACAGAGTCTCTCTCTGTTGCCCAGTCTGGAGTACAGTGGTGCAATCTCGGCTCACTGCAACCTCCACCTCCCAGGTTCAAGTGTTTCTTCTGCCTCAGCCCCCCGAGTAGCTGGGATTACAGGCATATGCCACCACACTGGCTAATTTTTATATTTTCAGTATAGATGGGGTTTCACCATGTTGGCCAGGCTGGTCTCGAACTCGTAACCTCAAGCCTCAAGTGATGCACCCACCTTGACCTCCCAAAGTGCTGGGATTACAGGCGTGAGTCACCGAGTCTGGCCACAAAGACACTTTTTAAAAAAGAATTGATTCACATGATTGTGGCAGCTGGCAGACCCCAAATCTGTACAGCAGGCCAGCAGTCTGGGAAGTCAGACAGGAGCACACGCTGCAGTCTTGGGGCAGAATTTCTTCTCTAGGAAACCTCAGTGTCTGCTTTTTTTCTTTTTTCTTTTCTCTTTTCTTTTTTTTTTTTTTTTATTGAGATGGAGTCTCACCCCGTCGCCCAGGCTGGAATGCAGTGTCCTGATCTCAGCTCACTGCAACTTCGCCTCCCAGGTTCTACCAATTCTTCTGCCTCGGTCTCCCGAGTAGCTGGGACTACAGGCCTGTGCCACCATGCCTGGCTTATTTTTGTATTTTTAGTAGAGACGTGGTTCTACCATATTGTCCAGGCTGCTCTCCAACTCCTGTCCTTGTGATTTGCCCACCTCGGCCTCCAAAAGTGCTGGGATTATAAGCAAGAGCCACTATGCCCAGCCTTCTGCTCTTTGGACCTTCGGCTGATTGGGTGAGGCTCACCCACAGAATATAGGACCGTCTTCTTCACATGAGGTCAGCTGATGGAAGATGTCAACCACATCTACAAAATACCTGCACAGCAACATCTAGATTCGTGTGTGATTAAACCACTGGGTACAATAGCCTTGGCCAAGTTGACACAAAACTAACCATCACAACCACTATCCCCCCAGAAGGAGAGGGCCCTTGGGTAATGCAGATGCTGGGCCTCCCTCCTAGAGATTCTAATTCATCTGTCCCGTGAGGCCTGGGAAATTTTTACACACTATGCAGGCGATTCTCATGCTCATCCAGGGTTAGGAGCCAGTGGGCAAGATGACCCCTAGACTGAGGGCCTATTCATCAGGAATTCGGGCTGGCATGTAGTTGGTGCTCAGGAAACACTGATCCCTCTGTCCTGCTGGGCTCAGATGTCTAGGCTTGGGCAGCTGAGGCCATGGCAACTTAACATCCCACAGTCTGTGAGCAGCACGTCCTGTGGGAGGGTTGGGGCCCAGTCTGTTAACTGAAATGGAAGGTCCAGGCTGTTGCAGAACGTGCCTGCATGGCCTCCTTGGCTGAGAGCCCCTTGGGCTGTGTGTATGTGGGGTGGGGGCAGAGAACTTGTTGGCCAGGAGCTGGGCATAGATCTGCGTGGTGTCTGTTTTGCAATGCTGGGTTCTGAGGCTAGCATGGGCAGGGAGGGCAGGGAAGGGGCCACAGAGCGGATGCCCAGTGGGAATGTGTCACAGATGATCCTGTGGAGGACTTTGGTCCAGAGAAGCTGGGGATGGGGGCGGAGATGGGGGGACACACTTCTATCAGCCAAGTAGGACAGACAGGAAGACCCGAAACAGGGCCCCATAGAAACACCTCCTGGGCTGGCCAGGGAGTGTAAAAAAGGCCCGCCTGGCACCTCTGGGCCCTCTCTCCCACCACCCTTCGGCTCAGCCAAGCCTGTTTCTTGCCCAAAAGAAAGACTTTTGGGGTAGAGAGGAGCTGGTGAAAGAGCGGCGGACTCCATCCGGTGTGAAAAGCAGCCTGGGGTAGAATCACCTCTCCTTTTTTTTGAGACGGAGTCTTGCTCTGTCACCCAGGCTGGAGTACAGTAGCATGATCTTGGCTCACTGCAACCACCTCCTCCTGGGTTCAAGCGATTCTCCTGCCTCAGCCTCCTGAGTAGCTGGGATTACAGGCACCCGCCACCACGCCCAGCCTCATCCCTCCTCCTTTTACCTTTTGGTGCCTCTCCCAGCCCCGGGTGACTCACCTGGAAAATGGGGCTATGAGGAGCTGTTACAGGAAGAGAGGAGGAGTTCCTTACACAGAGTGCCGCCCCCCCCATCCCCCACCGCAGCACAGGCTTCCAGTATGTGGCAGTTCTCTTCCCCTCTGAAGAGTTCCCACTTGTGAGATGTTACCCTGGGGGCCTGTCGTTTGCATAGATATGCCTAGAGTTCCCAGCCTTGGGCAAGCAATTGTGTAATAAACGTGCTCCAAGTACAGCTGGTGATTCATTCCCCAGGATCCCCCACCAAGCACAGGCAATGGGGAGCAGCCCCCCAGGACTTTTCTGGGAGGCTCTGAGGGTGTCAGTCACAGTAAGATACCTCTAGACCAGGCACCGAGCTGGCCCAGGGCAGACAGCCCCTAGGAGAGGCCAAGGGAGCGAGACTGTGTGCCTGCCAGCGTGTGGGTCTGTGTGGGTCTGTGTGCCCCTGGAGTCTGTGCACAGCTAAAGGAAAGAGCCTGGGGAGGGGAGCCCAGTCAGCCCCGGGATGATTTGTCATTACTTAATGAGATTAATGAGCCCCGGGGGCTGGTATGCAGGGGTGCCGAGGCGCTCATTAGAAGCAGATGCTCATGGGAACGAAGGCAAGTGGGGGCCTGAGGGTGGAGTGCGGCTCACCCCACGCCAGGTGGCTTCCATTAATCTGTGGGCGGGGCCGAGGGTGAGGCTGCTGGGCTCCGTCCCTCCTCCCTTCCCCGTCCCCAACAGCCCCCGGGGGGCGGGGTAGGGAATGCCGCTGAGAAGCTGCCCTGGACTCCGGCTCCACTGAGACCCAGGAGGGAAGGCTGATGGGTTAAGGGACAGCCCTCTTGTTGGCCACAGTGGCGCCCGTGCCTGGCATGGAGTACGTGCTCAATAAATAAGCTGTGGATTGTTATCAGAGACAAGAGGGGCCTGAAGGGTGGGACTAGAACCTCTCCCTTCCTCCCCTAGACACTTCTATACCTGCAGGGGTGTCCTGGCCCACTTCTCAGCCAGCCCCCACTTTCTAGTGAACCCTGGAAGTCTTGTAGGCTCAGGGAAGGCCGTTTTGTGGGCTCCGAACCTATAATTTGGTTTTCAAACCCACAAGCAGGGAGGTCTGTGGGGGGCCAGAGGGATTTGACTCTCTGCCGCCCCACCCTGCCTGTATGTGGGTGTACACACACACATACACACACACACACACACACACACACACACACGGTCATAAAAACGCATGCTCTTTAACGGCTCTAGTGAGATATAATTTAGTGCCCTAAAAGTTCACCCGTTTTAAAAAAGCAATCCAATGGTTTCTAGTATATTTTACAGAATTGTGTAATCATCACCATAATCTAATTTTAGAACATTTTCATCATCTGCAGAAGAAACCTTGAATCATTAACAGTCACTCCTCATGCCTCCACCCGCTCTTCCCCGGGCCCAAGCAACCACTACTACGCTTTCTGTCTATAGATCCACAGATGTGCCTGTTCTGGACGTTTTATATAAATGAAATCATGCAATAGGTAATCTTTCGTAACGCGATTCTTTCAGCATCATGGTTTCAAGGCTCGCCCATGCTGTGGCATGTATCAGCACTTTGTTCGTTTTAATGGCTAGAAAATATTCCTTTGTACGATGACACCACTTTTTGTTTATCCCTTCATCTCTTGGTATTTGGGTGGTTATTACTTTTTTTTTTGACAGACAGGGTCTCACTCTGGCGCCCAGGCCAGAGTGCTAGAGCGCAGTGGTATGATCATAGCTGACTGCAACTTTGACTTCCTGGCTCAAGCAATCGTACTGCCTCAGCCTCCTAAGTAGCTGGGACTACAGGCACGCACCACCATGCCTAACTTTTTTTTTTTTTTTT
>NW_016107320.1:12555992-12577457 GCF_001604975.1 Cebus imitator
GTGATTCTCCTGCCTCAGCCTCCTGAGTAGCTGGAATTACAGGCATGTGCCACCATGCCTGGCTCATTTCTTTTTGTGTATTTTTATTAGATACACGGTTTTACCATGTTGGCCTGGCTGGTCACCAACTCTTGTCCTCAGGTGATTGGTCCACCTAGGCCTCCCAAAGTGCTGGGATTACAGGCATGAGCCAATTCGCCTGGCCTGGGCTTCTTAACATGGGCTCTGCACCCCTCTGGAAATTGTATGCATAATGATGGCTCTAGTGAGTTTTTCTCCGGCAGAAATGCATGGTCTTCATGAGATCTTCAAAAGGATGCGCTAAGCAAGAAGGGCTCAGAACAACCAAGCTATAGGAGCCTCGGAGGTCTCCACAATGTCCAAGTCCTGTGGTAGCATTTCCCTCACCCTGAAGGAGGACCCGGCTTCTTCCCCGGAGGGACCAGGCAGCATCGGCTTCCCTTGGGTCCTTCAGGCTCCCAGAGCTCAGCCCAGGGAGCTGAGACAGGCCAGTTCCCAAGGGCACTCCTGGGGGCTGCCTTGGTTACCCTGAGGCTCCTCCCGAGGCGGGCTTGAGGCGAGGGAGAAGGCATGCCCACCCTTCTGGAGGTGGAGGCGCCCTCTCCAAGGCCCCAGCAGGACTGAGTTGCAGGAAACCGAGGGCAGGAAGAGGGGCTGGGCCTGGGCGCCGCCTGCTCCCATCTGCAGAGCATCAGTGGGGCAGGCGGGTGGGGGCTTTTGAGGGGGGCCGGGGAGGAAATGAGAATAAACACAAGTGAGCGGGGAGGGAAGGGGGGCTGCGCCTAAGCCCCTTGGCAGCCCATGAAGGGAAGTGACACAATGAGGAATGTGTTTCCCTCTGCCCCTCCCTGACGTGAGGGTGGGAGGCTGAGCCCTGAGAATGGCCAGACCCCAACAGGGGCCAGGGGGCACATGCTGGGACAGCCCTGTAAGGGCGGGCAGTGAGGATGGGGTCTGGCAGCAGAATGGTGGGGGCTGGCTGGAGGGGCAACCCTGTGCAGCCAAGGTACTTATCCTGCGTCCCGCTCCCTCTGCCAGGGGCCTAGGGTCAGTGTCCTGGCACAGTCTGTGCATGTGCCCCACCCGGGGGCACCTCCCAGCACACCCCAGCGTGGAAGCCGTCCCTCCTCTAGGGAACTGGCCCCTTCTGGTGGCCACTCCTTCCTTCTCCAGGGACTCGGGGTCATGGAGGCCGGCTGGGTCCTTCAAGTCCCTCCTATGAGAAGGAGCTGAGGGCGAGGGCTCCCCTGGCCGTGGGAAGAGCTGTGCAGGGTGTTTCTGTCCCCAACCAGGACTATGCACAAACAGGCCCCCTGGTGGGACAGGACCTCCCTGTCCTGAACACCCATTTCCTCTCCTCCCAGCTGTCAGTCCGCTTGGTTAACCCCCTCCTGCCTGGTACTCCAGAGACGTTGATGCGGCTGTGGTGGGCAGGGCCAAGAGCCCCCTCAGCCCCCCCATCCCTGACCCCTCCTCCATCTGGGCTGAGGTGTGGCAGGGCCTGGGAAAACAGGTGGACTCCAGACATCTCTGTGGGTCTCCTGTCTTCCCGCCACAGCCCCTTCAGACACGTGGGCTGTCCCAGGGTCCCCACCCTTACCGGCTGCCTCACAGTCTCCTGCCACTGGGTGGGAGCCAAGAGGCCTCTGCCTCCATCTCAGGCCCCAGGACAGGAAGGCCGGCTGGGCCATGAGCCCCGTGAGCTCTGTGGACCTGAGGCCTGTCCCGTTTAGCTTAGGAAACAGCCAGGTGGCCTTTGAGCAGGTGGGCAACTGACCTCACCACCCTGCCTTCTAGGCACCTGTATCCTGGCTGTGCTGGGCACAGAGGACAGGGTGAGGGAGAAGGCTAATGAGCTGACACCCACCTCGGTCTTCTGTGGTCCTGCCTGCCCCAAGGACCTGGCAGGTGTGGGGTTGGAGCAGGCAGGTACCCAGCAGGTCCCCTGTGGGTGGGCACTGTCCCTGCAGCCCCAGGAGCAGGTGAGGGAGTGGGCAGAGAGTTGTGCTCTGGCCAGGGTTGAATTTGAGCCACAGTCTCAGAGCTGGAAGCTGCCGTGAGGACTCACCTACGGCTCACTCCTGGCTGGGCCTGGCCCCTGGGATCCCGGGGGGGTCACAGCCCCCTTTTGTCCTGTGTCTGCACTGCGGGCTCCTGCAGAGACCCATAGAGAAGACAGGACTGAGGACCTTGAACAAGCTGTCACCTCACTGGCTTCCTTGTCTGAAGGAAGAGGCTGGACAGCAGGACTTACACCCTGTCCTGGAAAGAAGCCAGGCAGAGTTCAGCTGGGCGTCAGCCAGCCAACTGACCTGTATCCTCGCCTGTCAGACGAGAGAGGGACAGGGATAAAATAGCCACAAAAACACCTCCCTTGGCCGAGCATGGTGGCTCACACCTGTAACCCCAGCACTTTGGGAGGCCGAGGCGGGAGGATCACTTGAGCCCAGGAGTTCAAGACCAGCCTGGGCAATATAGTGGGACCCTGTCTCTACCAAAAAAAAAAAAAAATGTTTTTTTAATTAGCTGGATGTGTGGCACACACCTGTGGTGCCAGTTGCTTGGGAAGCTGAGGTTGAGGGATGGCTTGGGCCCAGGAATTTGAGGTTACAATGAGCCATGATCATACCACTGCACTCCAGCCTGGGGGACAGACAGACCCCGCCTCAAAAACAAAACAAAAAAACTACCCCTGCCATGCACCCCCTCCCCTGCCCACAACCTTTGTATAGCAATTTACAAAAGACCATGACACCTGTTTTCAAATGCTTCCCAGGGCAGCCCCGGCGACCTTCAGGGCAGCTTGGAGGTGGGGCGGGGTGGGAAAGGAGGCTTCCTGACTCCCAGTCCCAACTCTTGGCTTCTTCGTCTTCTCTCCGTTCTGACTAGTGCCCCCTGATGGTAGCCAGGGAGGAGGCGGAGGAGGCCTGTCCCAGGAATTGGTTTTGTTTTGCTTTGTTTTGTTTTTGAGATGGAGTCTTGCTCTGTCACCCAGGCTGGAGTGCAGTGGTGCGATCTTGGCTTACCGCAAACTCTGCCTCCCAGGTTCCAGCAATCTCCTGCCTCAGTCTCTCGAGGAGCTGGGACTACAGGCACCTACCACCATGCCCAGCTAAATTTTTTTGTATTTTTAGTAGAGATGGGCTTTCACCATTTTTGGCCAGGATGGTCTCGATCTCTTGACCTCATAATCCACCCGCCTCGACCTCCCAAGTGCTGGGATTACCCGCCTGAGCCACAGCGCCCCGGCGGAGGGGGGTGGTTCTTTAATCCCACCTCATACCCAGTGCTGAGGACAGCAGAGGTTTAGCAGGAAGCGAAGTCCTTGAGAAACCCAGCAACAACACCGAGGTGACAGTGAGGATTCTGCCCGGGGAGCCGGGCAGCCCCAGCGGGGAGAGGTGTGAGGGCCCGTGCACTTGCCTCTGCAGGGACTTGAGGAACAATGTCATCAGTACAGTACAGCCCGGCGCCTTCCTGGGCCTGGGGGAGCTGAAGCGCTTGTGAGTGGCATGCCCTTCCCTCCCGAGGGAGAAAGTCACCCCTCCTACCCCACACCCACCCGTTCCTCTTGCCCACCCCCACCTACCCCTCCTTCCCGCTTGGCGCTGTGGCTGGGGTCAAAGGAGCTGCCATTTCCAGTCCAGCTGTGGCCCTAGCCTCAACCCCATCTCCTTTTTCATCCTGCCCCCCACACAAGCCCTGGTCCCACCCATGTGTCCCTCACAAGTGGACCTTTGTGCTACCGCGTGGCCAGCTCGCTGAGCTTGCCTGTGTCTCTCTAGAGATCTCTCCAACAACCGGATTGGCTGTCTCTCCTCTGAGACCTTCCAGGGCCTCCCCAGGCTTCTCCGACTGTGAGTGATGGGGCAAGAAGCAGGGAGGAGAGGAGAGGGAAGAAGTGCATGGGAAGCAAGCGGTGGCCCCGAACCCTTCTATGTCCCACTTGCTCCCCTCTGCCAGCCCAGGGAGACCCTAAGATCCTACCTCAGTTGTTCCCTGTCCCCTGCAGAAACATATCTGGAAACATCTTCTCCAGTCTGCAACCTGGGGTCTTTGATGAGCTGCCAGCCCTTAAGGTTGTGTGAGTATCTCTTCCTAGCGCAAGGACCCAGACCCCTGTCCCTTTCTCTGCCCAGGAGGGATGTATAAGCATCGTGACTACTGTAGCTGGCCTCACGAGTGAGCACAGCAGACAGTGCCTGAAACGCAACTCCCCCCCCCCAATTTACCGCAATGGCCCAGGGCAGAGATGACACACACAGACCGGAGTTTGCCCTCCCACCCCCTCCAGCCTTGTCCCTCCCTGGGGCCCCAGGCCACCCGTGAGCCCATGCTCCCTCTGCTCTGCTCCGTGACCCCTCTGCCCACCCTGCAGGGACTTGGGCACCGAGTTCCTGACCTGCGACTGCCACCTGCGCTGGCTGCTGCCCTGGGCCCGAAACCGCTCCCTGCAGCTGTCGGAGCACACCCTCTGTGCCTACCCCAGTGCCCTGCATGCCCAGGCTCTGGGCAGCCTCCAGGAGGCCCAACTCTGCTGTGGTGAGCAAGGCCTCCCCCACTGCACATCTACCAGGGACCCTGCCTCCCACCAACCCGGGACCCAGACACGGGCCTTCTCCCTGAGACCCACAGAGTTTTACCCTTCTATTGCAATTTGCAAAAGACCACGACACTGAGTCCTGCTCTTGCATTTAGGGAGACCTCATGTTTATGTATTAGTCGCCATCCGAGATGTGCCCAGCACAAAAAGGCTGTTCTGTGCTCTCCTTCATTAGTGGTTTGCAACAGCTCTCCCACAACGAGAATCACATTTAATACCCCAGTGACCCTCCGTGTTGGGTGGGACTGGTGTATTTCTCCCCACTCCACCTAAGGCTGTGTGCTGGGCATGGCCTCCCGGGCATCCCCTTTCCCTTGGTGTCCCCAGTCAGGCCTCTATCAGCTTATCTTTTCTTTTTTTTCTTCTTTTTCTTTTTTTGAGATGGAGTCTCTCTCTATGGCCCAGACTGGAGTGCAGTGGTATATTGGCTCACTACAATCTCTGCCTCCCAGGTTCAAGTGATTCTCCTGTCTCAGACTCCCAAGTAGCTGGGATTACAAGTGCCTGCCACTGCACCCGGCTAACTTTTGCAGTTTTAGTAGAGACAAGGTTTCACTGTCTTGGCCAGGCTGATCTTGAACTTCTGCCCTCGTGATCCACCCGCCTCAGTCTCCCAAAATGCTGGGATTATAGGCATGAGCCACCACACCCGGCCTCTATCTCAGCCACTTGGGGGTGCTTGTTTATGTTTTCATCTGGCCCCACCTCTTGGGGTAACATGAGTGTTGAGAAAGGAGCACTTTTCTTTGTCCAAAAACCGCCTGTCCCTCCCCTTTACCCTTATCCTGGAGACTTTCCCTTGACGCCTTTTCCTTTCTAGCGGCAGCAGGCTACAGGCAGAGGGCCCTGCCCTGCCCTGCCCCGCCCCATCCTGCTGGACTCTCGCTCACACGTGCAGCCTCACACGCATGTGCACTCAGGCCTCACTCCTGGCTTCTCCTCCCACAGAGGGAGATCTGGAGCTGCACACACACCACCTCATCCCATCCCTGCGCCAAGTGGTGTTCCAGGGGGACCGGCTGCCCTTCCAGTGCTCCGCCAGCTACCTGGGTAATGACACCCGCATCCGCTGGTACCACAACCGCACCCCCATAGAGGGTGACGAGCAGGCAGGCATCCTCCTGGCCGAGAGCCTCATCCACGACTGCACCTTCATCACCAGGTATGAGCCCCGCTGCCCCTCCTCAGGCCTCGGCATGGGGATGGGGGCCCACCCTACCTGTCACCCACCCCTCAAAAAAGCTGTATCCAGATGTGTTCCTGGGAGAACATGCATGTGTATTTATGGAAAGCTTGGACTAGTTATCAGTGGTCTGGGTAGAGGCTACAAATAAACATCTGATAGAACAAAGTCATGACACTTGACATCTCTTTAGTGTCCTTACACTGTATAGAATGGCTCCCACCTACATCACCAGATTTAATCTCTACAGTAGACCTGCAAGAGAGATATTATCAGCTCCATGTTAAGGACGGGGAAATCGAAGCTCAAAATAGCAGTTTCATAAGGCCAATCAGAATAAAAGAAGTGCGTCCCTGCATCCCTTGTTTCATTAAAGAAAGCAGGACCTGCAGCTAGTGCCCTAGGACAGTGCCGAGGGAGGGTGGCGTGGTTCATACCTGGTGGGCCTGAGGGTGACTCACCAGCCAGCCCCGCCTGCCACCCGCAGTGAGCTGACGCTGTCTCACATCGGCCTGTGGGCCTCAGGCGAGTGGGAGTGCTCCGTGTCAATGGCTCAGGGCAACGCCAGCAAGAAGGTGGAGATCGTGGTGCTGGAGACCTCTGCTTCCTACTGCCCCGCCGAGCGCGTTGCCAACAACCGCGGGGACTTCAGGTTTGGCCCGCTCAGCCCAGTAGAGGGCTGCCCCACCCCAACCCCACCCTTGCACCTGACATCACAGGTGTCCAGGGCTTACCCATCCACTGTCTCCATTGGGTCCTAAAGATGGAGGAAACACGTCCTTTTATCATTCAGCCTGAAGCCTTGCTATCAAATACACTTTATGTATAAAATTACCATCTGAGGCCAGGCACGGTGGCTGATGCCTGTAATCCCAGCAGTTTGGGAGACTGAGGTGGGCGGATCACCTGAGGTGAGAAGTTCAAGACCAGACTGGTCAACATGGCAAAACCCTGTCTCTGCTAAAAATTAGTCGGGTGTGGTAGCGGGCACCCGTAATCCCAGTTACTCAGAGGGCTGAGGCAGGAGAATTGCTTGAACCTGGGAGGCAGAGTTTACAGTGAGCCAAGATCATGCCGCTGCACTCCAGCCTGGGCGACAAGAGTGAGACTCAGTCTCAAAAACACAAATTACCATCTGAGATGTGCTGCATAAAAAGAATTTTTTTTTTTTTTGAGGAGTCTCGCTGTGCTGGCCAGGCTGGAGTGCAGTGGTGTGATCTCACTGCCTCAGCCTCCCCAGTAGCTGAGATTACAGGCACCTGCCACCATGCCCTGCTAATTTTTGTATTTTCAGTAGAGATGGGGTTTCACCATGTTGACCAGGCTGGTCTTGAACTCCTGACCTCAAGTGATCCACCTGCCTTGGCCTCCTGAAGTGCTGGGATTACAGGCTTGAGCCACCGCACCTGGCCAAGACTTATTTTTTTAGACAGGATCTCACTCTTTCGTCCAGGCTCTGGTGCAGTGGCACAATCATAGCTCACTGCAGTCTTGAACTCCTGGACTCAAGCAATCCTCCCACCTCCGCCTCCAGAGGAGCGGGGACTAGAGGCAATAAGCTGGGGCTTATTGTGTTGTTTTCTGTAGAGACAGTCTCACTTTGTTGCCCGGGCTGGTCTCAAACTCCTGGGTTTAAGCAATCCTCACGCCTCAGCCTCCCAAAGTGCTGGGATTACAGGCATGAGTCACTGCACCTGGCCACAAAAAGGCTTTTATTTGCTTCCTTACAGTCATAGTTTGCAAAAGCTCGCCCACAAAGAGTATCACCTTTTAAGATCCCAGTGACTCTCTCTGTTATGCAGGGAAGCTGTTATTCTCCCCATTGTATGGCCGAGAATACTGAGGCCCAGAAAGGATAAATGCCTTGCCTGAAGCCACAGCAAATAAGTGGCAGAACTTGAACTTGAACTCAGAATTCTAAAGTATGGCCCTCTATCAACTGTGACAGTCCGGTCAGAACAAAGAGAGTGCAACCTGGGAACCCCTGGAAGGCTGGTCTGAACCCCGCTCCTCAATCCTTCCCCAAGCCCCCGAGGAGTCAGGCCTCACACCAAAGTCAGGGGAGGGACCATTGTCCTGAGAAGTCTGGGTCATCGGCAACCTCCTGCCTTTGCCCCCAGGTGGCCCAGAACTCTGGCTGGCATCACAGCCTACCAGTCCTGCCTGCAGTATCCCTTCACCTCAGTGCCCCTGAGTGGGGGCGCCCCGGGCACCCGAGCCTCCCGCCGGTGTGATCGCGCCGGCCGCTGGGAGCCAGGGGACTACTCCCACTGTCTCTACACCAACGACATCACCAGGGTGCTGTACACCTTTGTGCTGGTGAGGAGCTCGGGGGCATGGGGAAGGGAGAAGCCAACCTAACAGGCAAGGGGAGCCTGGCCTCTGGGCCGCTGGGCTGTGCTTCCTGTCCCTGCCTGTGGAGAGCCAGGAGCCACCCTCTGCCGGGGGATTCAGACCCACTGAGGCCACAGTGGGGAAAGACGCCAGGCCTCCATCCCATCCGGCCACGTCATGCCCCTTTACTCACCAACACTAAAGGCAGAGTCCCACTGTCCTTACACCGGGGGTGCTGGCAGTGGTGGCCTTAGGCTATGATGGTCTCAGCTTCCTCCGCCCTCCTAGCTTGATGAGACCCAGCAGGCGGTCTGGACTCCTGTCCCCAGGTACAGAGAACTGGCACAGAGCAGAGAGTCCTCAGGGGCAGTTCGGGGGCAGAAGGAACAGGCAGGATGATCCTCTCTCTTCTCACAATCCCCAGATGCCCATCAACGCCTCTAACGCGCTGACCCTGGCTCACCAGCTGCGCGTGTACACAGCCGAGGCCGCCAGCTTTTCAGACATGATGGATGTAGTCTATGTGGCTCAGATGATCCAGAAATTTTTGGGTTATGTCGACCAGATCAAAGAGGTGAGGCAGTTGGACTTCTGGAGATCGCAGAATGCCCGCATCCTGCATTTGCTCAAGTCTCTCTCTCATCCTAGCCCCAGGTCCCAAGCCCTGCCCTTAGCAATTCCTGTGTACCCCCAGCTGGTGGAGGTAATGGTGGACATGGCCAGCAACCTGATGCTGGTAGATGAACACCTGCTGTGGCTAGCCCAGCGCGAGGACAAGGCCTGCAGCCGCATCGTGGGTGCCCTGGAGCGAATTGGGGGGGCTGCCCTCAGCCCCCATGCCCAGCACATCTCAGTGGTAATGGGGGTCAGCATGGGGGATGGCCCCAGCATGCAGAGGAGGGAGGCGCCCCCTCTTGGGCATACACCTGCTGTGCCCCAGCTAGCAACGGCAGCAGATGTGACAAAGTTCTGAGCCATGGGGTTCACTTCCAAGTTGTCAGGGGCAGCGCTAAAGAGAGGCAACCGGGGACCCTGGATAAGTGAGGCCAGACTCTGTAGTGGGGAATTGAGCCAAACGGCCAGCCTGATGGGAATAAGCAGGAGGAAAGGTAAATGGAGTAGAGGGGACAGGAGGAGGGCTTGATGGCAGGACAGACAGCACTGGAGATCGAGTGAGTAATGGAAGTTCTCTGAGAGGAGGTGAGGGCTCCAGTTTGCTAACAACTGCGGTACAGCATCCTCTACATGCATGCCTTTAGGGCAGTGCACAGGGGTGAGACATGGAGCCTGCTCTGCAGCTGAGTCGGGCAACAGAACTGGCATAGTTAAGAGGTGAGCCAGATGCCAGGCATGGCTCCACCTGTAATCTCAGCACTTTGGGAGGCCACGGCGGGAGGATCTTCCAAGGCCAGGAGTTGGAGACCAGCCTGGGCCACAAAGAGAGACCCAGTCTCTACAAAAAAATATAAAAATTAGCCAGGAGTGTTGGCATGTGCCTGTGGTCCCAGCTATTCGGGAGGCCAAGGTAGGAGGATCACTTGAGGCCTGGAGTTTGAGACTAGCCTGGGCAACACGGTGAAACCTCATCTCTACAAAAGAAATATGTTTTTAATTAGATGGGCACGGTGACTTCTCTGTAGTCCTGGCTACTCAGGAGGCTGAGGTGGGAGGATCACTTGAGCCCAGGATTTGTAGGCTGCAGTGTGCTATGATTGTGCCCTGCACGCCAGCCTGGGTGACACAGCAAGAACCTGTTTCTCAAAAAAAAAAAAAAAGAGAGAGAGAGAGAGACAGGTGGCTTTGAAAAGACTGAGGATTGAAGGGGAAGACTACAGCCTGAACAGGTCCATTGAGAGGGTATGTGCAGTCCCAAGCAGAAGGCCACCATCTCAAATGGTGGGATGACAAGGTTCCTGTCCCCAGAACGCGAGGAATGTGGCATTGGAGGCCTACCTCATCAAACCGCACAGCTACGTGGGCCTGACCTGCACAGCCTTCCAGAGGAGGGAGGGAGGGGTGCTGGGCACACAGCCAGGAAACGCTGGCCAGAACCCCCCACCTGAGCCCGAGCCCCCAGCTGACCAGCAGCTCCGCTTCCGCTGCACCACCGGGAGGCCCAATGTTTCTCTGTCGTCCTTCCACATCAAGGTGGGCGCTGGGGGAGGGGGAGGTGGTGGGAGATGGGAGGCACCCAGACGCAGGTGCCTGGTGGGGGCAGTGAGAGGTGGGAGGAGGAGGCTGCAAGACATCAGTGCTCTAGGGGGTCCTGGTGTCTCTGAGGAGCTCCTATGTCCCCCCAGAACAGCGTGGCCCTGGCCTCCATCCAGCTGCCCCCAAGTCTGTTCTCATCCCTTCCGGCTGCCCTGGCTCCACCAGTGCCCCCAGACTGCACCCTGCAACTGCTCGTCTTCCGAAATGGCCGCCTCTTCCGCAGCCATGGCAATACCTCTCGCCCTGGAGCTGCCGGGCCTGGCAAGAGGCGTGGCGTGGCTACCCCCGTCATCTTCGCAGGAACCAGTAAGGGACTGAACTTCCTGCCCCGCCTGGGGTGCCTCCTGTGTCTCTGCCCTGCACCCCTTCATCCTGCCCTTCCCTGGCCCACAGCCCCTCTGTTCCCTAGTGGAACTGACAGAGGATGTTGGGTCCCTCACCTTTTCCCAGCAGGGCAGAAGGCAGAGACACCCCATAGAGAAAGGGTTTGGAGGAGAAAAGGCTCAGGAAGACATTGCATTTTATATCCCAGATTTGTTCAGTTTCAAGAGGGCTATGAGCACAACCCCCTCTAACACACACACACCGTGGGCCCAAAGCAGGCAAGCAATGCTGAATGGGGCCTGCTAGAAACAGCGCTATCATTGGTGCTGGAAGGAATAAGAACATCTCGGCATGGTCCCCGCTCCCACAGAGGTCACCATCTCACTGAGCAGTAGAAGGTGAAGTAACCTCCCAGGGCAGCCGTAGGAGAGATTCCAGGCAGCCCAGGTGAGAAGCATTCTGAAAAGGCAGCAGTTGTGGAGGTGGGACTGGCACGGATGGGCCTTGAGGGATGCTCAGGAGTTCCACAGACACTAGAAGGGTGGAGACCAGGGTAGAGGAAAAACAACATGAGCAGAAGCGTGGGAAGTGGGAGATACTGAGTGTCTGACTCACCACCCACCTGGGGCCCTGGCACCCGGGAAGCAGACGGACCACCTGCAGCCCTCCTCTCACCGTTCCATCTCTCCTCTCGGGACCAGCGACCCCCACACCTATCTTCTTTCTGTCGGCGATTCCATTGTCGCTGGCATCAGCCCGTCTCTGGCCCCCACATCTCCATCTCAGTCCATCCCTCGTGCTGTCACTAGGTTCACCTTCTGCAAACTGCACTGTGCACATCAGAGAGCCCCTTCAAAGTCTTGGGCCACTTCCATCATCAGGACGTCTGCCTCCTCCACGAGCTCTCTAGGGTCCCAGAGCTGTGGCGGCATCCCCTGTGCACAGCCAGAAGGCGCCGCTGCCCCACCCTGGGTTCCTTCCTGTTCCTAGCACAGGCACCTGCTGTCAGGTTGTGGGTTCTGGCCAGGGACACTCACTGAGTACCTGGTTTGTGCCAGACTGTGCCTGGGCTGGGACACACCTGTGTACAGACAGTTGCAGCTGTGTCCTTGAGGAACACACCCTTCAGCAGAGAGGACAGGCAGTGTACAGTGGTTTAAGTGCAGCTCGTAAGTGAGCAGCTGCACGAGGTGTTTTGGAGGGCACAGGACAAGGGGCAACCCGACCTAGCTGGAGGTCAGGGAGGCCTTTCCTGAAAACCACCAAGACCTGAGGGACAAGTAAGGTGGCCTGGGAAGGCGAAAGCCCTATGTCCACAGCCACGTGGGCTCTGCGAGTGTGTGGGGAGAGGCAGGTGGGTGAGGGGTCTGTGGAGCCCAGGGCCTGCTCCGAGAGCCCCTCTCCCACTGGGAACGCCTCCTCCTCATCCTCCCTCTATCCCGCCCGCCTCCCTCCTCCCTTTACCTGGCTTCTGCTCCTTCCCTCTGCATTTCTGTGTTCTTGTCCCTGAGTCCCCCAGCCTGAGTCCTGCCTTGGAGCACAGCATCACTGCTCATCCAGCACTCAGGGCAGACCACCTCCTGGGGCTCACATTTTCCACCATCATCCTTGCAAATCCCCATTCTGTGTCCCCTGTTAGACTGAGGCCGTCCTTGGCATCTCACCACATGCCCAAGCCCAGCACCATGTCCTGCCCAGCAGGAGCCTAGTGCACGCCCTGCCACTGCTGCTGCTGCTGAGTCCCAGCTGAGCCGCCTCCCTGATGCCCTGTGTGTGTCTGTGTGGATGTCCCTCTCCCCCTGTAGGTGGCTGTGGCGTGGGAAACCTGACGGAGCCAGTGGCAGTTTCGCTGCGGCACTGGGCTGAGGGAGCCGAACCTGTGGCCGCTTGGTGGAGCCAGGAGGGGCCCGGGGGGTCTGGGGGCTGGACCTCCGAGGGCTGCCACCTCCGCTCCAGCCAGCCCAATGTCAGCGCCCTGCACTGCCAGCACTTGGGCAACGTGGCCGTACTCATGGTGGGTATGCAGCAGGGTGAGAGGTGGGGAGCTGGGATACGGTCTGCATGGAAAATGGGGGTGAGGGCACTCTGACCACCTGGGACCATGGAGAAATACAGGAAGGACAGCAGCCCCGCTGGGCCCCAGGACTGGAGGGATGTGGGAAATGGCCCTCTGGCCTCTCCTACACCTCTCCATATTTCAGGAGACAGGGAGGTCCAGCCTCCACTCCTGTATCAGGATAGATGGATCTGGAACTCCCAGCCTGGCTTTCACGCCCTGCACTCCTGACACCATATATTTTGTTTTTTTTTGATTTTTTGTTTTGAGATGGAGATGGAGTCTCGCTTTGTTATCCAGGTTGGAGCGCAGTGGCACAATCTTGGCTCAATTCGACCTCCGCCTCCTGGGTCCAAGCGATTCTCCTGATCAGCCTCCCAAGTAGCTGGGATTACAGGCATGTGCCACCACACCCAGCTAATTTTTTCCTTTTTAGTAGAGATGGGGTTTCACCATGTTGGCCAGGCTGCTCTCAAACTCCTGACCTCAAATGATCTGCTGCCTCGGCCTCCCAAAGTGTTGGGATTCACTGTACCTGGCCGAGACCAGATTCTTTAAAGTAGAAAAAGACAATCTGGGAACCCTTCTCCTTTCTGGTCACCCCTCCCTCATGGCTCATGATACTGCCACTCTCCAGTCCTGCAGGCCTGCCGCTGGTCACGGGCAGCACCTGCTCCCTCTCTCATCTCTGATATCTCAGGCTTGGGGTGTGAAGAGTCCCCAGCAAGGCGGGACTGGAGGCAGGGAAGGGGCAGCAGTATCTGGCTCAGTAGGGCTGGCTTCCTAAGTGGACAGCCCAAAGCTTACCCCCCTGCCCTGCACTAAGCACCAAAGCATAGGACCAAGGCTGACGGGCCTGGGAAGAGGAAGGCTGGCGGCCTGGGGGTCTGGCGAGGTGTCCTCATTCCTCACGTCCTCCCTCCTCACATCCTCCTTCCTGCCCTTTCCCAGGAACTGAGCGCCTTCCCCAGGGAGGTGGGGGGCATGGGGGCGGGGCTGCACCCCGTGGTATACCCCTGCACAGCCCTGCTGCTGCTCTGCCTTTTCGCCACCATCATCACCTACATCCTCAACCACAGGTGGGCACTCCTGCAGGAGGGAGGGCGTGGTGGGCAGGCATGGAATTCAGCTTTGCAATGAGGGAGGAACTCCGAGGCAGGTGTGGGAGCAACTCCGAGGCAGGTGTGGGAGCCTCCCAGGGCGGGTGCAGGGTGGGCTCACTGAGGACTTGGCAGAGTTTTTTCCTAGGTGGGTTCACGTGACTTTCTGTCTCTCACGCATTTGAGGGTCCTGGGGTTGGAATCACTTTGAGAGGTTAAGGACTCCCTGCCCTGTGGTATCTGTCACATTCCCACCCATGCATACACGCAGATATCTGCCTGCACCTCGTGGCTCTCCCAGTGGCCTTGAGACCCCATGGGCCTGACCTTGGGTTTGGGGGGGGCATTAATCTGAGACTGTTTCTGGGCAGCTCCATCCGTGTGTCCCGGAAGGGCTGGCACATGCTGCTGAACCTGTGCTTCCACATGGCCATGACCTCCGCCGTCTTTGCAGGGGGCATCACACTCACCAACTACCAGATGGTCTGCCAGGCGGTAGGCAGGAGCAGGGGCTCAGGGGTGGTGCCCCAAGATGAGTGCTGGCAGCTAGGCATACAGTAGGGAGATGCGCTGGCAGAAAAAGGCTCACAGGCCACAGCTCCATAGCTTCCTCTGTGGCAGCCTTGGAAGGCAGGGGTAGGGGGGCGTGGAGAGTGAGAGAAGGGAGTGGTAAGAGCCTGATCAGAGAGAATAGGAGATGGGCTTCAAAGTGGAGAGTGGGGACCTGCAGTGGTGGAGAGGTGGGGGATCAGCCAGATAGCCGAGTCAGGGTCATGGGGAAGCCCTGCGGTGGGAGAGAACACTGAAGTGGAGGCACAGGGTGGCAGCAGGGGTGGAAGCTTGGGGAATGTATGGGGAGTGAGCTGGGTAAAGTGAAAGAGCTGGGGGCCGGGGGCTGGAAGCCTGGGAGGACTCCTGCAGGTATGAGGCTCTGGGAGGACCCAGTTGTAGCCCCCCGTTCCCCAGCCTCCCTGCCTCGACCCCACAGGTGGGCATCACCCTGCACTACTCCTCCCTGTCCACGCTGCTCTGGATGGGCATGAAGGCACGAGTGCTCCACAAGGAGCTCACCTGGAAGGCGCCCCCTCTGCAAGAAGGGGACCCTGCCCTGCCGGCTCCCCGTCCTATGCTCCGGTACCTACTTTCAATTCCAGTTTGCAGTGGGGGAGGGAATCCAAGGCAGGTGTAGGAAGCCTCCCGGGGTGTGTTCAAGGTCCCTAGGAGATCACTCTCCAAAGACAGGAGAGGCTAGGTCCTAGACTCAGCAGGTCACACTAGGCCATGCACTGGGGGTGTCCGGCAGGCTTCTGGGGCATAACAAGGCCAGGGAAGGAGGTGACTCCAAATGTCATGGCAAGGAACTGGGGAACCTGAGTGGCACCCCTGACTTCTGCACTGTTGAGGGTGAGAGAGCAATTCTGGCCTCTGCCCCTTAGAACAGTCGTGGCCAAGTCCAAATAGTCCCTGCAGGGACTTGCATCCCTGGCAAAAAATTCTGACTAAAAGAGAAAGAGGATGGGATGGAAACACCAAACAAAGGGCTCTGAGCACGCAGTTCTTCCCTTCGCTTTCACCTCTCAGACTCCCAATCCCTTATTCCCTCCAGGTTCTATTTGATAGCTGGAGGGATTCCACTCATCATCTGTGGCATCACAGCTGCCGTCAACATCCACAACTACCGGGACCACACTCCCTAGTGAGCACCGCTCCGTCCTGCCCCAAGGCCACCTACCTAACACCAATGCCTTCTGCTCCACTGGCAGGGCCACCTGCCAAGTCCACCCAGCAGTAACCCAACCCAAGCCCATGCATGCTGACCAACCCGTCCTTGCCTCAGCATTCACCATATCCTGTCTTCCCCAACCACCCTGGCTCCTGGCCCTAACCCAGCCATGCCCCCTGTCCTCATTACTACTTCTGTGTCTCCTGCAGCTGCTGGCTGGTGTGGCGTCCAAGCCTCGGTGCCTTCTACATCCCAGTGGCTTTGATTCTGCTCATCACATGGATCTATTTCCTGTGTACAGGGCTGCGCTTACGGGGCCCTCTGGCACAGAGCCCCAAGGCAGGCAACAGCAGAGCCTCCTTGGAGGCAGGGGAGGAGCTGAGGGGCTCTACCAGGCTCAGGGGCAGCGGCCCCCTCCTAAGTGACTCAGGTTCCCTTCTGGCTGCTGGGAGCACGCGGGTGGGGACGCCCGGGCCCCTGGAGGGTGACAGCCTCTATTCTCCAGGAGTCCAGCTAGGGGCGCTGGTGACCACGCACTTCCTGTACCTGGCCATGTGGGCCTGCGGGGCTCTGGCCGTGTCCCAGCGCTGGCTGCCCAGGGTGGTGTGCAGCTGCCTGTATGGGGTGGCAGCCTCTGCCCTGGGCCTTTTTGTCTTCACCCACCACTGTGCCAGGCGAAGGGACGTGAGAGCATCGTGGCGCGCCTGCTGCCCCTCTGCCTCGCCCTCGGCCTCCCATGCCCCACCCCGGGCCCTGCCTGCCACCGCAGAGGACGGTTCCCCGGTGTTCGGGGAGGGGCCCCCCTCCCTCAAGTCCTCCCCGAGCGGCAGCAGCGCCCACGTGCTGGCTCTGGGCCCCTGCAAGCTCACCAACCTGCAGTTGGCCCAGAGTCAGGTGTGTGAGCCAGGGGCGGTGGCCCGCGGGGAAGGAGAGCTAGAGCTCATGGGCCCTCGGGGGAGCCTCGCCCCCCGCCACCACAACAACGTGCACCACGGGCGTCGGGCGCACAAGAGCCGGGCCAAGGGGCACCGTGCTGGGGAGGCCGGCGGAAAGAACCGGCTCAAGGCCCTGCGTGGGGGCGCGGCGGGGGCGCCCGAGCTGCTGTCCAGCGAGAGTGGCAGCCTGCACAACAGCCCCACCGACAGCTACCCCGGCAGCAGCCGCAACAGCCCAGGCGCCGGCCTGCAGCTGGAGGGCGAGCCCATGCTCACGCCCTCCGAGGGCAGCGACACCAGCGCCGCGCCGCTCCCCGAGGCGGGCCGGCCGGGCCAGCACCGCAGCGCCAGCCGCGACAGCCTCAAGGGCAGTGGCGTGCCGGAGAAGGAGAGCAAGCGCCGCTCGTACCCACTCAACGCAGCCAGCCTGAACGGCGCCCCCAAGGGGGGCAAGTACGATGACGTCACCGTGACGGGCGCGGAGTCGGCAGGTAGCTGCATGAAGACCGGACTCTGGAAGAGCGAGACTACCGTCTAGGGTTGGCGGGGGCGACGCGGTAGACGGGCTGGCCACGCACCTCATTCCCCCGCTTCTCGGGGTCCTCCAAGGCGTCTCGCTAGCCAGCGGGTTGGAGGCGGAGGATCCGATAGGCAGATGTTCCCCACTTGCCTAGAGGGCACCCCTCTGGGGTAGCGACAGACAATCCCAGAACATGCGTAATACATTTCCGTCCAGCCCGGGACAGTCTGGACAGTTGGTGCCCTGCCAGGAAGTGGGAAGGCTTCCGTCTGTGGGGTCACCCACAAGAGTGAAGGCACAGCACAGCCCAGGTGGGCCCTCCCCAAGTACTCCCACCCCTACGCACTGTCCCTGCAGCCTCACTGGGGGCTATCAGCCTCACTAGGGAAGCAAAGAGGTGAGAGCGTGGGAACTGCTCTTTCCTCCCTGCCCTCTCCCGAAGTCAGCCCAGCGTCTGCCTAGATCCTAGGCCCCTTTTCCTCCTGGGTTTGGCTGGCAGGAGAGCCAGCCCAGCACATGAAGCAGGTGATGTGAAATCACAAGGTGCTGTTTTTCAGATCAACTATGCAAGAGGGGAGGGCGGGGCCCTGTGAAAGGCAGCTCTAGAGATCAACCAGTCCCAGGTGAGCCGAGTGGGAACCCACACAACTAGGAACAAAGCCACCATTCCCACAGAAGTGGTACTTAAACCAAACAGCAGGGCTCAGAGGTGGCGCAGTGGGACAAAGCCAAGGCCCTGCACCTCAACAGCTGACTGCCAGGTGCCCGCGGGTACTGAGCGGAGTAGAGGAGGCTGGCAGGTGGAAGTGGGGCAGAATCTAGTCGGGCCCTAAAGCTAGTCCTATAAATGATGGCACCCCCATAAAGCTGCAGGTGGTGTTTGGAGAAGCTTACTTCTCAGTTACAAGACCCATCGCCCCAGTCTCAGCCTTACAACACCAAGGGACTAAGGAAGAGCACTTCCTTGCCTCTATGAGGCCAGATGGAAGAACTATCCCAATCACTTGATCTCCAGCTCCACAGCAGAGAAACCTACAAAATGTCAAACCAGCTTCCCAACTCCCAGGAGCCCAACCCTACCCCAGAGGCGGTGGCTGGGGTCCCTGCAGACCAAGAGGGGCCTATGCCTTTACTACTTTCAAACACCAGCATCCATCTTTTCCCCAGCCTAAAACCAACCACCAGCATCTTACATGATCAAATGGAAACTGAGGGAACCCTGGGTCCTGGGGAGAGCAAGAAATCCAGGTCTGGCCTAGATTTCCTCCCAGTCTTTGTATCACCCTGGCCTGATCACCAAGGTGACAGCGGACACGGGAGGGGAAAAACCCACACACACTCCTTGGGATGGGTCCTGTTATTTATGCTTGCTGCACAGACTTATTAGAAGAAAAAAAGCTTTGTATTATTCTTCCACATATGCTGGCTGCTGTTTACATACCCTGCCAATGCCTTAGCACTGGAGAGCTTTTTGCAATACGCTGGGGAAAAGGGAGGGAGGGAATGAAAGTGCCAAAGAAAACATGTTTTTAAGAGCTCGGGTTTTATACAATAGAATGTTTTCTAGCAGATGCCTCTTGTTTTAATATATTAAAATTTTGCAAAGCCCTTTGAGCTACTGCCTTAGTCCACCCACTGTCCTTGTTATGAGGTAGGGGCTCTCATGACACCATACACACAAACCTACCGCCTGTGAACGGACACGGGGCCAGGAAATCCCCAGTTCCTGCTCCTCTAAGGATTGATACTGCTGGGAATGTCAACCGCTTCACAAGCAGAGGGAAGTCCCCTCAGGCCTGCAGGAGCAGCAGCAGTGTGTCCAATTCAAACCTGCAGCAAAGGGCCTGGCATTTTCCCAACCATCTATGAGGAAAGCCATCTCACAGGACACTACATATGTAACTTGCTCTCCTGCACCAAGGGATGGGGGTCTCTCCTACCTATAATCATCCCTGCACTCCTGACTTTACTCCAGGACCCAGGGTCCAACTAATGGCAGAGCCCCTCTTGGTTCCTTCAGATAAGAAACGCAACACCTACGGACCCGTGTACACTTCCATCCTCGGCTATGACAGGTTTCCAAGCTGCTATCAGAATGGGATGAAGTGCCCCCAATGGATGTGCCTCAGGGAGGGTTAGCGACACTCGGGGCAGCCTGTTTAGCAGCCTGGGCTCTCTGAAAGTCCCTAACTTCCTGAGGGGTACGCAAATACTGTTCTATTTCACTATCAGAAATGTCCTCTTCTCCAGTGACAGTGGAGACAGGGGGTGTGGGGCAGGTCCGCTTCGGGGGCTTCAACATACACGGTGGGAGGAGAAGGGCAGGACTGGCCGGGCGCTTCCCCTGGAGCAAACCTAAGGAATTATTCCCTACTTCCCCTTCTCCCTGCCCCTGTCCCTGCCCCAGTGGCTCCTTCTCTAGGGTCTCCACTTCTCCTGTCCCATCCCGAAAGGCCGAGCGGACCAGCGAGTGGCGGTGCTGGAGAAGGTCACCAATGTGCTTCACCACAGACCGTTTGTCAAGCCTCAGAACCCGTAACCAGGCCAGGTGCTCAGCCATCCGCAGCAGCACAGCCAGCAGCTCCTGCAGGCGGGAGGATGCGGGGTAGGGCAGGTCCACATTTGCCAATTTACAAAATCGAGCAAGGGAGCATGACAGCCGATATGCAGGCTGCAGTGACTGCCAAGCCAGGAAAGTTGCAGCAGTGATGACGGGCAAGGGATGCCGCCCGGTCACCAGCCACGTCTCACTCGCCAGCTCCACCAACTGCAGTGTTCGAGACAGCATCTTCTCTTTGTCTTCCACGTATTTGGCTGGCACAGAAGGCGAAGCTTCGAACAGTTTGAAGCTGAAACAACCAAAATGAGGGTTGGATCTTAATGATATGGGGGCTGCTCTCCCACATTGAGGAAAGGCAGCCCACTCAAGACAGGGAAGCTATTCTGCCCTCAGGAATACTCAAGCTCACTGGGCAGCAAGTTTATAAAAGCAGTGAGAAAAAAGAGGGTGTCTTCCGCTTGTTAGGGGAAGGCGGAGGAATGCATGAGAGCGTGAACATTTACTGAGTGCCTCCCAGTTGCCATTATTCTGAGTGCTTTACAATGTTCTCATGTAATCTACAGGCACATGCACCATCTTACATGCATGTATAGTTGAAAAACTTGCCCGCAGGTCATCCAGCCACGCAGTAACCAAGCTTCAAATACAAGGCTATTTGACACCAACAGCCTCTGCTTTCAACATTATTTGTCAGAAAAAAGAAAAGAACACAGCTACTTCAAACGAGAAAAGGGTTGCTGGGCGTGGTGGCTCATGCCTGTAATACTAGCACTTTTGGGGGCTGAGGCGGGCAGATCGCTTGAGCCCAGGAGTTCCAGGCTGCAGTGAGCTAGGATGGCGCCACTGCACTCCAGGCTGGGTAACGAGAGAGACCCTGTCTTTAAAAAAAAAACTAGAAAAAAAATTTAGCTTCCAAGCCCAGTTCTGTCGTTAACTAATATCCTTTCGGCTTCCCATGCAGATGATCCTGCTGAGACAGAGCTGGGCATTCAGCCACACAGGCCCGAGCACAGCACAACTCTAGAAACTGCCATGTACACAGCACATGAGTGGCACAACTCAGCAGCCCTGTGCCAAGGCTCAGACCTACTTTCCCCACATTATTGGGTTGCTGTGAGGGAAAAGAGGTTTGAAAATTATAGCATTCTTTGGCGGGGCACAGTGGCCTGTGGTTGTAATCCAAGCACTTTGGGAGGCTGAAATGGGTGGATCGCTTAACCCCAGGAGTTCAAGACCAGCCTGGGCAACATGGTGAAACCCCTTCTCTACTAAAAACACAAAAATTAGCCAGGTGTGGTGGCATGCACCTGCAGTCTCAGCTACGGGGGAGGCTGAAGCACGAAAATCACTTGAACCCACGAGGCGGAGGTTGCAGTGAGCTGAAATCATGCCACTGCACTCCAGGCCTGGGCGACACAGCGAGACACGGACTCAAAAAAAAAAAACAAATTATAGCATTCTAAACAGGTAAAACAATATTAACCTTATTAGTACAAGTATAAACTAAAGATCTTTCTCCCACATCCTTTTACATGGGCTTTGGTCAAAAAAAGATGGCCAGGGCCAGGAGCAGTGGCTCATGCCTGTTATCCCAGCACTTTTCGAGGCTGAGGCAGAAGGATCACCTGAGGTCAGGCGAACTGAGGGAAGTAGAAGGAGCTGGCAGGTGGAACGGGGGCAGAATCTAGTCAGGCCCTAAGGCTAGTCCTATAAACAATGGCGCCCCCATAGGGTTGTTCGAGATCAGCCTGGTCAACATAGTGAAACCCCACCTCTACTAAAAAATAAAAAATACAGGGTGGTGGCGGGCACCTGTAATCCCAGCTACTTGGGAGGCTGAGGCAGGAGAATAGCTTTAACCCAGGAGGCAGAGGTTGCAGTGAGCTGAAATCACA
>NW_016107320.1:12577551-12578631 GCF_001604975.1 Cebus imitator
ATGGCCAAAGGTCAAAGAACTCAGGTCTAAGGACCCATCCCATCCCACTGTCTCCCACCAGGAAAGTACCTGTTGCAATAGGTCTTCACCAGTTCTGCCAAGCACAGAGATGGCACATCCAGTCCCAGAAGCTTCACTATCTGCATGTAAGTGCTAGAAAATACATCCAAATCTACATACAACAGCGTGCAGATGGCTCCCATAGTTAGGGGCCAGTTATGCTGTCGACAGGTGATTAAGACACAGCACCCAACCAACACCTCCTTCTTTTGCAGCCTGGCAGCTCGGATGCCAGCATGCCGGTATGCCTGTTGGTAGTAGGCAACTGCTGTGTCCTCAAATGTTGGTGGCAACTGCAGAACTCGACAAAGGTCTCTCACTCGGCGGAGACCTAGGAAAAACCCATGGGAAGAGTTAGAGGGGTCAAAGGAGCTATCATGCAGTTCCTAGAACATTCTGCTAGGACTTACTTAGAACTGCTAAACTTGCCTCAGATACCAGATGCATAAATTATGTGCCTTTCTGCATAAACAGAAGTGACACTTGGTACCATCATTCTAAAGACACAAAAACATTTCTGTAAAGAAGTCACATTTCAACCTACTAGTTTTTGGAGGCTGGTTTGATTCAGGACCAAGCCAAAGTTTTAACCAGGCTCTTAGAGGCTACCTCTAACATACATCTGATCAAACCTAAACCTTATACTGAATTGCTGCCTTATCAGAACCATCCCACTTTATTTTCTTTTATTTATTTTTCTGAAATAGAGCCTGGCTCAGTCACCCAGATTGGAGTGCAGTGGGGCAATCTTAGCTCACTGAAACCTCCTCCTCCCAGGTTAAAGTGATTCTCCTGCCTCAGCCTCCTGAGTAGCTGGGATTACAAGTGCGTACCACCACGCCCACGCTGGTCTTGAACTCCTGACCTCAAGCGATCTGCCAGTCTCGATCTCCAAAAGTGCTCAGACTACAGGTGTGAGCCACCATTCCCATTTTAAATTCCTAACTGCCATTTGCTTCTACTCTACCTCACACCAGCAATGCTGAAAACAGGAAAAGCGAAGAGCAGGGGTAGGCCACC
>NW_016107320.1:12581169-12585105 GCF_001604975.1 Cebus imitator
AAGTGCTGGGATTACAGGAGTGAGCCACTGCTCCTGGCCTCCAGAGCTGCTTCCTTTGCAGGTTCCTTTCTCTCTTTACCTCCTGTTTTTCTCGACTGTAAAATGAGGAAGTTGAAATAAAATCGAGTGGCAAACCCAAATGCTTTTGGCGGCACGGCAGGAATGGCTAACGGAGTTTGGAGTGAAAGAATACGGAGTGATGGGGCTTTTGGCAAGCTGGAGGGTGCAAAAAGGCAGATTCAGATGTTTTTTAAAAACCTTGAGCTAGCCAAGTGTGGTGGCTCACACCTGTAATCCCAGCACTTTGGGCGACCAAGGCAGGTGGATCACCTGAGCTTGGGGGTTCAAGACCAGCCTGGGCAACATGGTGAAACCCCGTCTCTACTAAAAATACACAAAATTAGCTGGGCATCATGGTGCACATCTCTAACCCCAGCTACTCAGGAGGCTGAGACAGGAGAATCGCTTGAACCCTGGAGGTGGAGGTTGCAGTGAGGCAAGATCATGCCACTGCACTCCAGCCTGGGCAACAAGAGCAAGACTTTGTCTTTAAAAACAAAACAAAACAAAACTTGAGCTTTAAGATGCTCCACGATTCTGGCTCCAAAGTTCCTAGCTTGGTATAGAATAGATCAAAGAATCTTGAGTACAATTTTGCCGCTAGTGGCTTACAGGTCCCTGCCCTCTATTCACAGCTATGCTAAAAACTTCCTTTCTCTTACTACTGGACAACGGAAATTCCTGTACCTCTGACCTGAGTGGACTGGCAGGATGCTGGCCTGTTGACTAAGTGTTAGTTGACCCTTGAACACAAAGCAGCCAAACTTCCATTTTTACATTTTCCACAGGAGTATCACATGAGAGTGTTAACAGTGAGACATTAGGCCGGGTGTGGTGGCTCATGCCTGTAATCCCAGCACTTTGGGAGGCTGAGGCAGGCTGATCATTTGAGATCAGGAGTTTGAGACCAGCCTGGCCAACATGGTGAAACCTATCTCTACTAAAAATACAAAAATTAGCTGGGCGTGGTGGGGGGGCACCTGTAATCCCAGCTACTCAGGAGGCTGAAGTGGGAGAATCACTTGAATTCGGGAGGCAGAGGTTGCAGTTAGCTGAGATCACGCCACTGCACTCTAGCCTGGGCAACAGAACAAGACTCCATTTCAAAAAAGACAAAAACAAAACAAAACAAAAATGAGACTTTACTGAAGGGTTGAGGGACTTAAGGTTATTGTAAATAGATGAAAAATACTTGTGGGCCGGGTACGGTGGCTCAAGCCTGTAATCCCAGCACTTTGGGAGGCCGATGTGAGTGGATCACGAGGTCAAGAGATCGAGACCATCCTGGTCAGCATGGTGAAACCCCGTCTCTACTAAAACTACAAAAAATCAGCTGGGCATGGTGGCGCATGCCTGTAATCCCAGCTACTCAGGAGGCTGAGGCAGGAGAATTGCCTGAACCCAGGAGGCGGAGGTTGCGGTGAGCCGAGATTGCGCCATTGCAAACAAGACTGGGAAACAAAAGTGAAACTCCGTCTCAAAAAAAAAAAAAGAAAAGAAAAATACTTGTAAAACACGAATTGTCACAAGACTGTCTTCACAGTTCAAGAGGAAAGCATTCAAAACAAAACAAAACAGATCGGGCATGGTGGCCCATGCCTGTAATCCCAGCACTTTGGGAGGCTGAGGCATGTGGCTCAGTTGAGGTCAGGAATTCAAGACCAGCCTGGCCAACATGGCGAAATCCTAAAAATACAATTAGTTGGGCGTGGCGGCACATGCCTGTAATCCCAGCTACTCGGGAGGCTGAGGCAAGAGAATTGCGTGAACCCAGGAGGCACAGGTTACAGTGAGCCAAGAGTGCACCACTGCACTCCAGTCTGGGCGACAGAGCAAGACTCCATCTCAAACAAAACAAAACATACCTTTATGAAGTGTCAGTCCCTTCTTTTCCACATCCAATTTTTACACCTGATATTCAAACCTAAAGACATCATCCCCTCCCTAGGAGACTACTTTCTCAGAGTGTGAGAATCACTACTCCTTTTCAGAGACATCCCATCCATTTCCACAGGGCTTGATCACATTGGAGGGCCAAGGGACACAACGACACCCTTTCTCTTCAATTCAAATTACTCCAGTGTCATCACGGAAGGGGGCTTCAGCACATTAATCATGGGTGGGCTTTGGCAGTCCAAGCTCCCCATTTTCTAGACCTCCTGCTAGTGTGAAGTATGAGATGAGGACTTATTTTGGCTGTCTGACAGTTAATTAAGACACACTTGCACATGCGCACGTGCAAACACACACCACAGAGACATCCATTAGTTTCAGACACTGTGGTTGACATTCTTACTTGGGAGAAGATGTCCCTAAAGGCGACATAGCTTGCACTGGAGCAGTTCCTTGCATTATTACACAGCAGAGCATCAGACTCCCCTTATCCCCAGTTGTGTGCAGATCTTGAACCTACTTCAACTTTTTTTTAAGTGGGACTTTACAGAGCCCATCTACCTGTGACAGAAGCCTTGACATTCCTCTTGCCCCAACCTGATTGATTGTAAAGTGGGAAAGCAGTTTTATGATCCTGCAGCCAGTCATGGAAGGAGGAGAAGGCTGGTTGTCTTTCCCAGTCACACGTGTGCGAAACTTGCCGCGAGCCTAGAAGAGCCTGGTCCTGGGGCACACACCGGCTGGGAGGGAGGCAGGGTCTAGGCCAGAAGATGGCGCTCTCCACTAAGATGTGTAAGTTTGAGGTTCACTTTCTCAGGCAGAAATCCATTTATTTGGGAAATGTATTTGCCTTGCTCCAGTAAATCAGGACAGGTGTGGAAATAATCCTCGGTGCCCTCTCCACTACTCCCAACTCATCTAAAAGTTATCATTATTGGTGGTAGTGATTGGCTTTTTTTTTTTTTTTTTTTTTTTTTTGCGACCGAGTCTTGCTCTGTCACCCAGGCTGAAGTGCAGTGACACAATCTCAACTCACTGCAGCCTCCACCTCCCAGGTTCAATTCTCCTGCCTCAGCTTCCTGAGTAGCTGGGATCACAGGTGCCCACCACCAGGCCTGGCTAATTTTTGTGTTTTTAGTAAAGATGGGGTTTCACCATGTTGGCCAGGCTGGTCTGAAACTCCTGACCTCCTGATCCGTCCACTTCAGCCTCTCAAAGTGCTGGGATTACAGAAGTGAGCCATTGCACCTGGCAGTGATTATCTTTTTAACAGATGTCCCTCGAGCTGAGTACCCAGGGTGGGCTTGGCCAGAGCAGAAAGCTGCTGGGGGGAGACCATTGAACGGCAGCCCAGCTGTGAACCAGATGTATAATGCTGACATTGAGGCCAGAGTTCTTTCTAGAGGAGAGTAGAGGAAGGCACTGAGGAAGAGGAGGATCTGGCACCTGAATGAAGCCCTCTGCCCATCCTCCCTTGGTTGGCTGTGTACATTCTAGTTCACTGTCTGACTTTCTCTTTGGATGGAAGTCTCTGTGGGAACAATCTGGCTTTCTCATCCTTGTGTCCCCAGGAGGACCTCCTAAAGTGCAGGCTGGCACTCAGTAAAGAGGAGTCCAACTCCTGTGAATTCCTGTCCTAGGAGGGCCTGTCCAAAACACCAAATAGGCCAGGCACGTGGCTCATGACTGTAACCCCAACACTTTGGGCGTCTGATGTGGGAAGATAGCTTGAGACCAGGAGTTCAAGACTGTCCTGGGCAACATAGTGAGAACCCCCTCCCCACTCAAAAGAAATTAGCAGGGCATAGTGGTACGCACTTATAATCCCAGCCACTTGGGAGGCTAAGGCAGGAGGATCACTTGAGCCCAGGAGTTAGAGGCTGCCATGAGCTATGATTGCACTAATACACTCCAGCCTGGGCAACAGAGTTGAGACCCTGACTCTAAAAAAATAAATAAATAAATGTGATTCTTCTTCATTGA
>NW_016107320.1:12586786-12610435 GCF_001604975.1 Cebus imitator
AAAAAAAAAAAAAAAAAAAAAAAAAAAAAAAAAAAAAAAAAAAAAAAAAAAAAAAAAAAAAAGAACAGCTCATAGATCAGAAATAGTCTGTTTAAACCTTCCTATCCATATCGAACATGATGATGTTGAGGTAAGAGGGGCCCTTCCTCTAAGTGAAAATACAACAGTTATTTATTTATTTAGAGATGGAGTTTTGCTCTTGTTGCCCAGGTTGGAGTGCAATGGCACGATCTTGGCTCACTACAACCTCTGCCTCCCAGGTTCAAGCGATTACCCTGCCTCAGCCTCCCAAGTAGCTGGAATTGCAGGCATGCACCACCACGCCCAGCTAATTTTTGTATTTTTAGTAGAGATGTGGTTTCTCCATGTTGGTCAGGCTGGTCTTGAACTCCTGATCTCAGGTGATCCACCCACCTTGGCCTCCAAAAGTGCTGGGATTACAGGTGTCAGCCATGGCGCCCGGTGAAAATACAATACTTACCCTATGTACTTCTGGAGGACCCAGAGATGTGGAAAGCATGTATTTGTAAGAATTACATTAGCCCAAAACCCCAGCACTTTGGGAGTCCAAGGTGGGCAGATGACAAGGTCAAGAGACGGAGACCATCCTGGCCAACATGGTGAAACCCCATCTCAACTTAAAAAAATATATACAAAAATTAGCTGGGCATGGTTGCAAGTGCCTGTAGTCCCAGATACTGTGGAGGCTGAGACAGGAAAATCACTGGAACCCAGAGGGTGGAAGTTGCAGTGAGCTGAGATCGCACCATTGCACTCCAGCCTGGGTGACAGAGCAAGACTCCGTCCAAAAAAAAACTTAAACAATCTTTATTTGAAAAATAGTACCATACATTCCTAATGCTGTTTAACTTCAGTAAGAGCAATTTCTGCAACAACTAGTGAACAGTAGCTAAACTTACAGAGATCAATCAGAAGTGCTTTAAAGGGAGCAGCACTGACTGACGTTCTGCTGAGTCTCTGGGCATTCAGGACCCAGGGAAAACAAAATCAAACTGGCAATGGTGAGAGCTGAGAGCTGAACCGCCACATTAGAAAGGCAGCACCCGGGCCTCCAGTGATGAGCAGAGTAACTCGGCCTCCATCTCCCTGTCCCTCGAGAGCACCGTGAGCTCCTCCCCAGAACCCACTTCTCGGCTTCCCTTCACTGGACTCCCACCAGGCCCCCACTGGACCATGGTGGTGACCTCTCTGGCCCTGCCAGGGACTGGGCGCAGAGAGGGGAGGGGCAGCCGACGGGCATGAGGCAGGCAGGCAGCCTATGGCCTCTGGGCGCATCCTGCTCCGGCCAAGACGCCTCCTCAGGGCCCACCCCAGCCCTGCTATGGCCCTCCAATTTCTTTTTTTTTTTTTTTTTGAGATGGAGTTTCGCCATGTCACCCAGGCTGGAGTGCAGTGGTATGATCTCAGCTCACTGCAACCTCCACTTCCCAGGTTCAAGCAACTCTCCTGCTTCAGTCTCCCAAGTAGCTGGGATTACAGGTGCCCACCACCATGCCTGGCTAATTTTTGTATTTTTAGTAGAGACAGGGTTTTACCGTGTTGGCCAGGCTGGTCTTGAACTCCTGACCTCAGGTGATCTGCCTGCCTCAGTCTCCCAAAGTGCTGGGATTACATGTGTGAGCCAGTGCACTCAGCCTTCTTTATAATTTGTATGTGTCACAAAATACTGTTGTTTTGGTTCTTTTATTTTTTGGAGACAGGGTCTTACTCTGTCACCCAGGCTCCCTGCAGCCTTAAACTCCTGGGCTCATGCAGTCCTTCCTACTTGGCCTCCCAAGAAGCTGGAATTATAGGTGTGCACCATGCACATCTATTCATTTTTTATTCTCTCTTTTGTAGAGATGGGGGGTTCTCACTATGTTGCCCAGGCTGGACTCAAACTCCTGGGCTCATAGTATCATGCCTCAGAGTGCAAAGTGCTGGGATTACAGGTGTGAGCCTCTGCACCCAGCTGACTTTTTTTTTTTTTGGAGCACTGAAAAAAAAAAAAAGTAAAAGCTATTGTTGACTTGAAGGCTATACAAAAAAAGGAGGCAGGCTGTAGTTTGCTGACCCTTGTTCTAGGTCTACAAGTCAGACAGGTTATAAGATCAAGTCCACTCTTTTTCTTTTTTTTTTTTTTGAGACGGCGTTTTGCTCTTGTTACCCAGGCTGGAGTGCAGCGGCACAATCTTGACTCACCGCAACCTCCGTCTCCCAGGTTCAAGTGATTCACCTGCCTCCGCCTCCTGAGTAGCTGGGATTACAGATATGCACCACCACACCCAGCTAATTTTGTATTTTTATTAGAAATGGGATTTCTCCATGTTGGCCAGGCTGGTCTTGAACTGCTGACCTCAGGTGATCTACCCACCTCGGCCTCCCAAAGTGCTGGGATTACAGGCGTGAGCCACCGTGCCCGGCCATAAGATCGAATCCTGTCTTAACAACTCACAGTGTGACTTAGGCAGGAGAGTGCTGCCGCTTCTGGATCTGTTTGCTCAGCCGTACAGTGGAGACATTATCACCTGGATGAGACTGATTAAAAACAGTACATCTCAGCGCGGGGCTTCCTTTTGTAGTCAAGGTCTAGGCTGAAGTGAGCTGTCCATAAGGACAGAGGCAGCTTTTTCTCAACTCTGTGAGAGCCATATGGTGTCCCCAAGGTGACTCTTTCCCGGGCTTAAAATACAGGCTTCTGTATAAAGTAATACAAAGTCGAAAGGCCAAGTAAGGACATATTCCCGCAGGAAGCTTTTTGGCTTTGGAAAACCCTGCCCTCAAAGGGCTCAAGGAAGCCAGTTTCAAGTCAGAAGTGGCAGCTCATGACTTCCCATTAGGGGAAAACTTCAGGGCCCAAAAGCTGATGCCCGCAGAGGAGCCCAGGGAACAGGCTCCCTTTGTTAAGAGACTGGGTCCCAGGGCTAATGGAAGCTGCTGTGCTGACCATTGGCCTCAGATAAAGAATGGTAACCACGCCCTGTAAGTGACGGTTTTCCTGGCTGGGGGTGGGCAGGGTGTCCCCCAGCAAGTCCCCATTTTGATCCATAGGTGGCTATGATTGTAACCTGGGCTGGAAGGGACCTTTGTGACTGTTGCAGCCTTTTTTTTTTTTTTTTTTTTTGCATAAGGGGATTGTTAGCCAGGAAAGATTCTCCTGGGAATCATATCAGTCCTTGTCACAGAACACACATAGCCGCCAGCCACCGAGAGGCATGGAGATGCGGGGTGATTCTACCTTCCTTTTAAAGTGTAGCTATTTATGAGAGGAAAATTCCTGGAACAAGTCAAAACAACAGTGTTACCTCTTGGTGGTGAGGAAATTAGGATGTTTTTCTTTTCCAAGAACAAACATGTTATGATGTTACTTAGAAAAATCTAGAGTCAGGGCTGGGTGCGGTGGCTCATGTCTGTAATCCCAGCACTTTGGGACGCCAAGGCCGGTGGATCACCTGAGGTCAGGAGTTCGAGACCAGCCTGGCCAACATGGTGAAACCCTGTCCCTACTAAAAATACAAAAATTAGCTGGGTGTGGTGGGCACCTGTATTCCCAGCTACTTGGGAAGCTGAGGCAGGAGAATTGCTTGAACCCAGGAGGCAGAGGTTACAATGAGCTGAGATGGCACCATTGCACTCCAGCTTGGGCGACAAGAATGAGACTTTGTCTCAAAAAAAAAAAGAAAGAAAAGAAAAATCTAGAGTGAGTGAGCAGATAGCAGAGTGGGAGGAGCAGCAGGTTCTATTGCTCTTCCAGAATGGAGCACAATGAACTTAGAACACCTTAGGTCACCTAAGAACAACTGGGGCCACCTGGCTGAGTAGCTGGGCGCCTACCAAGCCCCTGGAGCTTTGGGGCTTGACTTCAACTCAGCATTCTGGATTTGGGAAAGTTCACTGTTTATGTTGTTCATGTAACTTATCCTGTGATTATTTCCCTTGTGTGTGTTTGTATGTGTGTATGTGTGTGTGTGATGGAGTCTTGCTCTGCCACCTAGGCTGGAGTAATGGCATGATCTTGGCTCACTGCAGCCTCTGCCTCCTGGATTCAAGTGATCCTCCTGCCTCAGCCTTGCAAGTAGCTGGGATTACAGGCATGCACCAACATGCCCAGCTACTTTTTGTATTTTTAGTAGAGACGGGGTTTCACCATGTTGGCCAGGCTGGTCTTGAACTCCTGACCTTAGGTGATTCATCCACCTCAGCCTCTCAAAGTGCTGGGATTACAGGCATGAGCCACAGCACCTGGCTTGGTGTTTTTTTGTTTTGTTTTGAGGTGGAGTTTCGCTCTTGTTGCCCAGGCTGGAGTGCAATGGCACGATCTCAGCTCACTGGAACCTCTGCCTCCGGGGTTCAAGTGATTCTCCTGCCTCAGCCTCCTGAGTAGCTGGGATTACAGGCATGTGCCACTACACCGGGCTAATTTTGTATTTTTAGTAGAGACAGGGTTTCTCCATGTTGATGAGGCTGGTCTCAAACTCCTGACCTTAGTGATCTGCCCACCTCGGCCTCCCAAAGTGCTGGGATTACAGGCTTGAGCCACTGTCCCTGGCCTTTATTTTTTTTTTGCTTTCCATTATTAGCCACTAGGCTAAGGGGACTCAAAAGATGGTTGTGTCTCCCTCCTTGGGCTGGAATTTGAAAAATACAATAGCCTGGCCCCGAGGGCTGGGTTTGGTGGCAGTAGCAGGAACCACAAAGGGAGAACTCCAAAGCAAGGGGGATAAATCTGAGACAGAAAAGTTAGGGTTATTTGTGTAATTAAACTTTCCTTCCTTGAAGACCCTCCTTTGAAGGGTAGTACCATTTTATTTATTTTAGAGGGCTGTTTTATTAAGAGAAATTGTCTTCATGTCACTTCATATGGCGGTCAATGTCCACTTGGGATCACCAGACCTCTCCAAAAGCAGGGAGGCCTTCAGGGAAGCTCCCCCATCCCAGCCTAGGAGTCTCACAGGCACCGCCCATCTCTCTACAACATGACTCATCTCTAAGAGCAAAAGCATCGCCTCCATTCCAGAAGGTCTTGGACCTTGGAATATGGACCATGTGCACTGCTTGCTGGGCAGACACACCTCTCACCTCCTCAGATAAGGCCTGGGGTTTTGGAGAGATGAGCTCCAGAGGAGACTCCTGTGCAGCCCTAATACCCTCTATTCAGACATGGACCAACTAAGTTGACTGAACAAGGACCTGGTTCCCAGATGGGGCAGGTCTGAGCCCAGCCTGAATTCAACTCATCCCCCCAAAGTGAAGACATCACTCTGTGGGAACCTGTGTGTGCGCCTGGTGGGGATGGGAACTAAGGAAAGACTCTGTTCCTCTGCTCAGCTGCAAAGGAAAAGGGGACAGCTCCTTCCAACGAGGTTTCTCTGGCCAGTGCCATGATCCCTTAGGCCAAGATGAAGGGTGCGTCCAAAGGGACCGGACATGTCCAGTCCTTACTGAGAAAAAGGGCCTTGGGACTCCTGGGCACCAGGCAAGATGGCAGCAGCAAAAATCCCAGTGAGAGACCCTCACAGGATGAGAAACACTGGTCATCACCCACCCCTACCAAGAGGTTTCCCAGGAAGACAAAAGACATTTTTATCGCTCCCATACCAAACTGCAGACACAAATCTTTGAAAGGTAGTACCATTTTATTTAGTGTTATAGGAAATTTTGGGTTACTTCTTAAAAACAAAACCAAAGAAATTCAGAAGTCCCAAAGAAAGAAAGCAGGAAATAATAAATTCTAGAATCCAAAAATGCTGAGCAATCCTTCATTTGGAGGAAGGGGGCGTCAGTTAAGCAGCTCACACAGTAGATACGGAGAAACCACGGAGTTGAGTTTGGTGTGGATACTAGAAATTAAGTTCTCCACCTAAGGCAATTAATTTTTTAGCCATGAGGGATAATGAGTAGTTCTAGAAAAAGAAAAAAGTAGACTGGAAGAAGGGACCCAGAGAGGGAGGATGGCGTGTCATTTAACATCAAATTGCCTCTCTCTACAGTATGTGGCTGAGCATCATGGCCAGTCCTCCGTCTCTGCCCCATTGAACTCCCACTGTTAGCAAAACTGAGAAGCACACACCTGTATCTCCTTCATACAGGCACGTGCACACACACCTGTATCTCCTTCATACAGGCACGTGCACACACACCTGTATCTCTTTCATATAGGCACGTACACACCTGTATCTCCTTCATATAGGCACGTGCACATACACCTGTATCTCTTTCATATAGGCACGTACACACCTGTATCTCCTTCATACAGGATTATGCATAGCCCTCACCAATCAGGGCCCACAGCTGTCACTATGGCAAAGGGCAAACTTGCTCCGAATCCACTCTGCCTTCTTGACGAGGTGAACACACCAGAGTAAGAGGGAGGGCAGGACACCTGCCAAAGCCTGAGGAATGAGATGATCTGAAACAATTGGTCAAAGGCTGGCCATTTCAGAAAGCTAGTCTCCAACTGCAGTTTATGGGTAATGAATTTGATACTTCCCTCAAGTCCTGACTGCTCTTTCTGGAGGCAGCCAGGCCAGGCCAAGAAATGAGCTGCTCTGGCTTCTCCAGAGCACAGCCACCTCCCAGGGCCCATGGGCATCTGCAGCAGTTGGAAAGAGGTCCTAGCTCTTCTGAGACATAGCCCATTCGTAGGATTCTCCAGTGCCCCAATTCACTAATATCTGCTAATGGCTCAGAGCAGGCTAAAGCTTCTCCTAGATAACGCCTCCCACAAACTGACTCCTCAGGGACAGCTGTTAACTGAATGACTTCCAGCTTATCTACTTTGGGAGGTGCAGGAATGCTATAAACTGAATTTTTTCCCAGCAGCAGCAGAAGCCAGGCACCCTTGAGTCAATTGTCCTTCATTGTCCAGAGCTCCCAAGTGGCATTTCAGAGCACAGGAATTCACTCCTCCACCCAGATGTCCCTCTCATGTGGACCGAGTCACACGCCCCAGGTCCCAGCAGCAGACATGTCCAAACCACCATCCTCACAAACACTGCAGGTCTCCACACCAGCTCTCCACTGGAGGAAGAACCACGCAGAGCACACCTGCCCCCCAGTGCACTTGGGTTATCACAGTAAAAATACATTTATATCAAGTAAAAAACATAATGCGGGACAAAAATATACATGCACATTTTCTGTCTTTCTTTTTTTTTGAGACAGAGTTTCGCTGTGTTGCCCAGGCTCCAGTGCGGTGGTGTGATCTCAGCTCACTGCAACCTCCGCCTCCCTGGCTCAAGCGATTCTTGTGTCTCAGCCTCCTGAGTAGCTGGGATTATAGGTATCCACCACCACGCCCAGCTAATTTTTGTATTTTTAGTAGAGATGAGTTTTTGCCATGTTAGCCAGGCTGGTCTCGAACTCCTGACCTCAAGTGATTCGCCCGCCTCAGCCCCCCAAAGTGCTGGGATAACGGGCATGAGCTACCGCTACTGCGTCCAGCCATACATGTACATTTTCAGAGTTCAAGCGACTATACAGTTTTCTTTATAAGTATGTAAATAAATTTCGTAGCACTACAAAAATACAAGTCATCTGAGAAGTTTATAGTGGTCCCAGTACTATAGGAGAGAATTAAATAAAATAGCGGTAGATAATTAAAAGCTAATTAGATAAATCAAGTTACAGTATCATCCTTCAGATTAAAGTGCGTTAATGAAACCAATGCCACAGCAAACAAAATCCTGCAATGGGATTCCACTGCCAATAATCTTGCCTCTTACCCTCAATGTAACAAGGACATATATAAAAGAGATTCCTGATTTAATAACTGCTATCATCTCCACCTCCACCCACGATATCGGCCTGTGATATTCTTCCCATAAGAGAGATGTCAAGATTTGATGAGATTCTATCACAGCCAGGAGAAAAAAATGAGCAATACCAGAAACATTCTAATTCCAGTCTTAAGTGAGTAACAACAAAATTACCTGAAAAATCTGAACTGGTGCTTTTAGCTAAGGAGGAAGCAAGTATCCTAGTTTAAAAAAAAAAAAAAGTTTATAAATCTAGTTTCAAAAATACAAATCCAAAAATAAGTATCATCTTCTTGCTCTGCACAATTTTATAACAAGGGGGTAAAATGGTGGTGTCTATTCATGAAGGAAATGGAAAAGAAGCAACTATTTGAAGGCTGAGGCATTCCTGTTTTCTACTGACTTTTATCTTTTATTAACTACATTAAGCCCTTCACTACAATTTCCCCAGTATCCGAGAAATAATTTGGGTTTCCTTTTGGGCAGGGACAGAAACTGTTCAAAGGACAGACATACAGATGCAGTTCAATCCCTTTGGGGTCCAATCCATGGTCTCCTGTCCCCTGCACAGTGAAGGGACTTCTTCCTTTTTTTCTTCAGACAGAGTCTCACTCTGTCACCAGGCTGGAGTGCAGTGGCAAGATCTCGGCTCACTGCAACCTCCCCCTTCCTGGTTCAAGTGATTCTCCTGCCTCAGCCTCCCAAGTAGCTGGGACTACAGGCGCCCACCACCACACCCTGCTAATTTTTGTAATTTTAGTAGAGATGGGGTTTCACCGTGTTGGCAGGATGGTCTCCATCTCTTGAACTCGTGATCTGACTGCCTCGGCCTCCCAAAGTGCTGGGATTACAGGCATGAGCTGCTGCACCTAGCCTCTTTCTTTCTTTTTTTTTTTTTTTAAGATGGAGTCTCACTCCTGCCCAGACTGGAGTACAACGGCACAATCTTGGCTCACTGCAGCCTCCATCTCCCAAGTTAAAGCAATTCTCCTGCCTCAGCCTCCCACGTAGCTGGGATTACAGGCACATACCACCACACCCAGCTAATTTTTGTATTTTTAGTAGAGATGGGGTTTTGCCATGTTGGCCAGGCTGGTTTCGAACTCCTGACCTCAAGTGATCCACCCGCCTCTGTCTTGCAAAGTGCTGGGATTATAGGCTGGCCTGAAGGGGCTTCTTCATCTTGGGGAGCTGATGGACCCTGCCTCTGCCGCTCACAAGGAGTGTTGCTGAGGAAACCAGGGCACCAAGCAAAGGCACAGGGGAAAGGGCCAAGTAATCCTACTGACATCATTCCACACTTGCCAGAACTGTGTTAGCGAGTGTGTGGACCACCCAATCCCCCAGCAAGGCTCTGAACAGGCTGGTGTAGCCAGCAGGAGCCCACTATCATAAGGAGGGGCTTTAACCAAGTTCATCAAATTGAATAAAAAGTGATTCTTTTAAGTTCCGGGATTCTACTTTTCCTATCTCCAGTAGAAGGGCCCTGGATCTAAACAGCACATTTTAAGGCTAGCAAGTAGTAGAAGCTGATGTTTAGACAAGGCTGCCTGTTCAAACCCTGAAAGGCATACTCAGAGGCTTTCTCTAAATGCCTCTGCTCCCATCGAAAAACCAGATCCAAGTCTGAGAAGCTGGGTAGGTTTACATGGTATCAAAATTTAACATCTGCAGCCAAAAGCCACACCTGAGCTACTCAAAAGCCAAGAAAGTACGTGTATGTAACACAGCACCAATCGTGTGGTCCTTTTCTCATTTAAAGCTCTCAGGTAAGCTTTAAGAACTGTAGGATACATACTGAAAAAAAATCTCAGTATGAAAGAAAACCCCAGTGTTAAAATACATCAATACCTCCTGTGCCATCTGAATCTCGGGCTCAGGATCAGATCTTATGACCATGTCTCTGGTGGGCATAAAATATTTACAACCTAGTTAAAGGCACAGTGGCATTTAAAAATAAAGCCTTGGGAATGTACAGTAAAAGATTCATTGTAATCATTAGCCTGGCTTCCATTGGTAGAATTCACTCTTGCCGATAACACGCAAGGGAGATGGCAATTTGGAGCCTGCTGGCTGGTTATCAGGCAGAGCAAGTCCTTGACCCCGGGAGCAGATGAAAGCGAACTGTCAGAAATGTCTTGGTGGTTTTTTCCTGCTGATTTACATCTTTCCTGCTTTTTTGCCAACCTGGGTTGGGATGCGGAGGATGTTAGGGGTTTCTTCCATGACTCTGACGAGCAGGTTGTCAATGTAGTCCTCCAGCTCGCGGACCTGGAACTCCTTCTTGCTTATTGTTTCCTTCTGTTTGAGGACCAGCTGGATCAGCTCATCATGGGTCAGCTGCGTGTAGGCAAATGCAGGGTCCGAGGGGCTGTATTTCTTTTGAGAGAAGGAACAAGTTGGAAAAAAGGAGTTATCAAAGCAGCACAGAAATCTAAAACCTAAAAGAAGTACAAAGGAGGAAAGCATGACTAGTGATCTGGGTCTCTTAGGAATCCGTTTTCTTTCTTTTTTTTTTTTGGATACGGAGTCTCACTCTGTCACCCAGGCTGGAGTGCAGTGGCGTGATCTTGGCTCACTGCAACCTCTGCCTCCCGGGTTCAAGCGATTCTCCTGCCTCAGCCTTCTGAGGAGTCTCACTCTGTCACCCAGGCTGGAGTGCAGTGGCGCGATCTTGGCTCACTGCAACCTCCACCTTCTGGGTTCAAGCGATGAATACCTCCTGTGCCATCAGAATCTCGGGCTCAGGATCGGATATACGACCACGTCTCTGGTGGGCATAAAATATTTACAACCTAGTTAGAGGCACAATGGCATTTAAAAATAAAGCCTTGGGAATGTACAAGCTTTCTCAGCCTCCTGAGTAGCTAGGACTACAGGCATACGACACCATGCCTGGCTAATTTTTGTATTTTTTAGTAGAGACAAGTTTTTACCATGTTGGCCAGGCTGGTCTTGAACTCCTGACCCCAGGTAATCCTCCTGCCTCAGCCTCCCAAAGTGCTGGGATTACAAGCATGAGTCACTGAGCTCAGCCAGGGAATCTGTTTTCAATTCACAGCGAAAACAGGCTATTGACTAATGAAGTTTTCTGGAAAGGGCCAGATAGCACATATTTGAGCCTCTGTGGGCTACAGATGGCCTTTGTTAACATGTTGGTTTTTTGGTTTGTTTGTTTTGTTTTATTTTGTTGTATGACCTTTTAAAAAACCATACTTGGCGCACAGGCGAGGACTCTGGGCTTGACTCAGGGTTTGGGTTTTCAGCAATGTCATAGCGGGAGGACTCAGTCCTCCAAATGAGTGCTCACTTCTCTGAGAACACTAGGAGCTCGCACAACCAAACACCTGGTCTCAGGGCTAGAGATGAGCCCCAAGCCAGAGGCGGCCCAGGAAGACACAGCCGTGACAGAAGGTACACGTGGGGAAGGGCTGACACAGCCGTGACAGAAGGTACGGGGGCAAGGACTCTCCTTCCAGGGCAGCAGGTTGAGGTCCAGCCCAGACCATCCGCTCCTGCTAAAGCTGTGCTCAGAAGGACTCAGTGAGCAGGTGGATGCGGTGGACACCAGGGACCCCACTTCACATCATTTCATACTTGAGAAACATGCGCAGTCAGAGCCAGGCGCCACCGCGCCCCATCCTCACCCATGACCATCTAGGCACACCCTTGGGTACACAGCGGCCGGTCCCAGAGCTCAGTGTTCCAATCCCAACGAGAGCACGCACCCTGTGGAGTCACTGTGCTTTATCAGCATTTATAATCTGGGGCCCCTGGAATCCAGCTGCAAGCCCAAGCAGCTGCACCGTGAGGAGACGCCAGGTAAAGCTTAAATGAAAAGTCACATGCTGTGCAAGTCCCCAGTAAGAAAAAAAAGTAACTTTTCTTGAAATCTGTAGCCTGAGATCTACATGTTTAAATAATCAAGATGACTTTGCTGGCAGAACCCTGAGGCAGGAATAGCTTGAGCGCCCAAGAGTCTAACGGTTTCACTGTCTACCAGGAAGACTAAGAGACAACCTTCTCCAAGAATCAACACTCGCTCCTCAGTGACAGGATAGGAGCCCCAGTTCAGTCCAGTGATGTGAACTGCCTGGACATGACCGGAAGTCAGAGGAGGGATCCCAGCCCTCCCATCCCGGCCAGAACAGAAGCACGATGATGGTGGTACTAACTTAGACACAACACCAACATTTCCATAGATAGAGCGGGCTGCACCCCACCCAGGCTGCACATTTAGAGGTGAGACGCTGGACCGCTTTTCCAAAATCTGCTTCTCCCCTAATCTTTGTTTTTTAAAAACCTTGAAGGCATGCATTCACAGCGCACTTCATCTGGGCCTCAGTCACTGTAGATGTGACTTCCCAAACAATACATCATCGAAAAGGTGCATGTCTGGAAAAGAGTCCTGGAGATTGGCTGCACAACAATGTGAACGTACTTAATATCTTTTTTTTTCCCCCACAGAGATGGGGTCTTGCTATGTTGCCCAGGCTGGTCTCGAACCCCTGAGCTCAAGTGATCCTCCTACCTTGGCCTCCCAAAGTGCTGTGATTCCAGGCATGAGCCACCACGCCCGGCCTTACATTTCATATCAAGGAAAAAAAGTCACCTCAGTAAATAATGGCAAAGAATATGTCCTCAAGGGATTTTAGATTACACCTCTGTCATAAAAGAATCTTATTTTTTTAAAAAAGTCTCAATACATAAGATACTCTGCATGGAGTTTGACAGAAAGAAGGATGCAGAAGCTGACACCTGAAGGTGTTTCCTGGGATTCTTTTTTTCTTCTTCTTCTTTTTTTGAGACAGAGTCTCGCTGTGACACCCAGGCTGGAGTACAATGCCACGATCTTGGCTCACTGCAACCTCTGTTTCCCGGGTTCAAGTGATTCTCCTGCCTCAGCCTCCCAAGCAGCTGGGATTACAGGTCACCCACCACCACACTCAGCTAATTTTTGTATTTCTAGTAGAGACGGTGTTTCACCATGATGACCAGGCTGGTCTCGAACTTGAAGTCACATCCTGACCTCAAGTGATCCACTTGCCTCAGCCTCCTAAAGTGCTGGGATTATAGGCATAAGCCACCATGCCCAGCCTTCCTGGGGTTCTTCATGATATGTTTTATAATGTCGGCCTCATACGACATAGAGTTTTACAGCTTTTTACTATTAGTAAGCATTTTTTCCATCATAACATTTTAGCAAAAATTGCTTTTCTATTGGATACTTAAAATCCCATTATATTTTAACTATTCCTCTATTGCTAGATATTTATGTTGTTTTCAATTTGTAAAATTATATATAACATTTTTATCAAAATGCATGAACATAAATCTTTGGCCATATCTCTAAGTACTTCCTTAAGTTAAATGCCTAGAATTGAAAATGTGTACACACTTAAGGTACTTCATATGAGCTGGGCACAGTGGCTCACAGCTGTAATCCCAGCACTTTGGGAGGCTGAGGCGGGGGAATCATGAAGTCAGGAGATCAAGACCATCCTGGCCAACATAGTGAAACCCTGTCTCTACTAAAATACAAAAAATTAGTCAGGTGTGGTGGCACGGCTGTAGTCCCAGCTACTCGGGAGGCTGAGGCAGGAGAATCTCTTGAACCTGGGAGGCAGAGGTTGCAGTGAGCCGAGATCATGCCACTGTACTCTAGCCTGGGCGACAGAGCGAGACTCTGTCTCAAAAAAAAAAAAGGTACTTCATACAAACTATCAAACAGCTATTTAATTTGGATTCTGTAATTCAAAGGGAAAAAAGAAATTATAAAACAATCCAGCTTTATAAAAAGTGAGTAATGGTCTTGGAAAAGAAGCGCAGAGAAAATACCCAGGAATGCAGGAAAGTACAGTGCCCATTGTCATGTATTTCCCACCAGGATTCTTACCCTGGACCTTTCCTTTTACATAGTTGTGATAATGACATACACTCAAATGTGCATCCAGCTTTTTCCATATCACAGATGATTTTTGGATCACGTTGGCTTTACTATTTTAAAACGGAAATGTTAAAGCCACCTGGGTAAATAATACACTCCCAGTTATAAATCATCTATAAAGGATGGAGGCCCTAAAACAACCACCAAGAAAAAAAAAATCACTGTAGTAACGATCCAGCTAACGTTTCATAACTTTAGCTATGCAATTTCTTTCCCTTAAATCTCTCTTACTTTGCAACATTCCAGAGTAGTTATCTTTATAAATACTGTCTTATGCCTTAACACAAAGCATCTATCATGTGGCAAGCCAATAGCTGAGCCTCCAGGAAACATCCCCTATTTACTCTGAATGTTTACTAGGCAAGGTCCAGAACCAAGAGATGTGTTGCAGGCAGGCAGCGGGGCGGCGGCCAGGCTTACAAATCATGAGCAAAATAAGCGCCAGTTGCCTTTGTTTTGAGCTAAGTTATTCTCTTAGGGCCAGGAGGTAAGCCCCTGAATGAAATGAGCTTTGAAGAGGGAATAAGATGGGAGCCAAAGGTCTTGCTAACTTCCCAGAAACAAGGTGTCTGTTTCTCTTTGGAGCTGCACTGCATTCCACAGTAAAAGGAAGAGGGATGGGAAGCTGCTGAATGACTAATTTTCATTGCCGTCCTCTTGATGCTGTCATTTTATCCCATTTCCTGATAAATATCATTAACTCCAGGAAGACAAGTGCTGCCTCTTCTATCTGCAACAACCACACAGAGCCAGGCAAGCTGGTTGACATAGATTTTTTGGCTAGGGCTGAAATGTGGTAGGTACACAGTTCTGGCTGTGGATGACAATTTTGAGACCAATGCTTACCACCTTCCCTGTCAGTGTGTCCTATAAAGAAAGAGTGGTGACTGGGCGCAGTGGCTAACTCCTGTAATTCCAACACTTTGGGAGGCTGAGGCATGTGGATCACCTGAGGTCAGAAGTTTGAGACCAGCCTGACCAACATAATAGAACCCCGTCTCTACTAAAACTACAAAAAAATTAGCTGGGTGTGGTGGTTCATGCCTGTAATCCCAGCTACTTGGGAGGCTGAGGCAGGAGAATCACTTGAACCTGGGAGGTGGAGGCTGCAGTGAGCCAAGATCACACCATTGCACTCCAGCCTGGGCAACAGAGCAAGACTCTATCTCAAAAAAACAGAAAGAAAGAGAAAGTGAGGCAAGATGGTAAGAAGATGTTAACTTGTTTTCAGCAATCTTCAGTTATGATTACTTGGCTTCTTTTACCAAAAACTTGGACTTCTAGCTTCCTGTGAACCTTTATTCCAGCGCTTACTGGCAGATATGCAATGCAGCCAGAGGGAATATCAACCATCCAGCACTTGAAAAACACTTTCAGCCAAGCATGGTGGTGCATCTGTAGTCCACGCTACTTGGGAGGCTGAGGTAGGAGGATCACTTGAGCACAGGAATTTGAGGCTGCTGTGAGCTATGATTGCACCTGTGAATAGCCATTGCCCACCAGCCTAGGCAACAGAGCAAGACCCCATCTCCATTAAAAAACAAAACAAGGCTGGGCACAGTGGCTCACTGCGAGTGATCACTTGAGCACAGGAGTTCGAGACCAGTCTGGCTAACATGGTGAAACCCCATCTCTACTAAAAATGCAAAAATTAGCTGGGTGTGGTGGCAGGCACCTATAATCCCAGCTACGCTGGAAGCTGAGGCAGAAGAACTGCTTGAACCCAGGAGGCGGAAGTTGCAGTGTGCCAAAATGGCGCCATTGCACTCCAGCCTGAGCAACAAAAGCAAAACTCCGTCTCAAAAAAATAAATCAATAAACTATTCAATATCCAGAGTCCATGGGACTGTAAAATCTATGATGAAAGTAAACTTTAGCGGCTCCAAACTAAATAAAACTAAGGTTTATTTCTACAGACTGCAGCTCCCAGTGTCAGTTGGGAAGTCCTTCTCTACATATTTGAAATACAACACACATCCTTGCCCCTAAAGGTCACCAATCCCTCAGTAAATCACTCTCTTCTAGCCCAGATGATACTGAATTGAAGACCAGGGATCTGCAGCAAGGCAGTATTCTAAATCTTTCAGATTTGAGAACCAGAAAGGGCAGGATGAAAACACTCCCAGGTAGAGTTCATCTGGGAGGCTGCTTTTGTATTGTGAGGAGTTGTTTTTTAATGTTAGCCCATGCTTTTCAAAGAGAAGAGAGCCTCCAAATGAGCAAGCTACTTCCTGGAAATTTAGCTTAAGGAAATAATCTAAAGGAGAAGAAAAACTTCCATATAGGAAGTTGTTGACTGTAGTGTTAATTCATAATGAAAAACAGAAAACAGGCTGGGCATGGTGCCTCTTGCCTGTATCCCAGCACTTTGGGAGCCCTAAGCAGGCCTATCACTTGAGCCCAGGAATTCAAGACCAGCCTGAGCAACATGGTAAAACCCCACCTCCACAAAAAATACATAAATTAGGCAGGTATGGCGGTGCTCGCCTGTAGTCCCAGCTACTTGGGAGGCTGGGGTGAGAGGATTGATTGCACCCAGAGGGTCGAGGCTACAGTGAGCCATGATCACGACACTCCACTCAGTCTGGGTAACACAGCAAGACCCCTTATCAAAAGAAATTTCCTGAATTTGATGAATGTCCTTACTGTCAGGAATATTTAGGGGTAAAAGGAGCATGAGGTAGGCCGGGCACAGTGGCTCATGCCTGTAATTCCAGCACTTTGGGAGGCCAAGGCAGGCGGATGACCTGAGGTCAGGAGTTCGAGACCAGTGTGGCCAACACGGTGAAACACAGTCTCTACTAAAAATACAAAAATTGGCCGTGCATGGTGGTGCACACCTGTAGTCCCAGCTGCTTGGGAGGCTGAGGCAGAATTGCTTGAACCCAGGAGGCAGAGTTGCAGTGAACCGAGATCATGCCACTGCGCTCCAGCCTGGGTGACAGAGCAAGACTCTGTCCCAAAAAAAAAAAAAAAAGTTCCCTGATTTTGATGAATGTCCTTACTATTAAGAATTACTCATTTAAGTATTTAGGGTTAAAAGGAACATGAGGTACCCAACTTACTTCCAAATGATTCTAAAAAAAAATGCCGACACCTGTGTGAGTACCTCCAGCAAGAGAGAAGGGGAGGGAGAGGATGCAGAGAGGTCGAGACTGCTGGGCAAATCTGGTCAAATGTTAACTAGTCGTGAACTGGGAGGAAGGGTTTGAAGGAGCTCTTTGTACTGTTCTTGCAACTTTCTTTTAACAGTTGGAATTATTTCAAAATGAAGTTACCAAAAAAGTACATATGTAATGATTGCAATTATCAGAATTTTACATTCTTGCCAAAAGAAAGGAAATGTGGGAAGAAAATCCCTGAGGTGAACGGGCCAGACTGTGGGTGACATCTTCTTCTCATTAAAAAGGGCCAGGCTGGGTGTGGTGACACACGAGTGTAATCCCAGCACCTTGGGACGCCAAGGTGGGAGGATCACTTGAGCCCAGGATTTCAAGACCAGCCTAGGCAACATCACAAAGCCCAATCTCTGTTAAGAAGGAGAAGTTTTAAATAAACTTTTAAAAAAAAGAAGGGTCACTATCAATCATGTTGCTTGAGACACAAAAATTTAACAATAACTAAACAAGTATAAGGTAATACAGAAATTATCCAGTGGAATGTCTGAAGTTTCCCAAGTTTATCCAAAGACTCCAGAGGTACAGCTAAGTGGCTCCTGCCACCACCGGCTGCCCAGGGAGAGGTATACGATGGTGACTATGGAAATGGGTGCTCTGTCAATCCTTAACAAATGCACCAGCTTCCCAGAAGACATACCTTCATCATGGCCTCGTTGTTCAAGTTCTCACTGATGATGGTCGCAGTTCCCAAGCTGGAGTTAGCAATCTTGGTAGCTGTTGTGTTCATTGGCTTCACAGGATGAGGTCTAAAGAGAAGGGGAAAAGAATCTTTAGACCTTTCTGTCATGGCAAAACTGAGCAACTGCCCACCGAAAAGATGGCAGCCAGTAAGCCAGACAAGTGGCAGGTGGGTCACACGCTGTCCTCATCTCTGGGCCAACGCACTCCAATGTCTCAGTTCCTGTGGAAACAAAAGCAGTCAGGACTGGGCTGCCACATGCAAGCCTGCAAAGCACGTCCTTGCCCAGGTGTCCTGATGTCCTCAACGGGACCCTTGGTCTTGTCACAAACATCAGGAGAACATTAAAGGCAATCTCTTATTTTTTTGAGGCAACCAGAGCCTAGGCATTCACTGTGCAACTCTGCAGAGGCTTCTGTTCCTCTACAGTAAAGAGAGTTCAGAACAAACACGTAAGCTGCACGACAGGCAGTGCGTGAAGTTTTTGACACTGCTAGATGCTACTACCGCTCAGTGCTGGTCAGTTCTGAGACTGTTAAGATATTGGCGGCATTGCGTTTGTGCAATGTGACAGCTTCAAATCCGACTGTGCAGAACAACTCCTAAACTCTATTTGAAGACTATTATGTCCTTGCTATAAACACAGCAGTGTCTTGAGGTAATCCCACCACAAGGGGCAGTCCTACCAGCAGGTTGTCACATCAGAACGTCTGTGTGGTTAGAAAGCGTAACCTCTGCAGGTAGAAAGCCAAGCGGACATTGCTCACATCACATCACAAAGACAGTCTCCCCCATTGCTCACCTGTGCTTGGCTGGCGCTGTTCCAGCGCTCAGCTGAGCTGAGATTGGATGTGTCTCCGAGGGTGAGACCCAGGCCTGGAGGGGTGGCTTCCTCTTGCCAAAATTCTCAACTCTACCAGCGGAGCCCTCTGCTGTGGCTTTTTTTTGAGATTCTGCTGTGCTAGTGTGGTAAGTGTCAGAATGTGCAGAGCTGGTGAAAGAGTGTGTGGCAGGAAAGGTCTCAGAAGGGGAGGGGTTGGGTACAGGATTCTCCGGGGACGTGCCAGGAGGCGGGCTTGGACTCCCATTTCCCATTGGTTTTTCTTCCTCGCCACCATTGGGGCCTGGCAGCTGTTTATCCAAGCTTGAACTCTTGCCAAGATGTGGTTTGTGAATTCCGAACCTTGTGGTCTGCTCTGAAGGAGCTGTGACAGATGCTTGGGGTGCTTGTGGCCTGAAATCACGCAGGCTCTCCCCCACCGCCAACCCATCTGCCTCGCCACTCGGCTCCTTTCCCTTCTCTGGACAAGGGAGTACCATGTTTGGGGACAAAGCTCCTACGTCCAGAGTTGACAACTCTGCTGTCTCTCCATCATCTTTAGCCTGTGCGTCATCTTCAACCTGATCTACTCTTTCATCATCTGATGCAACTTCAGGAATGGAAGGAAGGCTTAAGTTCAGATCGGCCATGATTGGAGATTTAAAATCTGAGGCAGACTGAAGGTCACTCAAGGGATCAGACAATAAACCTTCGTGGTCACTGGCCTTGCTCTGATACTGAGTCACAAAGGCATCACCTCCCTCTGTCCTAAAGAGTGGTGTGTCTTTTGCTGAGCTTGCTTCTCTCATGGGGCCTTCGGAGAAACTATCCTCCTGGGAGGGGAGGAGGAGGTGATCAGCCAGGGAGGCTGGCGTACCGCAAGTCGCTGGCCCAGGCGTGGTCGCCGATTCCCTCTCTGAGTCCTCTGCATGGGGAGAAGCAGGAGGTTCCCTGTCAGATGGGTTTCCAGCGACAGCCCATGCAGCGGTCACCTCCTGGGGACAACTGCTGTGTTCTTCCACCAGTGGGGCGGCTCTCTCCACTGCCTCTTCCGTGAAGAGCTGCTCAGAGAACGACACACGCTTCTTGGTTTTCTTCTGGTCCTCACCGAGGTTCAGACCCGTCTCTTCCAGCTTCCGCATCATGGAATCAATGGAGGGGACCCATTCTCCCACCGGAAGAGGGGGCGCCGCTTCTTCAACTGCACCCCTAGGTTTGCTCTCCGCGAGAGACCCAGCCTGACTCTCTAAGTCTCGGTCTCCTCCTGCTGCAAGCTCCCCAGCAGGGCTCGCCGCTCCATCACTGCTGAGTGAAAGGGCAGATGGTACCTCTCGGGCCTCTCCAGATGTTGAGCTGTAGTCTTGTTTTCTGCAGGGAAACCTCGGAAGTTCTCCCTTTTGCTGTCCCACTTCAGGCTGCTCCAGGAGAGACTCCTCTGACTCAAGGCTACCGGTGTTCTTCTCTGTGCCTGTTTCACAGGTCCTGCCCATTGGAGCATCTTCTGCCTCTTTATTCGCTGGAATGGGTGGCTGTTCGGAAAGTGGTCCCAGGGCAGAAGAACCGGAATTTAGAACTGGTGTTACACTCTCCCGTTGCCACTCTGCCTCAGGGAGCAAGGGTGGTTCTTCAGACTTGGCCTGGCCCCTGTCTGTGGGAGGCCAGCTTTCAATTGGAGTAGATGTGGAAATGGGAGCTGCTATGGGAGATGAGACAGAGGAGAAGACAGAAAGACTCTCAGAGGACTGTGTGTCTGCACCACGTCCCAGTGCAGAGGGGACAGGTGCCTGGCCAGAACTAGAAGGGAGAGGAGGAGGGGAGGAAGGGGAGTCAGTGGGGGAAGGAAGCCTGGCTGTGGGTTGCGCCTCCGGAGACACTTCCAGTCTGCAAAAAGGACAAAATCTGCAAGTCAGTGCAGATGCATCGTGAGAGACAAAGCACACAAAAATCAAGTTATTCGCCAGGGAGAACGTCTTTACACTTGGGGCAGTAACTTAAGAAGTTAAAAAAGGAACACCAGCCGGGCACGGTGGCTCATGCCTGTAATCCCAACACTGTGGGAGGCCGAGGCAGGTGGATCACCTGAAATCAGGAGTTCCAAACCAGCCTGACCAACATGGTGAAATCTCATCTCTACTGAAAAATACAACAATTAGCTGGGTGTGGTGGTGCACGTCTGTAGTCCCAGCTACTCGGGAGGCTGAGGCAGGAGAATTGCTTGAACCTGGGAGGCGGAGGTTGCAGTGAGCCAAGATTGCACCACTGCACTCCAGCCTGGGAGACAGAGGGGGACTGTCTCCAAAAAAAGAACACTAACATTTAACATACACAACAGACACTTTTATAACCAAGCAGATCTGCCACACAAAGGTCTGTTGCAATAGAGATGAAAAGATCCCAGGAAAGCAACTGCCTCTGGTTTCTTGTGGTGATTAACACAAGGCTGGGGCATTTGATTATTACAGGACAAAGTACACCTAAAAAGTTCAAAGTGGTTAAAGATATAACACAAAGCCACAGGCACAGATGTTTAAGAGGAACAGTGTGTATGTGTGCATGTCAAAGTAAGCAGAATCGCTAAAAAAATCTCTTACCCCCCCAAACCACAGAAATATTGTCAGTGTGAATGAGATCACACAGAAAAAACGGAACCTCCCAAGCCTCACCCCCAGCTCTTACAAGAATCGGCAGAGCAGACACAGAGAACTGTCACAGGCACACTTGAGAGAGGACGGAGGGTCTCTCGTGCCAGAAACCAGTGTCAAAGTGCAAGGAGGCAGGACAGGATCTGGCTCATGGGCAGACGTGCAATAACAATTTCATAAACACAGGTTCTGCATACACCACAACGCAAACCCAGCACTCCCAACTCACAACACCCAGAATCTGCTACAAACCATTGCATTCCACTGAGATCTGATAATCTCACTGAGATGATAGACCATGCCTGCTGGGCAGTAGCTCTGGGCTAGGAAACATCACTGCAATTTGTACAGGGCAGGCCAGGCTGGCAGTAGGGACTGGTTAAAAAAATAAGAATTTAGGCCAGGTGCGGTGGCTCACACCTATAATCCCAGCACTTTGGGAGGCTGAGGTGGGTGGACACAAGGTCAGGAGTTCAAGATCAGCCTGGCCAATATGGTGAAACCAACCTCATCTCTACTGAAAATATAAAAATTAGCCAGGCATGGTGACAGGTGCCTGTGGTCTGAGCTACTCGGGAGACTGACACAGGAGATTCACTTGAACCCGGGAGATGGAGGTTGCAGTGAGCCAAGATCGTGCTATTGCACTCCAGTCTGGGGATCAGAGTGAGATTCCATCTCAAAAAATAAAAAAAATAAAGATAATAATAATAATTTAGACCAGCACACCTCTGGCATATTCAGGTACTATGATGTCATGGAACCAGGAAGATCTGGTCTAACGTAAACCTGAAAACTGCCAATGGCAAGGTAGAAATGCCTGCATGAGAAGAGCCAAAACTCACCGGGGCTTGACAGCTCTGGTCTGGGGAGCCCTTGCAGAGGGAATTGGAGGTTTCGGTTCAGACTTGGCCTCTGGCTCAGCTTCCAGTTCTGTGATCTCCACATCTTCAAAGGGGTTCAGTGAGCTGCCCGGTCTGGAGACAATAGTCGCAGTATCTTTCTCGGATCTTCTCACAGCTTCTTCAGCAGGCCCGGGTGCATCCTCCCCCAGCTTAACCCCCATCAGCGTGCCTTCCTTCTCCCTCCCTGGGACGGTGAGAGGGTTTTCACCTTCACTACCCTTAGCCACGTCCTTCTTCCCCGTCACCAGAGACAGCAAAGAAGACCTCTTGCTCTCTGGCTTCTTGCTCTCTTTGGCTTCTTTTGGGGCCTCCGAGCTTGCAGGGGCCGTGTTTTCCCTGAGGTCCCCACTGACCAGAGGGGCAGGTCGGTAGGACGGCAGGGTCATAGACTTCAGGGAGTCCTTGGTGGAAGATTCAGAGAGCCTCCTGTCAGAGGACAGTCCACCTCCTTCAGCAGGCTCCTTCCAAGACCGTGCCACCAGGTTCTCAGTAGATGAGAACAAATGCTTCTTCCTGAAGCCCTGGGGGGATGGGGAGGAAGACGGGCTGCTGTCCTTGGTCTCACCCTTGGCTTCTGGCTGCTCCAGGTAAACATGGTTCCCATTGATACAGACATTAGAGCGGGAAAGGACGTCATTCTTAGACCGAAGGCCACCAAGAAAGGAAAGTCCTTCCTTCTTGGGAAGGGTGAAATTGACCTGGTTCAGTTGCTTAAGATCCGTACTCGCTGTTCTCTTGTGTGACATGACTTTGGGAAGAAAAACAAAGAACAGAAAGGGGATAAGACATTAAACAAGTGGTTTGCAGCACGGGGGGATCTGTCAATGTCTAGATACATTTCTGGTTGTCACACTTGGAGGGGGTGTGCAGAATTAAGCAGATGGAGGACAAGGATGATGCTGAACATCTTAAAATGTACAGCACAGCCCCCCCATGACAAAGACCTGTCCAAACTGTCCACAGTGCTGAGTCTGAGAAACCCTGGATTAAACCAATGAAAAGGGCAGCACTCTTCATAGTAGCAGAATCTGGCCAATGGGAGGGATTGAGACATTGAAATTGAAGTTCAAAATATGCAATTATGCCAGGTGCAGTGCCTCATGCCTGTACTCCCAGCAGTTTGGGAGGCTGAGGAGGGTGGATCACCTGAAGTCAGGAGTTCGAGACCAGCCTGAATAACATAGTGAAACACTGTCTCTACTGAAAATACAAAATTAGTCGGGCGTGGTGGCGCATGCTTGTAATTCCAGCTACTTGGGAGGCTGAGGCAGGAGAATTGCTTGAACCCAGGGGATGGAGTTTGCAGTGAGCTGAGACTACGCCATTGCACTCCAGCCTAGGCAACAAGAGCCTGATAGGCTATATCCCATGAGGGTTAATCACATCACAGGAACTAAATAACTACCTGATGAATTAATGAAATAGCAGAATTACTATAAGGTTCCATGGTTTTGCTCTTGAAAAAAAAAACAACCTTGGAGACACTCGTTCTGTTAGCTCTAAAAGCTTGTACTAATGGACATCAGTTATAGAGCCAAACACTCTGGAAAGGGAATTTATGCATTCTTAGAAACCAGAGGGCTTAGAAATAGAAAGGGCATCTCAGCCATGTGCAGTGGCTCACACCTGTCATACCAACACTCTGAGAGGCTGAGGCAGGAGGATTGCTTGAGGCCAGGAGTTTCAGCAAAATAGTGAGACCTCATCTCTAAAAAAAAAA
>NW_016107320.1:12610494-12643678 GCF_001604975.1 Cebus imitator
AAAAAAAAATTTTTTTAATTAGCCAGGTGTGATGGTGCACACCTATAGTCCCAGCTCCTTAGGAGGCCAAGGTGGGAGGATGCCTTGAGCCAAGGAGTTGGAGGCTGCAGTAAGCTATGATTGCGCCACTACACTCCAGCCTGGGCAATAGAGCAGACCCTGTCTCTAAAATAAACAAACAAAAAATATTTAAAATGAAAAGAAAGAGGACATTTTTTTTTTCATTCTGTCACCCAGGCTGGAGTGTGGTGGCATGATCACAGCTTACTGCAGCCTCTACTTCCTGAGCTCAAGCAATTCTCCTACCCCAGCCTCCTGAGTAGCTGGGACTACAGGTGTGTGTCATCACACCTGGCTAATTTTTGTATGTTTTGTAGAGATAGGGTTTCACCAAGTTGCCCAGGCTGGTCTTGAACTCCTGGGCTCAAGAGATCTGCCTCCCTTGGCCTCCCATAGTCCCAAGATTACAGGAGTGGGCCACCATGCCTGACCTTAGAGAGGGCATCATTTGTTTTTTGGTTTTGATTTTTTGAGACGAAGTCTCGATCTATCACCCAGGCTGGAGTGCAATGGTGCGATCTCGGCTCACTGCAACCTCTGCCTCTTGGGTTCAAGCAATTATCCTGCCTCAGCCTCCCGAGAAGCTGGGATTACAGGCACACACCACCATACCCAGCTAATTTTTGTATTTTTGTAGAGATGGGGTTTCGCCATGTTGGCCAGGCTGGTCTTGAACTCCTGATCCCAGGTGATCTGCCTGCCTCAGCCTCCCAAAGTGCTGGGATTACAGGCGTGAGCCACTGCACCTGCTCAGAGAGGGCATCTTAACCAAGATTACTCGCCATTATCATCACCACCACCACCATGATTTTGTAACTGAGGAACTGAATTAAACTCTTTATCTTAAGATTTGTCCGCTTCTTCTCTCTCAGAACGAAGCAGGCTAAGTGGAGGAAGAGAGGTCAAGAGAGAAGAGGCAGAAACTCACCGTCTGAGGCCGAGGAGGACTCATCCTCATTGTCATCTTCCTCCCACTGGGACTGAAAGTCTCCGGGACGAAGCAGCACTTTTTCTGGCCTTGAAGTCGGCAGGACAGACATGGACTGGGAAAGGGGCGTTTTCTGCAGATTTGACTTGGAAAACAGGGTCTTGATCTTTGATTTCTTTTTCTTGTCTTTGGGCACAGACTCATCATCGCTGTCGACTGAGGGTGTCGTGCTGGGGACGATGGCAGAGGCGGTGTCTGACCCACTGTCCTTATTCTTCCCCTTGATCTTGTCCTTCAGTTTTCCAAATGGATTCCGAGATTTGTCTTTCATGGAAAGGTCAAACATGCTGGCAGTCATGTTGTTTCTCATAAACTGGATGTCAACTTCAATTTCTCCTCGCTCCTTGTCTTTCTTTCCTGGTTTGGACTTCAGCTTATACCACCTGAAAGGAGAAAGGCTGAGGAGTTACATTTGAATGGAAGAGACTGCAACAATGTTCACAGTCTCCATGAACTGGCCTCTCTTCTCTGCTACCAGCAATCTGTTCCATGCATGCATTCTTAGGGCTTCTCTTTGGGGAGATCCAGATGAAAGCAGATTTTTTTTTCTTTTTTTTTAAGACAGAGTCTTGCTCTGTCACCTAGGCTGGAGTGAAATGTTGTGATCTTGGCTCACTGCAGCCTCTGCCTCCCAGCTTCAAGAGATTCGTCTGCCTCAGCCTCTTGAGTAGCTGAGATTACAGGCACTGGTCACCATGTCCGACTAATTTTTGTATTTTAGTAAAGACGGGGTTTCGCCATGTTAGCCAGGCTGGACTCCAACTCCTGACCCTCAGGTGATCTGCCCGCCTCAGCCTCCCAAAGCGCAGGGATTACAGGCATGAGCCACTGCACCCGGTAAAGGGCAGAATTTGCACTTTTATTTGTATTTCTTTTGTTCGTTTTATTTTATTTTGCACTTTTATTTTTAAGAAGACATGTACTAGACAAAGATAGGATCTGGTGTTGTACTTAGCATATAATAATGTAAAATCCTGATTCAATAAAGAGCTCATTCTAAAAATAAAGAAAAAAAATATTCCATGGAATCACTTCCAATGACTGAAGTTTTCCTTCAGTAGAGTAAAAATGCAAAGATCAGGGCCAGGCGCAGTGGCTCACGCCTGTAATCCCAGCACTTTGGGAGGCCCAGGTAGGTGGATCACAAGGTCAAGAGTTCGAGAACAGCCTGGCCAATATGGTGAAACCCTGTCTATACTAAAAATATAAAAAATTAGCCAGGTGTCATGGCACATGCCTGTAGTCCCAGCTACTCGGAAGGTTGAGGCAGGAGAATCCCTTGAACCCAGGAGGCAGATGTTGCAGTGAGCTGAGATCATGACACTGCACTCCAGCCTGGGGACAGAGTGAGACTCCACCTCAAAAAAAAAAAAAAATAAATAAAGCAAAGATCATATACAAACAGCTAAGAAGGGTGGCATGCAAATGTATAATTAAATCTCAGAGAAAATCAAGTTTGTAGTAAGGAATAGTCCTTGCTAGGGAGTAATAAAACATACAAGACAGAATTAAAAAAAAAAAAAGGTGGGGAGGGGGCCGGGCATGGTGGGTCACACATGTTAATCCCAGAGCTTTGGGAGCCTGAGCCAAGAGGATCACTTGAGGCCAGGAGTTCAAGACCAGCCTGGGCAACACTGCAAGACCCCATCTCTATAAGAAATTAAAAATTAGCCGGCATGGTGGTATGCGCCTATAGTTCCAGCTGCTCAACATGAGCCTAGGAGTTTGAGGTTGCAGTGAGCTATAATTGTACCACTGCTCTCCAGTCTGGGTGACAAAGTGAGACCCTGTTTCTAAAAATAAATAAATACAAATAAAGAATTTTTAAAAAGAGTGTAATCAGGCCAGGTGCAGTGGCTCACACCTGTAATCCCAACACTTTGGGAGGCAGAGGCAGGCAGATCACCTGAGGTCAGGAGCTCGAGACCAGCCTGGCCAACATGGCGAAACTCGGTCTCTACTAAAAATGCAAAAATTAGTCAGGCGTGGTGGTGAGTGCCTGTAATCCCAGCTACTCAGGAGGATGAGGCAGGTGAATTGCTTGAACCCAAGAAGCAGAGGTTGCAGTGAGCTGAGAGCATGCCACTGCAACAGAACCAGACTCCATCTCAAAAAAAGAGTGAAATCAGTCAGTTAGAAAATGACAAATACTTTATGAGTCTGCTTATGTGAGGTTCCTGGGGTAGTCAAATTCATTGAGGCAGAAAGTAGAATGGTGATTGCCAGAGGGGAAGGAAAGAATGAGGAATTAATGTTTGATGGGTATAGAGCTTCAGTGGGGGAAAATTTAAAAGTTCTGAAGATGGATGGTGGTTATGGTCACAGAACAGCACGAATGTTCTTAATGACACTGAACTGCACACTTAAAAATGGGGCCGGGAGTGGTGGCTCCCACCTGTAATCCCAGCACTTTGGGAGGCCGAGGTGGGCAGATCACTTGAGATCAGAAGTTTGTGACCAGCCTGGCCAACATGGTGAAACCCTGTCTCTACTAAAAATACAAAAAATACCCAGGCATCATGGCACATCTTGTAATCCTAGCTAATCTAGAAGCTGAGGCAGGAGATTCGCTTGAACCCAGGAAGCGGAGGTTGCAGTGAGCTGAGATTGTGCACTGCACTCCAGCCTGGGCGACAGAGCAAAATTCTGTCTCAAAAAAAAAATAAAGGGATAAAATGGTAAATTTAATTTTATATGTGTTTTACCACAATAAAACAAATGGGGAATTGAAAAGGAAGCCTTCTTCCCTAGCTTAATAATCAGAAAAAGGAACACTTCAAACACTATCCAAGTATTACACTTGGTCATTTGCGATCTACTTCAAGATGTGGCAAATGACATGATATAAGTCCAGCTCCCCTGAAAGACAAACTTCCAAAAAAGGAAATCTCCTCATGGCATTCATTTTCCATCTAAGAGCCCTATACTTTTAGTGAACTGTAAGAATGTGAGCCAGGCTGGGTACAATGGCTCACACCTATAATCTCAGTGCTTCAGGAGGCTGAGACAGGAGGATTGGTTGGATTCAAGAGTGGGATCTTGCCTTGTTGCTTATACTGATCTCACTGATCAGTATAAGCAACAAGGCAAGATCCTAAGCAACAAGGCAAGATCCCACTTCTCTAAAAAACATGTATATATACACATATATATGTGTGTGTTTTTTTGAGACAGAGTCTCGCTCTGTTGCCCAGGCTGGATGGAGTGCAGTGGCATGATCTTCGCTCACTGCAACCTCTGTCTCCTGCACACAAACAATTCTCCGGCCTCAGCCTCCTGAGTAGCTGGTACTACAGGCGTGTGCCACAATGCCTGGCTATTTTTTGTATTTTTAGAAGAGATGGGGTTTCCTCATGTTAGCCAGTCTGCTCTCAAACTCCTGAACTCAAGTGATTCACCCACTTTGGCATGAGCCACCAAGCTTGGCTAAAAAAAATTTTTTTTTAATTAGCTAGGTGCAGTGGTGCACGCCTATAGTCCCAGCTACTCAGGAGGTTGAAGCAGGAGGATTACTTGAGTCCAGGAGTTCGAGGCTATAGTAAGAGCTATGATTGCGCCACTGTACTCCAGCCTGCGGAACAGAGTGAGACCCTATCTCTTAAAAAATAATAATAATAAGCCCAGTTAGTAGCAAGACCATACAATGGGACAAATAACTCCAAATGCTTGGTTTATAAAGAGTTGTCCACCAGGTCGCCCTTGCAAACTGAGATCTCACATTCTGATATTCTTTTCAGTGACCTATTTAAGGGCCAATGGTTGTGGGCTTTAAGGAAATGATGGTTTTGCCCAAATGAGCACAACTTCCTCTTTCCCCTTCAGCTGTGGCTGGCAGCTTGCTCACAGCGCGGATCCCTGCCCCCACTGCTATGGTTCCTTCAACACTTAGAGGGAAGGTGCAGGGGAAAGTAGAAACCTAACACCTAAATAGCACCTACGGTATACTGACACTGCATAGGCTCAGAAATATCCTCATTTCAGCCTCACAAGAACGACACAGAGTGGTTTTTATACCCATTTTACAGATGAAGAAATTGAAGCTCAGAAGTCTGAAAATTAGCACAAAGTCTTGCAATCATTATAGGGTACAGCTAGGATTCCAAATCAGTTTCCCTACAGCTCCTATTCTCTCCCCTGCACCAAGATTCCTGCTTTAAATTCTCTACTAATTTACCTTTGACAGGCCATCTCTTGTAACATAGAGAAAGGGGCCTCAAATTTAAATTCTTTTTGAGAAACATTTAAGCTTCTAATTTAAATGTCCACAGAGGAAAGAACAGGCCTGGGCACAGTGGCTCATGCCTCTAATTCCAGCACTTTGGGAGGCTGAGGTGGGCAGATCACGAGGTCAGGAGTTTGAGACCAGCCTGACCAACATGGTGAAACACCGCCTCTACTAAAAATACAAAAATTAGCTGGGTGTGGTGGCACGTGCCTGTAGTCCCAGCTACTTAGGAGGCCGAAGCCGGAGAATCACTAGGGGTGGGGGGAGCGCAGAGGTTTCGGTGAGTCAAGATAGAACCACTGCACTCCAGTCTGGGCGACAGAGCAAGACTCCATCTCAAAAAAGAAAAAAAAAAGGCCGGGCGCGGTGGCTCAAGCCTGTAATCCCAGCACTTTGGGAGGCCGAGGCGGGTGGATCACGAGGTCAAGAGATCGAGACCATCCTGGTCAACATGGTGAAACCCCGTCTCTACTAAAAATACAAAAATTAGCTGGGTGTGGTGGCACGTGCCTGTAGTCCCAGCTACTTAGGAGGCCGAAGCCGGAGAATCACTAGGGGTGGGGGGAGCGCAGAGGTTTCGGTGAGTCAAGATAGAACCACTGCACTCCAGTCTGGGCGACAGAGCAAGACTCCATCTCAAAAAAAAAAAAAAAAAAAAAAAAAAAAAAAAAAAAAAAAAAAAAAAAAAAAAAAAAAAAAAAAAAAAAAAAAAAAAAAAGAAAGAAAGAAGAAAGGGAAGAAACTAACACAGCCTGCCATCAGTTGTAAATCATTAAGATGACTTAAAGGCTAGTATGTACACAAAGTCATCAAGAACTTAAAATGAATTCACAAAATACAGCCAAGAAAGGATAAAATTACATAAGCTATAATTTTGGACCTTTAGAACAGAAATCTCTTATGGTTTTTATAAACCCAGTCCAGAGCTGGGCAAGCAGGGAGTGGTAGCTGTTAACAAGATGCAAGGCCTTTTTTTTTTTTCTTTTTTTTTGCAACAGAGTCTCACTCTGTTGCCCAGGCTGGAGTGCAGTAGTGGGATCATAGCATACTGCAGCCTTGAACTCCCAGGCTCAAGTGCAAGATGCAAAGTCTTTATACACAAAGTCACCCCTGCCAGCCTAGTATCTTTCCAATCCTCTTTCCAGGGCCTGGCCTGGAATAGTTTGCATATTTGTCACTTCGGTTTTGAGAGGATTACTTGTATTTTTCTGACAGTCATGTGGTAAATGGTAGCCTTGGTGATGAAGGGTGTTTAGCTTTTGTAAATACCAATTGCAGGCACCTGAAAAGGAGAAGTTGCTAAATGCTGACTGAGGAGGTTTCGATGACCTCGTCAACCGCAGGCGGGCAGCGCGCTTCACCTCCCCACCCAGGGCAGGAGCGTCAGGCAGGCCTTCTCCACGGCCCTTCCACACAGCCCCTTCTATTAACCCTCCCTGGGGATGCAAAAATGCAACAGGCCTCCAAAGAAGCTGTCAGAGGCGTTCAAACCAGAGCAACTCCATCTTGAGTGAGGGCTAGGAAAATGAGGCTGGGACTTGCTGGGCTGCAGTCCCAGAAAGTTAGGTACTCCTAGCTTCTAGATGTTTCCAGTTAAGGGAACAGACTGATAATGATTACTAAACAAACTCAGACTTGGGAGGGTCCTAATGTCCCAATATCTGGAGAACAAGGCATTCCTAATTTTGCTTTAAAGATAATAATATTGATTACTGCAAAATTACTAAAAATAGTAATTAAGGAAATTAATCCCTTATCACAAACCCCTGTAGCAGGGCACATCTTTCCATGATCTTTTTATCCTGTATAAAAATAAGCATAGTACCTAGGGCGGAACGTCCTACTCTGTCTCTGGGGAAGCTGTACTTTCACTACTTTACTTTCTTAATAAACTTGTTTTTACCTTGCACTGCAGACTTCCCCTGAATTTTTTCTTGCGGGAGCTCCAAAAACCCTCTCTTGGGGTCTGGATCAGGACCCCTTTCCTGCAACGCAGCCACTTGACAATTCCAAGGGCCAGCCTTGCCTTTCCAAAGGTATATCAGTGAGGTTTTGTTTGCACTTCCTAGTGGTTTTTGAGGAAAGCTACAACCAATTCCAGAACCCTCCCTGATCTTCAGGTCCAATCCCCGGGCCCTACAGTGGGATTTGCTTTGGAAACTTCTAACACCATTAGGAAGTACAAATAAAAATGTCACCAACTGTTCTTGCTGCTTAATTTCACAAGCAAACCTAAAACCAAATACCACGTAGCGAGGCACAGCCAAGGGGCTACCGAAGGATGTCAAACAGGCTGAATCACAGGCTGGCAGGGAAACAGCCCAGGCAAAAAGGCAGAAGTTTTACAAATCTTGTGCCCTATGTATTAAAGCTGGAAAGGAAAACAAGACTTGTTTTGGGGTTTTTTGTTTTTTTTTGGGGGGGGAGTTTGAGAGACTGAGTCTCGCTCTGTTGCCCAGGCTGGAGTGCAGTGGCACAATCTCAGTTCACTGCAACCTCTTCCTCCTGGGTTCAAGTGATTCTCCTGCCTCAGCTTCCTAAGTAGCTGGGACCACAGGCATGAGCAACTACGTCCAGCTAATTTTATGTTGGCCAGGCTGGTCTCGAACGCCTCACCTCAGGTGATCTGCCTGCCTCAGCCATAGGGGCCTACAGGTGTAGGCCACCGCACTCGACCAATTATTGTTTCTTTCTCTTTTCTTTCTTTTCCTTTTTTTTTTTTTTTTGAGATGGAGTTTCACTCTTGTTGCCCAGGCTGGAGTGCAATGGCACCATCTCAGCTCATTGCAACCACCACCTCCCAGTCTCAAGCAATTCTCCTGCCTCAGCCTCCCTAGTAACTGGGAGTACAGGCATGTGCCACCACGCCCAGCTAATCTTGTATTTTTAGTAGAAACGGGGTTTCTCCATGTCAATCAGGCTGGTCTCGAGCTCCCGACCTCAAGTGATCCACTTGCCTCAGCCTCCCAAAGTGTTGGGATAACAGGTGTGAGCCACTGTGCCCGGTGGCATTACATTATTTCTTTTACTAGCAATATTATCCTGAAATTCAAAAACAGTTTAAGCAAGGGATGTCTGATACAGCATACTTTCATAAGACAGTGAAAGCCACAGTGCTTGAATATCTCACTCTAAGAAATCCCAAACCAGAAGAACAGATCTGTGGGTTTTTATATTTAAGATCAACTCAGTTTCTAAGTGTTTCTGCCCATGTGTTTTCAGTTCACTTAATTCCTGCACCTCACAGAGGTAGCTCATAAATAATAAATTCCCAGCATAGCAACACCACATGTGATGGTGGCATGGGTGTGTTCCTGTATTATCTTTCACATAGGCCAAGAAAGCTTGAATTATCTCAGAAATCAGGGTTGGGTCCATTTTCCTGGTCCAAAGTGCAGAGAAAGAGAACCATAATCCCAATATAGCAAGTTTATTTTTAAGCCCATATTCTGAAAAAATCTTGCCACCTATCAAAAGTAAAAATCAAATGATCCAGCCGGGCGCGGTGGCTCACGCCTCTGATCCCAGCACTGGATGCTGAGGCAGATGGATCATGAGGTCAGGAGTTCAAGACCAGCCTGGCCAAGACGGTGAAACCCTGTCACTACTAAAAATACAAAAAACAGCTGGGTGTGGCGGCGGGCGCCTATAATCCCAACTACTCAGGAGGCTGAGGCAGAGACTTGCTTGAACCCAGGAGGTGGGGATTAAAGCAAGCCGAGATCACACCACTGCACTCCAGCCTGGGCGACAGAGTGATTCTTCATCTTAAAAGAACAACAACAAAAAACCCAAATGATCCCTTCAATAAGCAAATTATTATTACTTGTCATTAAACTCAGTCCTGCAAGAATTGAAAGGATCTCTGGATATGTAGAAAGTGACATAAAATTTCTAAAAACTATATACACATACATATTTTGAGACAGGGTCTTGCTCTGTTGTCCAGGCTGGAGTGCAGTACACATTCATAGCTCACAGGAGCTTTGAAATCCTGGGCTTAAGCCACGCTCCCACCTCAGCCTCTTGAGGAACTGGGGCTAAACGCATGTGCCACCACACCTAACTAGTTTTTGTTGTTGTTGCTGTTTTGTTGAGACAGAGTCTTGCTCTGTCACCCAGGCTGGGGTGCAGTGGCATGATCTCGGCTTACTGCAACCTCCACCTCCTGGGTTCAAGCAATTCTCGTGCCTCAGCCTCCAGAGTAGTTGGGATTACAGGCATGTGTCACCACACCCAGCTAACTTTTGTACTTTTTTTTTTTTAAAGACGGGGTTTCACCATGTTGGTCAGGCTGGTCTTGAACTCCCGACCTCAGGTGAGCCGCCCGCCTTGGCCTCCAAAGTGCTTGGATTACAGGCGTGAGCCACCACGTCCGGCCTTAACTTTTGTATTTTTAGTAGAGACAGGGTTTTACCATGTTGGCCAGACTGGTCTCAAACTCCTGACCTCAAGTGATCTGCCTGTCTCAGCCTCCCGAAGTGCCAGGATTACAGGTGTGAACCGCTAGGCCAGCTAGTTTTTGTTTTGTTTTGTTTGGAAATAGGGTCTGGCTATGCTGCCCAGACTGGTCTTAAACTCCTGGCCACACGGGATCCTCTCCCCTCAGTCTCTCAGTGCTGGGATTACAGGTGTGAGCCACTGAACCCAACCTATATTTTTAAGTAATAACAGGCATTGGGTAAAAATTCAAATTCTACAAAATGGTATAGGATGAAAAATTCCATCTTCGTACCCCTCCTGATTCCACGCCCCTCTGTCTCCGTGCCAGAGACAACCACTATTATCAGTTTTATAACACCCTCCCAAGTGGTGGTCTCGCCATAGACAAGCAGAACTGTGTATTATCCAAACAGGCTACTCTGCGGTTTTTCTTTTGGGGGATTTTATTTTTTTAGACAAACCCAAGAAAAGACAACAGCTAAAAGTATACAAAAAGTCATTTACGCTTTCGACACTTTCAAAAAGATGTCTTATGAAGAGAAATAAGGGAACACAGAAAAAGAATGAACTAAGTACCCCGCAGAAAAAACACAAGCCTACGCCCACACACAAGAGCAGGGTGCAGGGCACGCCCACTTCCCGGGTAGCCCGCTGGGAGCCGGTGCCTGGATCCATGCTGTGGCATCTCCCGGGATTTGCAGTCCTTCTGGAAGAGCTAAGACCATCCAACATTCCCCATTCTGAGGGCCGTGTGCCTCAGAACATAGAGTTGGCTTCTCAAACACACCCAGAGCTGATCCCATCCCAGGAGCCTTCTGTGGGAATGTGGCGGGGTCAGGGCAGTGTGGTTCTTGCTATTGGGAAATGAAAAGCCTTCCCGTGCACCCCTGCAGGCATTCACGATTACTGTGATAAAGGACTGACTGGTATGTCTTAAAAATAATCTTTCTGCCGCTGAAATGAGCATGTTTTCTCCCTTTAAAACATTCTGGAGAGCAGACACACACACAGAAATGATGCCTTCAGAGATTCAGTTCCAATGTTTTTACACGCCAGACGCTGAAAATACAGAGAATGAAGCGGACTAAAAAGCTGACCCTGCGATGGGACAGAGAACAGGCTCACCCAAGATCACAAAGCGTTTGTTACATTGGGGCAATGAGAGAAATTAATTAGCTGAAACTCCTGCTGAAGTATCAATTCATCACAAATAACAATTCACATACAAATAAGGTTTCAGAACTACCTATCTAGGGCCTGTTCAGCAAGTGAATAAATCCTGCATCCCCATATTAAACACAGGAGTCTCCAGGAAAGGCCAGGCAAAGAGCATCACCAGCTCTCTGGATTACTTCCACACTTTACATGTATCAGTGTTCATTTCAAGGGATCGTTGTTTCTGCATCCAGTCTGGACATCCAGTGAGGACTGCCTACTTCCTTTGCTGTACAAAATCCCAACCCTGACTTATAGAGTGAGTCATCTGCACGTTAACCAGGCATCGTGACACAGGGGATGATGGCTTCAAGTGAGGAAAGAAGCAGGAAGAACAGAACCACCCTGGACCTAGTGTGGGACAGAGGACACAATCTTTCTTAGATGAAGTAGCTTCAAAAGCAGTTCATGAACTGTCTTCCCTGGGAAATAAAAAATTAGGCTAAAAATCATGTGGTTAGCAGTTGAGAACATCTTTTAAAAAGGGTCTGAAAAGGAGTTATTCCATATGGGTAAAATGTCCAGTCTTTCCTTCTGGTCACCTAGAAGCAATGCACAGCAAACAGATAGAAATGTTTATGACCTATAAAACGTTTGTGCTGTGTACCTTCCAGAAGCTACGCAGTTTAACGAGTGCTGGTATTGAACAAGGTGGCTTGTCATCATCATCTAACTCTGAACACAGAATTACCCATCAGCCAACCTTGCCTACCTAGACCTTGCCCTCTGCCCATTGTCAGCTACTTGGAAAAACTGGTAAATCATGAGAGTAGCAAATGGGTCATGGCTCGTTTTTTGGCCCGAAACCCTAAAACAGCCCCTTCAGCATCATGGAAAGGCTGTTTGTAGGCACCAAACTGAATTCTAAGAACTGGTAAATGACAGCCAGCTGCAGTGGCTCACACCTGTAATCCCAGCACTTTGGGGTGGCCAAGGTGGGCGGATCACTTGAGGTCAGGAGTTCAAGACCAGTCTGGCCAACCCACTTCTACTAAAAATACAAAAATAGCTGGTGTGGTGGTACGCGCCTGTAATCCCAGCTACTCGGGAGGCTGAGGCTCGAGAATTGCTTCAACCTGGGAAGCGGAGGGTGGAGTGAGACGAGATTACGCCACTGCACTCCAGCCTGGGCAACAGAGCGAGATGCCATCTCAAAAAAAAAAAAAGAGCAAAAATTGACTCAGTCCCACGCTAATCTATTGCCTTTTTATAAATCTTCTTGAAGTCTTTTTTCCCCATACATTTTAACAACTATCAGCTGAGAAATCTTAGGCAAGATATTTAACCTCTCTGTGGGCCAGGCTCCTCTTCTGAAACAAGGTTAGGAGCACCCACCTCATACGAATGCTAGGAAGATTAAGTGGTTTAATATATGTAAAGTGCTTAGAACAGTACCTGGCCATAAGTCTTAGCTATAATTACTACTTAGCTGTACACACGCAATTTTCTTTGTAGTACATTATACATTATTGCCTTTTATAATTGACAAACATCATTTTGAATGGCTAAATGATATTCTGTGAAGTGGGTATATGCCATAGTTTATCTACCCATTTAGAGGTTATCAGAGGGGAACTTAGGATATTAACAGTTTCGACAGACCATATTCCTAACTACCCTAACTTACCCACCAAATGTAAATAACAATGATTTGCATTTGAAGGGAGCAGAAAAGACTCACTTCCAAAATTGGTTTGTATTATATAGTTTCCAAAATTATTTCTCTATCTTTTGAGACAGAGTCTCATTCTGTTGCCCAGGCTGGAGTTTAGTGGCGTGATCTCAGCTCACTGCAGCCTCTGCCTCCTGGGTTGAAGCAATTCTTCTGCCTCAGCCTCCTGAGTAACTGGGGTTATAGGTGCCCACCACTTCACCTGGCTAATTTTTGTGTCTTTAATAGAGACACCATGTTGGCCAGGCTGGTCTCAAACTCCTGACCTCAGGTTATCCGCCCCCCTCCACTTGGCCTCCCAAAGTGTTGGGATTACAGGCGTGAGCCACTGCGCCCAGCTGAATTTCCAAAGTTAAAAAATATACAAAAAATGATCAGTGTGTACTTTAAAATATATATATATATATATATATATATATATATATATATATATTTGTTTTTAATTTTTTTAGACGGGATCTTGCTCTGTTGCCCAAGCTGGAGTGCAGTGATGCCATCATGACTCACTGCAGCCTCAACCTTCCAGGCTCAAGCAATCCTCCCACCTCAGCCTATCAGTAGCTAGGATTACAGGTGTGTGCCACCACATCCTGCTAATGTTTTATTTTTTGTAGAGACAGGGTCTCACCATCTTGCTTAAGCTGGTTTTAAACTCCTAGACTCAAGTGATCCTCCCACCTCGGCGTCCCAAAGTACTGGGATCACAGGACTGAGCCACCACTGCTTTGGCCCCTCAATGTATACTTTCTGGAACTTCTCGAGCAATGTCATGATCCTCATGGACCCCTTCAGGGTTTCTATGCAGGGAAGAAAGAGACAAGAAACAGAGGGCTCTTGAACTCTCGGAAATGTGCCAAGATGGTGTAATTAAGTCTATGAATCAAGACAGGTTTTCTAAGTATAAACTAATATGAAATTTCTTGTAGGTGAAGACTAAAGGAAATACCAAGCATCTTTAACAATTCTCTAAAAATTAGAAAAATTAACTCATTTTTAAACATGTCTACCACACTCACCATCGTGATTTACCAATCTCAAAAAGCCACACATGTTACTCTCCTACCATCAAATCCAGTATCTCACCTCTTGCTCAAATGTAAATGCCACTGATGCATTTATTTGTTCTGTCAAAGAATAGTGTCTCGTGGCAACAGGGGGTCCTCACACAAAGAGACTTTAAGAATAGAAAAAGAAGCCGGGCTCAGTTGTTCACATCTGTAATCCCAGCACTTTGGGAGGCTGAGGTGGGTGGATAATGAGGTCAGGAGTTCAAGACCAGCCTGACCAACACAGTAAAATCCAATCTCTACTAAAAATACAAAAATTGCCAGTTGTGGTGGCATGTACCTGTAATCTCAGCTACTTGGGAGGCTGAGGCAGGAGAATTGCTTAAACCCAGGAGGTGGAGGTTACAGTGAGCCAAGATCACGCCACTGCACTCCAGCCTGGGTGACAGAGTGAGTCTGTCTCAAAGAAAAAAAAAGAATGGCAAAAGAAAATGCAATAGTTTGGTTCACCATCCCTTAACCAGGACAAAAGAAAAACAAACTTCCGTATGACCAACATCAGAGAACACTCAGCCCCTCCTCACCACACAAACTCCCATACTTCTTTCTATGAGAGTTCCTGGCAAGGGAGCAGAGTATCTGTGATTTATTCCATAAGCAAGGTAAGTCCAAAGGAAGGGGAAAAAATTACACCAAAAGCATTTCTTTTTTTTTTCCCTTGAGACAGAGTCTCATTCTGTCACCCAGGCTGGAGTGCAGTGGCGTGATCTCGGCTCACTGCAACCTCAGCCTCCCAGGTTCAAGTGATTTTCCTGCCTCAGCTTCCTGAGAAGCTGGGATACCAGGTGCATGCCACCACGCCTGGCTAATATTTGTATTTTTAGCAGAAACGGGGTTTCAACATGTTGGCCACGCTGGTCTCAAACTGCTGACCTCAAGTGATCCGCCCACCTTGGTGGGATTACAAGTGTGAGTCACTGCACCCGGTAACACCAAAAGCGTTTCTAAATTCTGTTTCAATAACAAATGATTAGTAAAAACGAAAAGTTCTATTTTGGTGAACCACATGTCACAGTCTCTGAATGGAAAAGGGGCAGTCTGAAGCAACGTCGGGGCCCCAGCCTGCTGCTACTGTATTTCACACAGGATGCCCATTCTTTTATAAGAACCAGAGGCCTCTTTAGACCAGGCTTTCTAGAGGCCTTCATTGTTCTACATAGAGGCTAGCCATGTCCTTTTTGAAAAGTGAAGTGTGTGTGGCAGTCATACCTCTAGAAATATTTTTGGGGGGTTTCTTATAAATGCCTTCCCTCTACTCCATTCAAAGGCCAGCATTCAGGAAAAGATAATTACCACTGCCTTTTTTCTCTCTGCAGGCGCATTCCTAAATGTGTCCCTCAGGAACACCCTGGAGACTAAAGCCCTTGATTTTCCTCTAACAGATTATCAACAGGCGTCTCCCTGCAGGAGAGGAATTTCTGTCTCATTAGTGGTGAAAACTGCCTCCTTTGCCACAGGCATCATTAGCCAGCAAGCCGCAGAAGGTAACCTGCTTCTTCAGTGTTAAGAAAAGGGTACTCAGGAGGCTGAGGAAGGAGAATCATCGCTTGAATCCAGGAGGCGGAGGTTGCAATAAGCCGAGATTGCGGCATTGCACTCCAGTTTGGGCAACAAGAGCAAAACTCCAACAAAAAAAAGAAAAGAAGGAAGGAAGAAAGAGGCACTGACCACGAAGCCATACCCCAAACTGGGAAACTGAAAGAAGCAGAGCTTTGATTTCATACTTCAGACATCCCCAGTCTGTAATCTACCTGATTAAATGTAAGATTAAACGCTTCTCCAGGTTCACCCAGGCAATCTACTGCCTGCCCTGCGCCTACAGGAACCACAACCACTGCCTCCTTCAAAGACATGTTTATTGAGCCCCTGCTGTGCTGGGTGACACAGCAAAGGACACGACAGACATGGTCCTTGTCCCAGAAGAAAACAGGACAAAGTCAGGCCTGGCCTCCTCCTGAGCCAGCTGGCGCCTGAGAGCTGAGCCTGGACACCTTGTGGAGAGCAGAACCCCTCTCTTTGCCAATACGAGAGTCTGGGTGTTAATTTTGTTGGAATTCAGAGGACCTTAGGTCTAGAGATCTGTGCCAAAGGCCACCTAGGGAAGTGCTCTGAGATGAAGATAAGTCCTAAAAGGACCTCCCATCACTCTATCTATTCAGAGCTAGAGCTTCTGAATCCTTCTGGAGCTAAGCCAGAGCTAGCTGTCCCTCCTTCAAAAGTATAGGGTAAGAAGCACAATTTTCCAGGGCGTATGGCAATGAAAACCACAGTATCTTAATGGATATCTAAGATTATCGTTAATGGAGAGGAAGAGTAGTGTCAGCAAATGCATGTTGGAGTTGATGGCGTTTTAATAAGCATGTGGATTGCTTGTAATGTAATTATAACATTTTTTAAGTTAATAACTACAATTAAAATGACATATCAGATACTATTTATAAAAACCTTCCTCTGATGGGAGTTATAGAAATACAATAGAAGTCTTTGTAACCAAAGACAGTTTCAGTAAAATGAAAAAGGCACAGGACTCTCTTCCACACTTACCTTTCGTAATCCAAAAAACATTTAACTGGTTCGCTTACTTGGGATTTGTTTTCATTTATGGGTCTAACTTTCCTACTGTTATATATTATGTTCGCCTATATCCCATAAAGCAGTGACTTCATCTGTGGTGTGAGAGCACATCAATGAGATCACAGCAGCTCTGCTGTAACAAGACAAAGACTTGGCCATACTGAATCAGTAAACACGGGCAGACACATACATACACGCCCTGGTTTCAATGGCATTTCCTACTAATTCACTCCAACAGAAGACTCCACTCACAGGTGTCACAGCCCAAAGCTGTCTTTGTAATGGTGACATCACCCTGGTATCACAGTGACTGTAAGGGAAAGAAAACAGACGCCACTTCCTGATTCACTTTCAACAAGCGTTCCTGATTTTACGTGTTCATTCTTATTACTTCCTCTCCCTCCCTCCCTACCATATCCAATCCAAGATATTTCTGAAATCCACCCACCTCTGTCCACCTCCACAGCCATCATTCTAGTTCAAGCCACCACCATCTACCATCTAGATTACTGCAACAGCCTCCCATTTCCTCTAATTCTAAATTAGGCCAGCTTCAAATTCATTCTCTACCCAAGAGCCACGGTGATCTCTGACAAATAAATTGAACCGCATCAACCCATAGCATTTATTTATTTATTTATTTATCAAGACCAGGCAAGAGTGCAATAGCGCAGTCCCAGCTCACTGCAACCTCTGCCTCCCAAGTTCAAGCAATTCTCCTGCCTCAGCTGCCTGAGTAGCTGGGATTACAGGTGCCCACCACCACACCACTAATTTTTGTATTTTTAGTAGAGACAGGGTTTCACCATGTTGGCCAGGCTGGTCTTGAACTCCCGACTTCAGGTGATCCACCCACCTTGGCCTCCCAAAGTACTGGGATTACAGGTGTGAGCCACCATGCCCAGCCTAACCCACTGTTTTTGTTTGTTTGTTTTTTGAGACGGAGTCTTGCTCTGTTGCTAGGCTAGAGCACAGTGGCACTATCTCAGCTCACTGCAACCTCTGCCTCCCACATTCAAGTGATTCTCCTGCCTCAGCCTACTGAGTAACTGAGACTATAGGTGCCACCACACCCAGCTAATTTCTATGTTTTTAGTAGAGATGGCATTTCACCATGTTGGCCAGGATGGTCTCTATCTCTTAACTTCATGATTCACCTGCCTCAGCCTCCCAAGGTGCTAGGATTACAGGCGTGAGCCCCCACTGCTTTTAATTTCAATACTCAGTGGCTTCCCATTCCTCCTAAGCAAAGCCTGCCTTCCTCTTCAGCCTCATCTTACGTAAGCACTCCCCCACTTCCCAGGTATTCCTGCCTCAGGGCCTTTGCACAGTCTGCTCCTCCCCAACCAGGCCCCTTCCTCCACTCCTCACTAGAAAATTCCTCTTCATTTTCAGCTGTCTGCCTCAGAGAGGATACCTGCAGTCTCCTTTAAATCATGTCCTTCCTTCCCTTTTCTTCTATAATTCCCTGTCCTCTTCCTCCACAGTACTTATCACAATATGTGATACAGGTATTGATCGACTTACGACCTATGCAACTTACTACCATTCGACTTTACGACCACAATCGCTAGCCACGACTGCTCCGCGTCTGGCAGCGCAAACGTTGCCCAGCTGGGCGTACGACAGTGCGGACCAGCTTCCGGCAGAGCTACCATCTCCGCGTGCACCATTTCAACTGTTATCCCAGACTCGGTACAGCAATTTGTGTTTTGTGTCTTGGATATTTTTCATCAAACCCCTCCCAATAAACTTCTTATACATTTCGAAGCAATGGATCCAAACATCGAACGATTTGCAAGGATTGAACGGATGGCGCACAATGTGTTTCGTCCGTATCGTGAAATTTATGAAGAAAAAAAGAAACATACAATTCAGACAAAGCTCACCATGTTTATGAAAAAACCAACTCCTGTAACCCCAACTGCTGCCTCAGATGACGACATCAACGATTCGCAGCCAAGCACCAGCGGCCAATAAAATGTTTCGTACATGTTTATGTCTTTTGATATGCTTTGCAATTGGGAAAATGTTACCTATGGTATTTTTTACACCTGTATTTTGTATTTTTGTATGCACCTGTATTTTGTAATTTTGTATGTTTTGCAAATATTAAACCAGTTGTACTGGTAATGCAGTGTTTTACTTAAAACCTGACAAATGTAAAAATAAGAAACAAAATGGTGTAGAGATGATACAAATGGCATAAAATGAACAAAGAAAATTATGACATATAACACTAATGAAAGAAAATTATGATAAAATATGACTTAAAGATTTTTACAACATCATTTCACAGTACTGTACATATAGCCTACTCAACTTATGACCAAATCACGTTACGACCCGTCTGTTGGAACCAATTGTGGTCGTAAGTCGAGCACTAGCTGTAATTTATTTGTGAGTTCATTTGTTTTTCTGTTTTCATTTTTTTTTTTTTGAGAATGGAGTGTCACTCTGTCTTCCACACTGGAGTGCAGTGGAGTAATCTCGGCTCATTGCGACCTCTGCCTCCCAGGTTCAAGCCTGCCTTGGCCTCCCAAATAGCCAGGATTACAGGTGCACACCCCCACGCTGGGCTAATTTTTATATTTTTAGTAGAGATGGGGTTTCACCATGTTGGCCAGGCTGGTCTTTAACTCCTGACCTCAGGTGATCCTCCCACTTCGGCCTCCCAAAGTGCTGGGATTACATGTTCATTTGTTTAGTGCCTACTACCCACAAGGTTCTGGGCTTCCTGAAAGCAGGAATCATCCCTGTTTCCTTCACCATTGTTTACACTGTATACCCAGCACCTGGCACATAGTAGGCATTAAAAAATATTGACTACAAGAATGGATAAGGCCACACACAGTGGTACACACCTGTAATCCTAGCACTTCAGAAGGCTACAGCAGGAGGATGGCTTGAGCCCAGGAGTTCAAGCAAAGCCTCTAACACAGTGACATCCCATCTCTACAAAGAAAACAAAAATAAATTAGCTCTGTATGGTGGCACACGCCTGTAGTCCCACCTACTCAGGAAGCTAATGGGGAAGGATTGCTTGAACCCAGGAGGTCGAGGCTGTGATCACGCCACTGCACTCCCAGCCTGGGAAAGGGTGAGACCCTGTCTCAAAAAAAAAAAGATGAACTTTATAAACAAGGGGGAAAAAAATGCAGGCAGAACTTTCTCCATACTAACTGAATGCCTTACAAATGAAATCATAAACAATACCATTTAAAAAACATGATGGAATATCTTCCACATCACCAGAACAACTCTGAAGGACTCTCATCCTTTTTAGTCATTTCATTCCTTTGTCATAAGTAGGTTAGGGTTGTTTATTCTAGAAGTTACACAGAATTCAGGCTTGGGCACTGAGCTATCTCAGTTTCCTACACTGGAGTGGGAGGGGACTGTGGCTTTGTGAGACCTGGGGAGTTTTCCAGTAAGGCTCAATATTATCTTTAGGGGAAATTCCAAGAAAAGAAAAATGTAATCAGTAATAACATTACTGGAATTTCCCAACCTATTAAGCAAAATCTAAATGTGCTTAGGAAACCTAAAGGTATAAAAACAAACACCCATTGCTTAGAATATGTGAATTATGGACACCTATGGTCATCTATGTCATTTCTCTGCATCCAACTCTTCCAGAAAAACAACTGTCTAGCCCTTGCTTTTTATATATATATAACCCACATTTCTGTTGGCAATTTATTTCAGCAACTTATTACACTTGCAGTTCTTCAAAGTATCTAAGCCTTTATAATATCTAACTCCTTTCATATGCAACCAAATTCCCTCGAGTCTTAATAGATATAAGAACATGGCCCTTCATCACCCACTCTCTTCATGTGGGGAAGGCTCGAAATATTAAGTTTCATGGCATTTAGTTACACAATAGCCTAGTCAGCAGGCTGCATACATATTTGTTTTAATCTATTCTTAATAAATTATTTTCCCAAATTTTGTTGCTCTTAGTGTTCTAAAAAGGTTTTTCATTTGAATTTTTATTTATTTTATTTTATTTGATTTTTCTTGCAGACAGAGTTTCGCTCTTGTTGCCCAGGGTGGAGTGCAGTGGCGTGATCTCAGCTCACAGCAACCTCCACCTCTGGGTGTAAGCATTCTCCTACCTCAGCCTCCCAAGTAGCTGGGATTACAGGCAAGCACCACCATGCCCCGCTAATTTTGTATTTTTAGTTGAGACAGGGTTTCTCCATGTTGGTCAGGCTAGTCTCGAACTCCTGACCTCAAGTGATCCGCCCACCTCCATCTCCCAATGTGTTGGGATTACAGGCATGAGCCACCGTGCCCAGCCTTATTTATTTATTTTTTGCGAAAGAGTATCGTTCTTGTCACCCAGTCTGGAGAGCAATGATGCGATCTCAGCTCACAGTAACCTCTGCCTCCTGGGTTCAAGTGATTCTCCTGCCTCAACCTCCCGAATAGCTGAGATTACAGCACCCGCCACCATGCCTGGCTAATTTTTTGTGTTTTTAGTAGAGACGGCGTTTCACCATGTTAGCCAGGCTGGTCTCCAACTCCTGACCTCTGGTGATCCACCTGTCTCGGCCTCTCAAACTGCTGTGATTGCAGGAGTGAGCCACCGCGCCCGGCCATATATATTTAGACAGCTAGGTACATAGGTAGGTAGGTAGGTAGATAGATACAGAGATTTTTTTTTTTTTTAGAGACAGGCTCTCACTCTGTCGCCCAGGCTGGAGTACAGTAGCCTGATCACAGTTCACCCTAAGCTTAAACTCTTGAGCTCAAGCGATCTTCTCATGAGCCTCAGCCTCTGGAATAGCTGGGACTACAGGTGCCTGCCAACATGTCTGGCTAATTTTTTTTTTTTTGGTAGAGTTGAGGGTCTCACATTACCTAGGCTGGTCTCGAACTCCTGAGCTCAAGTGATCCTCCTGCCTCGACCTCCCAAAATGTTGGGATTACAGGTAGGAACCACCATGTCTAGCTTCCTAAAAAGGTTTCCATCAGTCTAGGATTCCAAACTACGTGAGACTAGAGAGCTGAGCAGAGAATCCCTCATGTTGGTCACCCGATTCTACCTCTTAGATTCATGTCTGTTTTGCAGTCACAATACTTAACCAATTCCCATTTACCTGAGACCCACTGAGACCCCAGGCCCTTAACAGATGTGTAAGTGCAAAGTCAATTCTTTTCCATTTTCCCTAACAAATGGGCCACACATTCTTCCCTATTAGATGCATCCTATCTATATGTTAGCCTTTGTTTGGTGTTTTAAAAGCATATGTCATCACATCTTGACTCTGAATAAATGACACTGGGGCCTTATCAAGAAAACAAATGAAAATATTTGCACGGTTAGCTCTTAACGCCTTGAGTTTCAGCTTCTGGACCCACAACAAAAGTCATACTCTGTTGCAGCAACTCTTCTTTGCTAGAGATTAAGACAAAGACAGACAGACAGACAGACACACACACACACACAGATATCTACAGACCAAGACTTTACCTTTTGTTTCTTGTTTTTAGTGTCTGAAATGGAGTCAAACCATTAATAACCAGTTCAAATGACTTTTCTAGTACAACTCATTTCCTTCTGTTAAAATTCCGCCTTTTCAATGCCTATCTTATTCTTATTTTTTTATTTTATTTTATTTTTTTAGATGGAGTCTCACTCTGTCGCCCAGGCTGGAATGCAGTGGTTTAATCTTAGCTCACCAGGTTCAAACAATTCTCTGTCTCAGCCTCCCAAGTAGCTGGGATTACAGGTGCCTATCACCATGCTCGGCTAATTTTTGTATTTTTAGCAGAGACGGGGTTTCACCATCTCGGCCAGGCTGGTCTCGATCCCTTGACCTTGTGATCCACTTGCCTTGGCCTCCCAAAGTGCTGGATTACAGGCATGACCCACTGCGCCTGGCCTGCATATCTTATTCTTTAAATCTCAGCTATCTTGGGCACCAGGGCATCAGACAGCACCCTTAGCACCTTGGAAAGCCCCAGAAAGTTGTAGATGGAAAGCTTCCAATTTCATCTACTCACAGAGGTGCAAAGAAGCCTTCCTTTGCAGTTATTTTAAGAAAAAAAAAAAAAAAAATCAACTAAGCACCATTTTCCTGCATGTCAACACTGTGACTAGGCGGTAATCGGTTCACATAACAGATGGGAGTAACCATGTAGGTTTAAGGTTACATTGCAGAAAATGAGAAAAATGAAGATGCAGAGGCTAAACTCTTCCTGAAAAAAGAGAGCTCAAGGAGGTTTCAATCTCTCACAAAGCCATTACAGAACCTTTTCAATCACTCTTGAATACACTGGCCCCATTAATCCAGGAATCCAGACACATCTTACAAACATCAATTAAGTCTGGCAACATACTCTCTGTACAAATAGGGAAACTTGGGTGTTTAGGGACAGAGAAGCCCAGCAATGAGTCAGGGCTGCCGTGGGCTCTGGACCCAGGACTCTGGCATCTCCATCTCTGGAGATGTGATCCACCTCTCAAGAGGATAAAATGTCCACATAAGAAACAGGTGGCAGAGAAGGAAGTGAATACACACATGTTGGGATGGCACAAGACAATGGATGGCCGACAGCACCCATTGGCAGCTGGAAGGGAAGCCGGCCCACACCCCCAGTGTCGTTTAATCAGATGAAGATCAGCATCGTTGCAGCCCCTCCTTAGCGAAAACACTGCTCACCTTACGGCTTGTAAATTGATGCTGTGAGATACCCCATCCATCCTCACATCAAGGCTAGTTTTATCTGAGTTCAGAAATACCTATTCATCTTTGGCCAGCTAAGTGCATCATCAGATATTCTGTTTGCAAGCCTGCATGCCGAAATGGAACCCACCCCACAGCAAAGGGAGCCTCTGGACAACTCGCTCTGGCTTTTCCTGTCTCCCTCACAAGGGAAAGTTAAAAGGCTATGTATATCTAAAACACACAAAGTGAACCAGTGTGCTTCCTAAACTGTAGGCTTTCGGTGCTAGCTGACAGGCCGGCATATTTAAGGTCTAGCAAAGTAATCAGCTAAGCTAATGGAGGCTAACTTTGGTATACTAGATGAACATAATTAAACGTTCCTTTGGGTCAATCACTACCCTTTCCAAACACCTGTATAAAGGAACAAATAAATTGGTAATATCTTGGAGTGAATGGTTTTTGCCCAGTTTTTACTGCGGAAGTGAAATACCCTGACACAATCTTTGGGAGCTACAGGTGAGCAGACAGACACCAACCAGGATTAGGACAAGAGAGAAGAGATCTACCAACTCCAAAGAGAAACAATGCCCAGTTCTGCTCAGCCAAGGGCCCACGCAGGCTCCCTCCAACCCTAGGAAATCTTTACTAACGCCGGGCCCAGGTGACACACCACACAACTGTAGCATTCCTTCTGGAGGGGCAAATTCTCTTCACCAACCCCCTAGGCAAGTACGTGGTAGGGGAAGGGAGTTGCAATCACGTGACAGTCGGCACATGCCATTCCCCTCCCCCAACCTCCACCCGACCCGACCCGCAGTGCAAAGGCGGGTTAGTCTTTAAGGTGGGGGTGTCGGCGGGTTTCAAGCCTTCGGCTTATCTGTCCTGCGCCCTGGCCCAGTCATTCTCGGCTCGAAGTGTTCTTCTATTCAGTGAAATACCCGGAGGCCTTCCACGCAAGCGAAGGCGCGTAACAGAGACACGGGCTACCCACCTTAGTAAGAAAACACTTGCTCACCTATAGTTGCAATTCATCTAAAATTCGCTTGGCGCTTACAGTGTGTCAGAAGCTGAGGGGCGTCCAGCAAATTCAAAAGCGCTCCAGGCCGGGCGCGGTGACTCACACCTGTAATCCCAGCACTTTGGGAGGCCGAGATGGGCGGATCACCTGAGGTCAGAAGTTCAAGACCAACCTGGCCAACACGGTGAAACCCATCTCCACTAAAAATACAAAAATTAGCCGGGCGTGGTGGTGCACGTCTGTAATCCTAGCTACTCGGGAGGCTGAGGCAGGAGAATCACTTGAACCTGGGAGGCTGAGGTTGCAGTGAGCCAAGATCGTGCCATTGCCATTGCACTCCAGCCCAGGCGACAGAGGGAGAGACTGTCTCTCACTCACACACACACACACACACACACACAGGCGCCCAAATACGGCCCCTGCTTCCAAAAAGCCCCAAAGCTAAGAGAGTCGGGCGGGACAGCTGCAGAAGGGGAAGCCAGGTGAGAACACCAGCACCGGCCGAGGGCTCGGTCCGGAAACGTCTCCCCGCTGCTGCCCGGCTTACTCTCGAAGGGTCCAGCGCCCAGGCCGCCCTGCCCGACGGGTCCGCGCCCCAGGCCGGCCCTCCTCTCCCTGCCTGCACTCACTGAGTCTTCCTGCGGCCCTGGTCACGGTGCAGCTCCCTCAGGTCCACCTCGGCGCGGCCCAGGAACTTGTCGAGGCCGAGCAGCGCGCGGTGCAGCACGGTGAGCTGCAGGGTGGCGGCGGCCGCGGGCCCGGAGGACAGCAGCGGCGGCAGCTCGAAGGTGGCCTCCTCGCGCCACACGGGCGCGCCCAGGCTGCGCTCTGACACCGAGGTGGCGTACTTCTCCTTGCCCACCTGGATCACCGCATACGCGTCGCTCGTGCCCCCGGGGCCCTTGGCCCGCAGGCCCCGCGCCTGCAGCACCGTCACCTGCACGTGGGTTGGGGACCACATGGCCCCCAGGCCCCGGCCCGCCGAGGCCGTTAGGGACATGGTGACGACGACGCCCCAGACGCGAGAAGATCGCCGCGACTGGCGGCCTCTACGGCACGCCCAGGCGACCAGGCCACTTTAAGGCTTCCGGCCACACCCCCGCCAGGCCCCGCCCGTCAAGGCCAAGGCCCCGCCCCTGCCCACGCCGCCCGCCCCACCTGCTGCGCCGCGCCCCGCCGGCAGCTCGGGGCACCAGGGCGCCGGGGGCGGGGCTGGCGGGGCCAGGCAGGCGGAGGATCACGTGGGCAGGGGCGGGCGCGTGGAGAATCTAATCTGAGAGATGGTCGGTGAGGATGGGGCCCCCAGCTGCCAAAGGTCACATGGCGGGAAGGAGTTGGCCGAAGCACTGACTTGGGAGGCAGACATCATTTCCAGGGCCACATCGCCAGTCGTGGCCTTGTGCAGATTACCTAATGTCAAGCCTCAATTTCTTCACCTGACAATCATCTACTAGGATTGCTGTAAAAAATAATAATAATAATAATAATAATAATGCATTACAGTTTTTGGCTCAGTGCCTGCCTTATGGTGAGTTATCAGTAAATAACCATGCCCAGCACGTTGGGAGGCTGAGACAGGAGGATCTCCTGAGCCCAGGAGTTCGAGACCAGCCTGGGCAATACAGCCAGACCCCTGTCTCTACAAAAAAATTAAAAATAATTAGATGGGAGTGGTGGCAAGCGCCTGTGGTCTCAGGTACTTGGGAGGCTGAGTCTGCAGGATCTCTGGAGCCCAGGAGTTTGAGGTGCAGTGAGCCAAGATGGTGCCACACTGCTATCCCAGCCTGGGCAACAGAGCAAGACTCTGTCTCAAAAAAAAAAAGTTGGTAACTATGAGGGTGCTAAGGAAGGTGCCCACTCAATTCACTGCGCCTTCTACTTCTGCGGAGTCTTGCTCTGGAGGAAGGCGGCTGCAGAGGAAGGTAAGGATCTTATGAGGACCCAAAATGGGGAAGGTATTCTAGGGGGCAGGGGAAGGTATTCTGGGGGGCATGAGTTCAATGTGGGAGTGTCCTATTTTGCCCTCCCCTCACCAGATAAGGTGAGGCTGAGTTAGAAAAAGGAAAGAAAGAAGGAACTGAAAGTGGGATTGCCAAATCAAACATCAGGACAGAGGCAGGCCTCCAGCCCGCAGTTCCCCATTTCTCCCTGGCCAGGCCCTCTTTAGTCTTTCCCTGCCTCTATCCCTGGGCTCCCAGGTAGTCCCCTCCTTGTTCTAAATGCCTATTAGATTGGCTGCTTCCCTTCATTTCCCAGGTCCTAGTTCAAAGGCTCAACTGTTCAACTGAGTCATCAGATTGGAAAGGTCACGTGGAAGGTTTTAAAGTTTTACAGTTAAGGAAAAGCTCAGACGAGAGAAGTGACAAGTCCAAGGTCCCTCCACAGAGCTGGGACTGCTATCCCAGTGTCCTGACTCCCAATCAGGGGTTCAGTGCATCTCTTGATTCTTCCTGATCCGCGAACCCCAGTCATAGATAGCTACTCGTGTCCCTCCGATCTCTAGGCTCTCCTCTGGTCCACACTGCACATTGCCTTACTAACCTGCTGGCTGCTTCACCAGCTACTGTGTTACCTTCGGTCTGAACAGACTAGTCCGCCCTCCTCACCAACACTTACATTTTCAAGGCATTCCATTTTGGCCCCACCCTACCTCATTCTTCTCTATATCTCCCGAACAAACAAACCTGTAGCCCAGACACTTTTTACCTCCAGGCCTTCCTGTTGTACCCTTGACTGTCCTTGCCAACCTCCCACTGCAAGGCTTCACGCATATTTCTCCAAGGTTTGACTTCCTATGCCCTGCTGAGGGCAGGGACCAGGTGGTAAATTATTCAACTTGTCTCTTCACAGCCTCCACACAAACTTGGGTGCAGCTGCAGTTCGGGAAAGCCCTGTTTAGTATGTCGGAAAGTTTTTTTTCTTTTTTTGGAAACAGTCTTGCTCTGTCACCCAGGCTGGAGTGTAATGATGCAATCTCAGCTCACTGCAACATCTGCCTCCCAGGTTCAAGCGATTCTCACACCTCCCGAGTAGATGGGATTACAGGCACAAGCCACCACACTCACTAATTTTTGTATTTTTAGTAGAGATGGGGTTTCACCATGTTGGCCAGGCTGGTCTTGAACTCCTGACCTCAAGTTATCCGCCTGCCTCAACCTCCCAAGGTGCTGGGATTACAGGTGTGAGCCACTGCACCTGGCCATGTTGGAAATATGTAAAGGCGATGGGAGGAGGGAGGGAAGGAGCCAGCAGGCATAGAAGAGGCAGGAAAGCCTAACAGAACTGTGTTGTTTTGGTGCCATTTTCTCTTCTGGATAATCCATTATACTCATTCAACCTCACGGCTCAATTCATTTCCATAAAGGCTTCTTGAGACCAGATACAGAGACTCACACCTGAAATCCCAGTGCTTTAGGAGGCAAGGGTGAGAGGATCACTTGAAGCCAAGAGTTCAAGACCAGCCTGGGCAACACCGCAAGACCTCATTACTACAAAAAGATGAAAAATAAAACCAAATAATTACCCAGGCATGGTGGTGTGCACCTATAGTCCCAGCTACTCAGGAGGCTAAGGTAAGTGGATTGCTGGAGCCTAGGAGTTTGAAGCTACAGTGTGATTGTGCCACTGCACTCTACCCTGGGCAACAGAGAAAGACCCTGTTACGATTTATTGAGCACTTACTTTGTGCCAGGCATGTGCCAGGTGCTACCAAGGCCACAAAGCTGAATGAGAGTCGGTTCCAAGGCACACCATGATCATCTAAAGGAAGTCCTGACTAATATGATGCTTTGAGTGTTTTGAGGAGAGAGCGATTTCTGTAAGCAGGTGGATTTTCGTGCAGGAGGAGGGGCTCAGCTGGGCCCTGAAGGATATATCAGATTTGACAGAAAAAGGAGGAAACATATCAGAAGAGTGTTTCAGGAGGAGAGAGCAGGAGAACAGCCTAAGCAAAAGTATGGGGACCAGAGAGTCGTGGCGTTTCCGGGTTTCACATACCCCATTGTGGCTGGAGTGTAGGATCCTTTAGGAGACCACTGAGAATGAATAGTAGAAATAAGACAGAAATTAGACAGGCTGGGATCACACCATGAACACCAGGCTAAGGAGTTTATGCCACAGTGTGAGACCAGGGGAACCAGGCTTCAGAGAACTTTGCGCAGTGACCTGGTTAGGCTGTTCTCAGATTGCAAGGCAGGTATGAGCAGAAGGAGCCCAGCAGCCAACAGCTTGCCAGGCAGGTCACAGCCAGATGCCTTCATTCATTTTCACCTGGCAGTTATTCGCCCTCTGCTCCAATCTGCCTACCCCTTCCCCATCTTAGAGTCTTTTCTAAGTTGGTACTGAATTAAGTCAGAGAGTATATACTTTCCTCTTGGTTATCCTACCAGTCCAATGTTCTACTACACCCCAGCTGGACAAAGTCATAGGTTTCAGTTCAAAACCGACCTTGGGAGGCTGGGCACAGTAGCTCACACCTGTAACCCCAACACTTTGAGAGGCCAAGGCTAGAGGATCTCTTGAGCCCAGGAGTTCATGGTTAGCCTGGGCAACATACCGAGACTCCGTCTCTATAAAACAAACTTCAAAAATTAGTTGGGCGTGGTGGTATCTACCTGTAGTCCCAGCTACTAGGGAGGCTGAGGTGGGAGGATTGCCGAAGCCCAGGAGCTGCAGTAAGATACACTGCACCACTGCACTCCAGCCTCGGCAATAGTGAGACCCTGTCTTTAAAAACAAACAAGGCCGGGTGCGGTGGCTCACACCTGTAATCCTAGCACTTTGGGAGGCCAAAGTGTGTGGATCACGAGGTCAGGAATTCAAAACCAGCCGGGCCAAGATGGTGAAACCCCCGTCTCTACTAAAAATACAAAAATTAGCCGGGCACAGCAGCGAGCGCCTGTAAGCCCAGCTACTTGGGAGGCTGAGGCAGAGAACTGCTTGAAGCCAGGAGGCGGAGGTTGCAGTGAGCCGTGATCACACCACCACCCTCCAGCCTGGGCAACAGAGGAGACTCCGTCTCAAAAAAAAAAAACAAAACACCCTGGGAGTGTTTTCCAGCTCTAGTCCCTGCTCCTCTCCAGCACTCACGTGTTTAGTGCCGCTCCCCCAATAAAGACGACAAGGCATGAATCCTAACTGGACAGCCTCCTCCAGCTGAGTGTGAAACGAAGCGTGTCTTCCACTCATGGAAACAATTAGAAGACAAAGAGGGTGGGGAAGCACCTGTGACCTCATGTGTTTGAGTTTCTGTGGGACACAAATAGACTCTGGTGAAGGCAGAGGTGGTAGTTTGAAGTAGGGCACAGCTGCCTCCCCAGGAGGAATCCAGACCGCTCTCGTGGGACACTGACCACTGGCAGGGGTTAGCTGGAAGGAATGGGGCTTCCCAAGGCAGGAACTGGAAATTTTTCAGAAAAGGGAGTGGCAGAGCTCCAGCACCAGGTATGCCTTAGAGACGGTTTGCTGCCCCCAGCTGCCGTGGTAGCTGTTTTTCCCCTCCCCCAGCCCAGAGCACAATGTCCCCACGACTCCCTGCCCAGGAGTCACCCATTTTCCAGACCCAGAGTCCAAGCTGGGGGATGCACAGGGACAACAGCAGGGGCAGTTACAAGGTGGGCACCCTGCAGGCCTCTGGCTCCCCACTGGCTCTGGGAGGACTCCACCGTGGCCGCCCCTCCCCGCTCCCAAAGAACAGGACTTGCTGGGCGGCTGAACCAGCACAGGGTCACTGAGTTCCAGGAGTGTTTGTAAATACCTCCCGCAGCTAGGGTGCGGCGGGACAGGACGGCTGCTCCTTCCTCCCACCCTGCCCTGCCTCTAGCTCCAACTGAAAGAGGAAGAGTTTCAGTCGGCCCTGAGCACGTGGACAAGCCTGGCAGGTTAGACTGGACACATGAGACACCCGCCCTCCTTCAAATCAGCAGAGCAGAGAGTACCAGGACTCCCAGCCACCTGGATGGTCCTGGGCAGCCGAGCTGTGCAGTTAGAGCTGATGAGAAGGCAAGGCTGAGCCTAGGCCAGTGGGAAGCCCCTCCTCCATAAGAGAGTCCCTGGGGCCACAATGGAGGAGCAGAGAAAACAGGTTCCAGGGAGAGAAACCTCCTGACTGACGGTCACTCCCCAGAGCCCTTCAGTGTCCCCAATCCCCCTCCTGCAGGGACACTAGCTCAGAAACCATCTCTGGGGGCTCCAGGTGGGCTCTTGTGCTATCCCATGGAGGAGTAGAAAGGGGCTGGAAATGGCTCCTTGACCTTCTCCTTTGCCTCAGACTCTGGGGTGTGGTGACAAATGTCCACATGGGGTGATTCACTCACCTGGCTCTAAACAGCCGTCGGGCTTCCCCATGTCCAGCTGCCTCAGCCTCCTGCCCGCTTCATTGGCCGTGGGCACCTTCCAGGTGCAGGCTTGAGAAGCAAGGGCCTTCCTGCCTTGTGGGGCCAGTGAGAGGCAAGCAGGGCCAAGTGCCTCACATCGGGCTCTCTTTCCCTTGCCCCAATAGCTGTGGCAATGTGGAGGTTGAAACCATGGCCCAGGTGGATTGTCCCGAGACTCACTGCAGTCAGTGCAGTGCTGCAATCACAGCTCACTGCAGCCTCAAACTCTTGGGTTCAAGCAATCCTCCCGCCTCAGCCTCCCAAGTAGCTGAGACTACAGGCACACACCACCGTGCCTGGCTAATTTTTTAAGCTTTTATTGTAGAGGAAGGGGTCTTGTTATGTTGCCCAGGCTGGTCTTGAACTCCTGAGCTCAAGCGATCCTCTTGCCTAGGCCTCCCAAAGCAGTGGCTTGTAGGCACGAGCCACCACGCCAGCCAGTAGTTTCCCTCTGTGTCATCATTTCTGGCTCTCCTGATTGCTGGCAAATGTGTCTTCAAGGTAAGCAGAAGACACATAAATGGGTGGGTGCAGTGGCTTACGCCTGTAATCCCAACACGTTGGGAGGCCGAGGCAGGGGAATCCGAGGTCAAGAGATTGAGACCATCCTGGCCAACGTGGTGAAACCCCATCTCTAGTAAAAATACAAAAATTAACTGGGCGTGGTGGTGCGTGCCTGTAGTCCCAGCTACTGGGGAGGCTGAGACGGGAGAATCGCTTAAATCCGGGAGGCAGAGGTTGCAGTGAGCCAAGATTGCGGACACTGCACTCCAGCCTGGCGACAGAGTGAGACTCTGCCTCAAAAAATAAAAGACATCAATGGCGTGCAAGCCTTTGGCATGGGCAGAAAACTGTACGGAAAATGATCTCAACAGGCACGTGGCTAGCCGTTTCCCCTGCAACCTTTTTGAGAGCACGGCTTTGTTGAACAAAGCTTGTGTTACAGATAATGCAAAGGTATTGTCTTTCCAATTTGTCATATCCCCTCAAAGAAGACCCCCTGGATCCCACGAATACAGTGTAGTAGAAAATGTGCACCCCTTCCCTTCCCTTCGCACTGCGCAAAGCCTTCCTTTAGGCCTCTTCTAGTCAGATTACTTCTGTTTCCTCGCTTATTTCTTATGCTTTATTCAGGACTTGCTTTATTCACTTGGAATCATCTCGAAAGCAGGAAATAGGTGCCTCACCTTTGTTTCTTGTTTTGTTTTTTTGTTTGTTTGTTTTTAGAGACAGGGTCTCGCTCTGTTGCCCAAACTGGAGTACAGTGATGCAATCATCGCTCACTGTGTTACCGGATGGGAAGTCTTTTCTTTGAAACGGAGTCTCGCTCTGTCGCCAAGCTGGAGTGCAGTGGCGCAATCTCCGCGCACTGCAACTCCACCTCCAGGGTTCAAGTGATTTTCCTGCCTCAGCCTCCCAAGTAACTGGGACTACAGGTGCCCACCACCACGTCCAGCTAATTTTTGCATTTTTAGTAGAGACGGGTTTCACCATGTCGGCCATGATGGTCTCCACCTTTTAACCTCGTGATCCGCCTGCCACGGCTTCCCAAAGCGCTGGGATTACAGGCGTGCCGCGCCTGGCCAGATGGGTAGTCTTTACTGCGAGTTGTCCAGGTTCTTGGTGCATTGAATAAAGAATTGAACAAAAAGCACAAACAAAGCAACAAAAGGAAAAAGCAACAAAAGTGCAGATTTATAGAAGCAAAAGTGCAGTCCTCCACAGAGGGGGAACAGGCGCGAGCAAGCAGCTCAAGAGCCCCGATTGCAATGTTCCTTAGGGTTTTTATTAAGCTGAAATAATTTGGTAACCCCCCTAGGTGCTCCATTGGTTATGCCCTATGAAAGATTGGCATGCAACCAATCAGAGTCTGAAGCGTTATCACAAGAGTGAGGGTGTGGCCTGGATGCTGCCTAATCTTACCCAGAGCTGGCTGCACCTGTTGTTCTTTTGCTTATACCTTAACCCTTACTTATCCTAATTCCCTATTCTCCTGCCTCAATTGCAACTTTGAACTCTTAGATTCAAGAGATCCTCCTGCCTCAGCCTCCCAAGTAGCCGGGACTACGGCTGTGTGCAACTATGCCCAGCTAACTTTTTTATTTTTTGTAGAGATGGGGTCTCACTGTGTTGCCCAGGCTGGTCTCAAACTCCTGGCCTCAGGCCAGCCTCCCACCTGGGACTCCCAAATCAGTGACTTGCAGGCATGAGCCACTGTACCTGGCCAGTACTTCACCTTTGTGTCACCATTTCTAGCTCTCCTGATTCCTTATAAATAGAAGGCAGTTCAAGTTAAGTAGAACAGACATGGCCCTTTAAAAAAAAAAGAAAAAAAAAAAAGAACAGACATAAATGACTTGCAAAGCTTCCGCATCTGTCCATTCAATCCTTGCCACCTTTAGCACTTACACCCTGTATAAATTATCTTTCTAAAATATAAGGTTTAGGCCAGGCATGGTGGCTCATGCCTGTAATCCTAGCACTTTGGGAGGCTGAGATGGAAGCACCCTTGAGCTCAGAGGTTCAAGACCAGCCTGGGTAACATAGCGACACCCCCGCTCTATTTTTAAATTAAAAAAATATTTTTTGGCTGGGTACAGTGGCTCACACCTGTAATCTCAGCAACTGGGAGGCTGAGGAGGGTGGATCATTTAAGGTCAGGAAGGAGTTTGAGATCAGCCTAGCCAACATGGCAATACCCCATCTCTACTAAAAAAGAATACAAAAATTAGAATAGAAAGAAGTTTGTTTGGCCGGGCGCGGTGGCTCAAGCCTGTAATCCCAGCACTTTGGGAGGCCGAGGCGGGTGGATCACGAGGTCAAGAGATCGAGACCATCCTGGTCAACATGGTGAAACCCCATCTCTAC
>NW_016107320.1:12643970-12645601 GCF_001604975.1 Cebus imitator
TTTTTGAGACAGAGTCTTGCCCTGTTGTCCAGGCTGGAGTGCAGTGGCACAGCCTCGGCTCACTGCACCCTCCGCCTCTCAGGTTCAAGTGATTCTCCTGCCTCAGGTTCCTGAGTATCTGGGATTACAGGCACACACCACCATACCTGGCTAATTTTTATATTTTTAGTAGAGATGGGGTTTCACTACATTGGCCAGGGTGGTCTCCAACTCTCAGGTGATCCGCCCACCTCAGCCTCCCACATTGCTGGGATTACAGGTGTGAGCCACCATGCCCAGCCAGTCTGGCCTTTCAATCAGCACTGTTTATGAGATTCACCAACGCTGTTCTTGTAGCAGTAGTTTGTTCATTCGTATTGGTTTATAGTATTTCATAGTATGAATATACCACAATTTATTTTCCATTCTAAAGCTGATAGACATTCAGGTTGTCTGTAGTCTGGGGCCTGCAGTGGACTGAACAATTGCTCTCCAGAAGATATGTCCATGTCCTGATCCTCAGACCTGTGAATGCCACCTTGTTTAGAAATGAGTCTTTTTTTTTTTTTTGAGACAGAGTCTCACTCTGTTGCATAGGCTGGAGTGCAATGATACAATCTTGGCTCACTGCAACCTCTGCCTCCTGGGTTCAAGCGATTCTCCTGTCTCAGCTCCTGAGTAGCCGGGATTACAGGCACATAACACCATCCCTGGCTGATTTTTATATTTTTAGTAGAGACGGGATTTCACTGTGTTGGCCAGGCTGGGTCTCGAACTCCTGACCTCACGCGGTCCACCCACCTAGGTCTCTCAAAGTGCTGGGATCACAGGCATGAGGCACCATGCCCAACCTGTAACAATTTTTTAAAAACAAACTTCTTTATTAAAAGCTAGCATAGCTATAATAAAGGAAAGAGGACAAAAGAAAAATGTATTATAGACATCCTATGCAGAAAAAGTCCACCAAAATGTTCGCTTTAGTGAATTTTCACCACCCAGGTAAAGAAATAGTATCAGCACCTACAGAAATCTGCCTGTGAGTGCTTCCAAGTCCCCCTTCTCTTCAAAAGTTGTGTGTCCTAATTTCTATCTCCATACATTAGTTTTGCTTTATTTATTTATTTTTAATTTTTTGAGACAGAGTTCTGCTTTTATTGCCCAGGCTGGAGTCCAATGGCACTATCTCTGCTCACTGCAACCTTTGCCTCCCAGGTCCAAGCGATTCTCCTGCCTCGGCCTCCTGAGTAGCTGGGATTACAGGTACCTGCCATCACACTCGGCTAATTTTGTATTTTTAGTAGAGACAGGGTTTCTCCAAGTTGGTCAGGCTGGTCTTGAACTCCCAACCTCAGGTGATCCACCCGCCTCAGCCTCCCAAAGTGCTGGGATTATAGGCGTGAGCCACAGCGCCCAGTTATTCATTTATCAAGAGACAGGGTCTCATCTGTCACCCAGGCTGGAGTGCAGTGGCACAATCATAGCTCACTGCAGCCTCAAATTCCTGGGCTCAAGTGATCCTCCCACTTCAGCCTCCCAAGTACCTGGAATTACAGGTGTGAGCCACCTCGCTCAGCCTAGTTTTGCTGTTTTTGAACATAAGTGAATCAGACATTTAGTATTTATTTGGGGTCTGGCTTTTTTTTTTTTTTTTT
>NW_016107320.1:12646601-12657046 GCF_001604975.1 Cebus imitator
TTGATCGATTCAGCTGTTAAAACTTGTGCATAGTTCGTGAAGTTCTCGTGTTTTTCAGCTCCATTAATTCACTTATATTCCTCTCTAAATTGTGCATTCTTATTAACATTTCATCAAACCTTTTTTCAAAGTTCTTAGTTTCTTTGCATTGGGTTAGAACGAGCTCTTTTAATTCACAGAAGTTTCTTATCATCCACCTTTTGAAGCCTGCTTCTGTTAATGGAACACACTCGTTCTCCATCAGGCCTTGTTCTGTTGCTGATGAGGAACTATGATCCCCTATGGAGGGAGAGGCGTTCTGATTTTGGGTATTCTCAGCCTTTTTAGGCTGTTTTCTTCCCTTCTTTATAGATTTATCCATCTGCGGTCTTTATAATTACCGTCTTTATAGTTGGGTTTCTGAGTGGATGTCCAACTTGTTGATTCCCGGCGCTAGAATCTGAGCAACCCACTGCGCCGGCCAAAACAGAGGCGTTAAGATTGATGGTGCTTTTCTGACTCTGCACCAAGAACTGCCGCACCAAGGCAGCGGCAAAACCGCCTCGCCGGCCACAAGAGTCGCGCTGGGGACCCGTGGGGCTCCTCTGCTGGGAATCTCCTGGTGTGTGAGCAACAAAAATTCGTCTGAATATGTGGCGTCCTCTCGTTCTCTGCGCTTTCACTGGGAGCTACAATCCCGAGCTGCTAGTGATCAGCCATCTTGGATCTCTCTCCAGAAATGAGTCTTACGGGGCATGGTGGTGTGTACTTGTAGTCCCAGCTACTCAGGAGTCTAAGGCTGGAAGATTGCTTGAGCCCAGGAGTTCTGGGCTGTAATGCACTAGGCTGATTTGCTGTCCACAATATGTCCACATCAATATGGTGAGCTCCTGGGACATGGGCCTCCCAGTTGCCTAAGGAGGGGTGAACCATCCCAGGTTGCAAACAGAGCAGGTCAAAACTTCTGTGCTGATCAGTAGTGGGATCACACCTATGAACAGCCATAGCACTCCAGCCTGGGCAACAGAGCAAGACCCCATCTCTACAATAAATAAATAAATAATGTACAAAAGAAATAAGAGTCTTTGCCAATGTAATTAAATTAAGGCTCTTGAGATGAGACAATCGTCTCAGATTATCCAGAAGGACCCTCACTCCAGTGATAAGTGTCCTTAACAGAATGAGGCAGGGCAAGACTATAAAAACAAGAGGAGAAAGCCCTGAGAAGGAGGTGACAGAAATGAGACTGATGCATCCACAAAGCAAGGAATGCCCATGGCCACCAGAAGCCAGATGACATGAGGGACAGCACCTCCCTAGAGCCTCGGATGGAGCTCAGCCCTGCTGGCACCTTCATTCTGGACTTTCAACCCACAGAACAGACAGTGAGAAAATAAATATCTGTTGTCTTTTTCTTTTTTTTTTTTTTTGAGATCGTGCAACGGCACAATCTTAGCTTACTGCAATCTCTGCCTCCCAGGTTCAAGCAATCCTCCTGCCTCGGCCTCCTGAGTGGCTGGGATTACAGGCGCCCACCACCACGCCCAGCTAATTTTTGTATTTTTAGTAGAGACAGCGTTTCACCATGTTGGCAAGGCTGATCTCAAACTCCTAACCTCAGGTGATCTGCCCGCCTCAGCCTCCTAAAGTCCTGGGATTACAGGCGTGAGCCACCTCGCCCATCCATCTGTTGTCTTAAGCCACCAAGTTAGTGGTAATTTGTGACAGCAGCCACAGGAAGCAAATACAGGGATATCAGGAATAAAATCGTTCTACATTCTCCTCTGTCTTTTGGTGCATGGACATAAGTGTGCACCCACACCCAAGAATGGAATTGCTGGATCACAGGGTAGGTATATGTTCAGCACTAAGGGATATTGCTAAACAATTTTCTAAAGAGGTTATAGCAATTTATACTCCTGCCAATGTTTGAGATCCAGTTTCTCCACATTGTTGTCAACCTCTGTGCTATGGTTTGAATATCTGACCCCTCCAAACCTCATGTTGAAATGTGATCCCCAGTGTCGGAGGTGGGATCTAATAGGAGGTGTTTTGGTCATGGGGGCGGATCCCTCAATACTTCATGACAGCTTGGTGCAGTCTTGGAAGTAGTAAGTTCTCACTCTCTTAGTTCCTGTGAGGGCTGTTTTGTTTTGTTTTGTTTTTTTGTTTTTCAGAGACAGAGTCTCACTTTGTTGTTCAGGCTGGATTGGAGGCACGATCTCGAATCACTGCAAATGCCTCCTCCCAGGTTCAAGCAATTCTCCTGCTTCAGCCTCCCAAGTAGCTGGGATTACAGGTGCATGCCACCATGCCCAGCTAATTTTTGTTTTTTTAGTAGAGACAGGGTTTTGCCATGTTGGTCAGGCTGGTCTCCAGCTTCTGGCCTCAAGTGATCCACCTACCTCTTATTCCCAAAGTGCTGGAATTACAGGTGTGAACCACCATGTCCGGCATGGTCTGGTTTTTTAAAAAAAAATGACTGCTACCTCCTCTCTTTCTCTTTTGCTCTCTCTCTCCCTCCGGTCTCTGCACACGCACACTTCCCTTTGACTTCTGCCACGCGTAGAAGCAGCCTGAGGCCCTCATCAGAAGTAGATGTTGGTGCCATGCTTCTTGTATGGCCAGCAGAACCATCAGCCAAATAAAACTCTTTTCCTTATGAATTACCCAGCCTTGGGTATTCCTTATAGTAACACAAGCAGATGAAGCCACTTAGCATTGTCAGTCTTTTGTATTTCACCTTTCTGGCGGCTGTGCAATAGTTTTCATTTGTATTTCCCTGGTGACTAATGAGGCTGTATGCTTTTTCTTAAGCTTTTTCACCATTTCGATATGGTTTTCTCGTGAATGGCTTATTCATATCTTTGGCCCATTTTTCTTCTGCCTTTGTATTGATTTGTCATTATGAAGATATAGATATCAAATCTATAATGTGATGCAAGTGTCCTCCCCCACGCTGTGGCATGCCTTTTCACTCTCTTGGTGGTGTTTCTTGATGAAAAGCAGTTCTTCATTTTAATGACACCCAAATGATCAATCTTTTCTTTTTTGGTTAGTGCTTTATGTCCTAAGAAATAGTGGCTGCCCCAAAGCCGTGAATATATTCTCCTTTATCATCTTCTAAAAGCATTTTGCTTTGCCTTCCACATTTATATTAACAATCCACCTAATTTTTTGTATTATTCAAAGTTAATTTTTTTGAGACAGGGTCTTGCCCTGTCACCCAGGCTGCATGATCATGGCTCACAGCAGCCTCAACCTCCCAGGCTCAAGCAAGACTCCTGCCTCAGCCTCCCAAGTATTAATAACTGGGGCTACAGGCATGAGCCACAATGTTTGGCTAATTTTTGTAGTTTTTATAGGCATGGGGTTTCTCCATGTTGCCCAGGCTACTCTCAAACTCCTGAGCTCCAGGGATCTACATGCCTTGGGCTCCCAAAGTGTTGGGATTACATCATGAGCCACTGGGCCTGGCCAAAAGTTAATTTTTTAAAAAAGATAATATCATGAACTCTCATACAGACAAAAAAATGAGCATGTTAAAATTTTATTTCACTTATTATTAAGAAAAACTAGTAAGGTATACCAGTCATTGTGGCCCATGCCTGTAATCCCAGCATTTTGGGAGGCCAAGGTGGATGTATCACTTGAAGTCAGGAGTTCAAAACCAGCTTGGCCAACATAGTAAAAACCCTGTCTCTACTAAAGATACAAAAAGTTAGCTGGGCATGGCGGTGCATGCCTGTAATCCCAGCTACTCAGGAGGCCGAGGTAAGAGAATCGCTTGAATCTAGAAGGTGGAGGTTGCAGTGAGCTGAGCTGGTGCCACTGTACTCCAGCCTGGGCAACAAGAGTGAAACTCCATCTCAAAAAAAAAAAAAGAAAAGAAAAACTAGTAAGATGTCACAACCTGTTCAAAGGTGAATCCAAAGAAAAGACACAATTAGAGACTAGAAATATTGAAATGAATATGCAAAAGGAGGCAAAGCTGGTTTTTCCGGAGGAGGGGCAGTGTTCCTCCACTAGACAATTTGCTTTTATGAATTTTGCATTGCTATCAATTGTCTACCAAACACAAATCTGAGGTCCTTCCTTGCCTGGATCCAGGAAAAATGAACTGAGAGTCTGATACCTTGAAAGGTTTGAAATAAACATTTACCACCTATTTCTCTGAAGGCTCCTACCTGGGAGGTCTCCTCAGTATAACAAGACACCTTTGCTAGCCAGCCCCTTCCTCTCTCCCTCCCATAACCTATTTTGCCATGATCCAAGCCCCTATTCTTTCTGTAACTTCAAGATAGTATAAAAGCATCAATGATATCTTTCTCGGGATCTTATGTTTTGATAAGATTCCTGTTCACGGTAATAAATTTATAGGCCATTTCTTTTCCTAATCTGTCTTTTATGAGTTGATTTTCCAGTGAACTTTTGGAGGGTAGAGGGAAAGTTTTTCTCAGCCCCTACAATATCCCATAGACCTAGTACCATTTATTGAATGACCCAGCTTTCCCGTATTGGCTTGTCACTATCATGTTTCTGAACTCTATTCTGTTCCCTAGTCTATTTCTCTGTTATTGAACAATGCCATACTGTCTTAATTACTATAGTTTCATAACACATCTTGATATCTAGTACATAGTGTAAAGTCTTCAGCTTTGTACTTCCTCTGCAAGATTTATCAGCTATTTTTAGACCTTTGCTTTTTTTTGGGGGGGGGGGTGCAGGGACAGGGTCCCATTCTGTCAGCCTGGAGTGCAGTGGCACAATCTTGGCTCATTGCAACCTCATCCTCCCAGACTCAAGCAATCTCCCTGCCTCAGCTTCCAGAGTAGCTGGGACTACAGATGAGTGCCACCATGCCCAGGGTATATTTTGTATTTTTGGTAGAAACAGTTTCACCAAGTTACCCAGGCTGGTCTCGAACTTCTGAGCTCAAGCGATCCAACTGCCTCACCTCCCAAAGTCCTGGGATTACAGGTGTGAGCCACTGAGCCCCACCTGGACCTTTTCATTTTCATATCCATTTTAGAATCAACTAGCCAGACACAATGGCTCATGCCTGTAATTTAGCATTCTGGGAGGTCGAGGCAGGAGGATCAATTGAGTTCAGGAGTTTGAGATCAGTTTAGCAATACAACGAGACCCCATCTCTACAAAAAATTCTAAAAATTAGCCAGGAATGGTGGCACATGCCTGTGGTCCCAGGTACATGGGAGGCTGAGGCAGGAGATCACTTAAGCCAAAGATTTGGAGGCTACAGTGAGCTATGATCATGCTACTGCACTCCAGCCTGGGGGACAGAGCAAACCACAGCTCTAAAAGAAAAAAAAGTTTCAGCCTTATGAGTTTATAGCTCTGTAGGGGACATCAAGGGAAAGTTCATGAGTCCATAATGACAAAATGATTAAAGCATCCCACTCCACCTCACCTGAAAACTTGGTGGTAACAGCAGTTACCCTAGAAAAATGCCCATGGAGTCATCAGGAATCCCAGGGACCCAAAGTCATGGCTATGTGGTTCTGCTGCCTTTTCCCATAAGGAGTTCATCTCTCTCCCACCAGTCTTGGAGGCTTCTAGCTATTACGGTCCCTGAGGGATGTGGTCATTTTCTTACATCAGCACAAGGTTCAGCAAATATCAAAACATCTAACCTTTCAGAGCTGTGTTATTCCTTCTATTTATTTGTACCCTGTCCTGCTTCAAAAAAGATTTAAGGTTGTTTACAACACCAGGTAAATGAAGTTAAACGTGAATTAGAACACCACGAGAAAGGTGAGGCCGAGGGAAAACCAGGGTACGGACACAGAAGTATGCTGAGTGACACCAGCACGCCGTGGAGTTCCACGGGCTTTGGAGTGCTGGGCTGTTTAAAACTTGCTGAAACTGCCAAACCAGTGTTGTGTTCTCACATCCCAGAATCCTAGCATTGTTGGGGGCAAAGCCCAGTGAAACAATCAGCTCCTCCCTAATCCCACGCTCCAGCCCACACAGAAAGCGCCACAGTTCTGGAACTCGAGTTCACCGGATAAAAACCTGAAATTTAAAAATGCGTATAGGGGCTGGGCACGGTGCTCACGCTTGTAATCCCAGCACTTTGGGAGGCCGAGGTGGGTGGATCACCTGAGGTCAGGAGTTCCAGACTAGCCTGGCCAACATGGCGAAACCCTGTCTCTACTAAAAAATACAAAAATTAGCCAGGTGTGGCGGCACATGCCTGTAATCCCAGCTACTTGGGGGCGCTGAGGCAGGAAGACCGCTTGAACCTGGGAAGTGGAGGTTTCAGTGAGCTGAGATCGTACCACTGCACTCCAGCCTGGGCAACAGAGTAAGACTCCATCTAAAAAAAAAAAAAAAAAAAAAAAAAAAAAAAAAAAAAAAAAAAAAAAAATGTGTGTAAGAAGAGGTTTCTCAAGTGTTTGGTCTGTTTTACTGTGGAGTCCTGGAATCCTGAGAGCAATTCCAGCTTCCTAAGGAAAGGAGGTAATCCTAGGGCCAAGAGGAGTTCATAAAGCCATTGAAGCTCTCCTAAGCTGGGAGACGGTGAGTCAGCCCGGCTGGCTGATAGAGGGGTGTGTAAGGATGCCTTCGAATTTCCTCTCCCCTCCCAGAAAGGCTGCACCTGAGCTGCATTCCAGAGACGTGTGGGATACCAACACACGTGGGAAACACACATGAAAACAGATCTCACCCCTCCCTCCTCCCTGGGGCCAGCAGAGGAGCTCTAAGGAGCTTAAAGAGGAATAAGACTCCCACCTCCCATACCTTCCTCTGCCCTGGCAGACAGAAGGGAGAGTTACCTAGGTGCAGGTGCTGACATCTCAAGTTAAAAGTTCAGGTTTTGCCGGGCGCAGGGGCTCAAGCCTGTAATCCCAGCACTTTGGGAGGCCCAGGCAGGTGGATCACAAGGTCAAGAGATTGAGACCATCCTGGCCAACATGGTGAAACCCCGTCTCTACTAAAAATACAAAAATTAGCTGGGCTTGGTGGTTGCACGCCTGTAGTCCCAGCTACTCAAGAGGCTGAGGCAGGAGAATTGCTTGAACCCGGGAGGCAGAGGTTGCAGTGAGCCGAGATTGTGCCACTGCACTCCAGCCTGGAGCCTGGCGACAGAATGAGACTCTGTCTCAAAAAAAAAAAGAAAAGTTCAGGTTTCTTCTTCTTGGTGCCCAAGTTTGCTAAACAGCACCACCTGCTGCCTGAGAAGTCATGCAACTGGAAAGTAACAATGCATGTGTGAGCCTTCCAGAGTCCCATTTAGGGTGCGCCCGTGAGACTCTCGAGAGAGGCAGCGGGAGGGCAGGACACACCTGCAGGCCAGCTTTGTACTCTCTTCTCCTGCCCCTCCAATTAAACTCACTTTTTTTTGTTGTTGTTGGTGAGACGGGGTCTCGCTCTGTTTCCCCTGCTGGAGTGCCGTGGCACGATCTCGGCTCACTGCAACCTCTACCTCCCAGGTTCAAGAAATTCTCCTGCCTGCCTCAGCCTCCCGAGTAGCTCAGATTATAGGCATGCACCACCACACCCAACTAATTTTTGTATTTTTAGAGATGGGGTTTCACCATGTTGGCCAAGCTTGTCTCAAACTCCTAACCTTAAGTGATCAGCCTGCCTCAGCCTCCCAAAGTGCTGGTATTATAGGAGTGACCCACCGTGCCCAGCAGTGCCAAGCTCTTTACACAAATGATCTTATTCATCCTCACCACAACCCATAAAAGTAGGGATTTTTAAATTATTATTATTTTTTTGAAATGGAGTCTTCCTTCATCACCCAGGTTGAAGTGCGGTCTTGGCTCACTGCAGCCTCTGCCTCCCAGGTTCAGGCAATTCTCCTGCCTCATGAGTACCTGGGATTACAGGCACCCACCCCCATGCCCAGCTAATTTTTGTATTTTTAGCGGAAATGGGGTTTCCCATGTTGGCCAGGCTGTTCTCGAACTCCTGACCTTAGGTGATCCACCTGCTTTGGCCTCCCACAGTGCTAGGATTACAGGTATGAGCCACCATGCCTGGCCTAAAAGTAGGGATTTTTATCTCCATCTTGCAGAAGAGAAAACAGAGCCTTAGGGAGAATAGAGAACTTGCCCAAGATTCCACAGATCAATGCAGAACACAGATGTGAACGCAGATGTTTCACGCCAAAGCGCAGTCTCCTAACCACCAGGCTATCCTTTTTCATTGTAATAAAATGGAGAAAAGCTAATTTTTCTTGAGCACAGAATATACTCCTACCAACCAAGGAAATCCACTTTCGTTGGAGGAATATTAAATAAGCCGCTGAGCTGTGTATCCCAGGAAGTGACACCCCCAGAGGGCATGCTCTCCAAACTGCCTTCTAAAGGCAGCATGGTCCTAAAGGGAGGGTAGAAGCTTGGGGTCTGAGCTGATCTGCTCAAGGCCATTAAGAGATTTGAGAGGTTATAACAGCAACAAGCAAGAGGAAGAGGAGGAAAATGAGGCCACTGGTGGATCAGGGAGGTCTAGTGGGAACTTACTCCATTTCCTGTATGGGGTAAATCCACTTCTCCATGTCCCCATGACAGCTTCAATGCTGTGGCGTGGGATCAGTTTTACAGGAACTCCGTGATGTGCTGAATGTGTCTCAAAGAGGGGATGGCCCAGGCAGCCGTGGGAGGCCCGCCCCAACTCAGGGCGCTGTATTTGTTGTTCTGAGTGCCAGGCCCTGTGTGAGCAAAGGCAGCTGACTTAGGGAGCTGTCTAAGGGAGTGTTCAGGGAGTGAAGACCTCACCAGCCCAAGAACACTGGGGAAGGCCAGTGCTGCACCCACAAACTGCTGGGCTCGAGCGCCCAACCGGGACATAAGTCCCCAGCATCCTCTGGAACCCTCTGGAATCCCAGTGTGCCCTGTGGAGAGAACCCTGGAACTGCCAGACGCTTTTTTTTTCTTTTTTTTTGACACAGAGTTGCTCTGTCGCCCAGGTTAGAGTGCAGTGGCACTATCTCAGCTCACTGCAACCTCCGCCTCCCGAATTAAGTGATTCTCCAGCCTCAGCCTCCTGAGTAGCTGCTCCACCAAGCCCGGCTAATTTATTTTTATTTTTTTTTATTTTTATTTTTTTAGTAGAAATGGGGTTTTGCCATGTTGGCCAGGCTGGTCTTGAACTCCTGACCTCAGGTGATCCACCTGCCTCGACCTCCCCAAGTGCTGGGATTAGCGGCATGAACAACCGTGCCCTGCCAGCTTGTCCTTTCATAGGGATTCCTCCAAGTAAGAAAGGCTGTGGACCCGCCCCTCCCTCCTGCCTGTTCCTTCATTTCCTGGGTTGTGCCAGCCCCACTGTGCCAAGTTTTTTACCCTCACTGAGGACACTGCTGGTGGATACACAGTTCCACCGCTCTTTGCTCTGGGCAAGGTGGTCCAGTGGGCTAATCCTAGCACGCCCCAACTCCGAGAGCTCTTGGCTTCCTTGGGGCCCTGCCCTGGGGGATATAACATTTCCTCAGGGCAGAGCCTGTCCCCTGGAGATGGAAACGAAGGGGTACTGGGGGGCCGCCTGGATGGGGAAGGCAGTGCCATAGCAGGGGTCAGGGTGCCAAGCACATGGATGCCACTGGTGCCTCTTGCCAGCTGTGTGACCTTGGTTGGGCAGCACTTAATTCTCTCAGCACCAGTGTGTGACAACACGTGAAGTGCTGCCAACCAGGGAAGGCCCCCCTAAGCCTTGGTGTCCAGAGTTTTCATTGGGGATCAATTACATAGTCATGCAGTACCCATATAATGTTCCTTAGCTACTCAGTCTCCAGCCCCAAGAAGTGAAACTAATATGATGTATCCCAAGGTCTCAGGCCACAAAGACACTCTCATCAGGTAGGACACTCAAGGGCCTGGATGCATACCCCAGGAACCAGTGAGGGCCAGTCCTGAAGACCCTTGGAATATGCAGGGTATGGGTAACCACGTCCTCCTGGGCTAACCCTTTACAGAAACACTCATCAGGCACATATTACATGTCACCTTTTATTGTTATATACTTTTTTTTTTTATCATTGTGGCATTGTGATTTATGATAAGAAACAGACATGGTCTCTGTCCAGTTCCTGGCACAGAACTCCTAAAAACCCTTGGAGACCAGATGCCGTGGCTCACGTCTGTAATCCCAGCACTTTGGGAGACTGAGGTTGGTGGATCACTTGAGGTCAGGAGTTCGAGACCAGCCTACCAACGTGGCGAAACGCCATTTCTGGTAAAAAAAAAATGTATATATATGTGTGTGTGTTTGTGTGTGTGTGTGTGTGTGTGCGCATGTGTATGTATACATGTACCACCATGCCCGGCTAATTGTGTGTGTATATATATATATATATATGTGTATATATATATATATATATATATATATACATATATATACACACATACACAATTAGCCGGGCATGGTGGTACATGCCTGTAATCCCAGCTACTTGGGAGACTGAAGCAGGAGAATCACTTGAACCCAGGAGGTGG
>NW_016107320.1:12657431-12666068 GCF_001604975.1 Cebus imitator
GCGCCACCATGCCCAGCTAATTTTTTGTATTTTTAGTAGAGACGGGGTTTCACCATGTTGACCAGGATGGTCTCGATCTCTTGACCTCGTGATCCACCCGCCTCGGCCTCCCACATTGCTGGGATTACAGGCTTGAGCCACCGCGCCCAGCCTCTGGCTGTTCTTGACTTGTATCCTTTTATAACAAACTGATAATCTAGTAAGTAAACTATTTTCCTGAGATATGTGAATTGTTCTAGAAAATTATCAAACCCAAGGGGGGAGTTGTAGAAACCCCCAATTTACAGCAGATGCCCAGGTCACCACTGGACATGTGACTGGCATCTGAAGTGGGGTGCAGTCTTGCAGAAATTCCTGAACCTCTGGAATTTGATGCTAACTCCAGGTAGATAGTATCAGAATCTACTGAATTGGGCTGGGCACAGTGGCTGACACCTGCAATCCCAGGATTTTGGGAGGACAAGGCGGGTGGATTACTTGAGATCAGAAGTTCGGGACCAACCTGGCCAACATGGCAAAACCCCGTCTCTACTAAAAATCCAAAAATTAACCGGGCATGGTGACACGTGCTTGTAGTCCCAGCTACTTGGGAGGCTGAAGCAGGAGAATCACTTGAACCTGGTAGGCCATGTTTGCAGTGAGCCAAGATTGTGCCACTGCACTCCAACCTGGGCAACAGAGCAAGACTCCATCTCAAAAAAAAAAAAAAAAAAAAACAGAATCAGTTCTATGTATTGAATTGTAAGACACCCAACTGTTGTCCACCAGAGAATTGAATTAATTGTATGGGGAAAACCCTACACAATCTGGTGTCAGAATTGAGAATCACAGTGGAGGAGAGAGAAAAATAAGTTTTCCTTTCAACTGTATAAATAGTGTCTTCCCAAGAGTAGAAGGTATCAACTGTGTCATATACCTGTTGGTATCCTGGGGGGTTGCAGAGTCCCATGGATTAGTAGATGCCCATTTTTTACTATCATGTCAGTGACGCTTGCTCAGGTTGTTATTGACCTAGGATATCCTTCCAGCTTCCATTAGTTGTTATGCATCCAATCCATTCATCTGTCTATCAATATCCCAGCCAAGTCCTACCTCCTCATGAGATGCTCCCCATCTATTCTGGCCCACATTGAAGTCTTTCTTTTCTAAATTCCTGACACATTTTCAGTTTATACAATCTGCTGTGACTTCTATTACATTCAGCCTTAAAATGTTGCTTAAGTGTTTTATGTGAGTAAGGCTTGTCCCCCAACTAGACTCTAAGTGTCTGAGAAAACAGACTGGATCGTACCTGCTTTTTGCACTCCCCTTTCATAGCCAGCTCAGGGCCTTAAAGCAGTAGGTGCTCAATTAATATGAGATGGCCAATGACCCTTCCCTCTGGGCCTTTCTCTCTCCCTCTCTCTCTCTCTCTCTCTGTGTGTGTGTGTGTGTCTCTCTCTCCCCCCACCCCTGAGGCCACACCATTGCTTCATAAATAACGAACAAAGTGTTTTGTAAAAAAATGAAATGTAGCAATAAATAATCAGCACAAGATTTTTGCAAAGACTAAAGTTTTATTCCAATCAGGGGTTTGTTTCCTTTGGAAGGCACTTCTCTGAGCTTTCTGTGAAGAGGACGGCCTCATTGATGCTCTCAGTGATGTAATGTATGTTGTTGGCATTGACACAGCTGAAGTTAATCTGACCGTTCCTGGGGATGTAAATGTGCTTCTTCCTGACCAGGTATTCCACCTGCTGGACTGCAGTCATGGCAAGGTCTCAGATCCTGACACTGGCCATCTCAAATTCCCCTCTAGCCCAGGCTGGTTTATTTTATTTATTTATTTATTTATTTATTTATTTATTTATTTATTATTTTTGAGATGCAGTTTCAAAACTGCATCTTGTTGCCCAGGCTGGAGTGCAATGGTGTGATCTTGGCTCACTGCAACCTCCACCTCCCAGGTTCAAGTGATTCTCCTGCCTCAGCCTCCCAAGTAGCTGGGATTACAGGATGTGCCAGCACGCTCTCCTAATTTTTGTTTTTTTTTTTTGTTTTTTTTTAGTAGAGATGGGGTTCCACCATGTTGGTCAGGCTGGTCTTGAACTCCTGACCTCAGGTGATCCACCTGCCTCAGCCTCCCAAAGTGCTGGGATTACAGGTGTGAGCCACCTCGCCCAGCACCCAGGCTGGTTTATGAAGGACAGGGAGTGTCAGTACTTCTGAGGGTCCAGAAGCGTCTTTAAAGCAGCCCATTTTCCAGAGGACAGAATCAAAATCTGGAGTGAAGCTAGGAACTGGTCACCTAGACAGGGAAGTTTAATGCTCAAATACAGGCCAAAGTTCAGAAAGGGGGGACACCCACTCCCTAGACCCTTACAGTTGAGTCCAAGATAGCCATGGGTCCCACTCTGCTCAGTGATGTGACCCCAGGAGCCAGGGGTTCCCAAGAGCCGGAGCTTCTCCTTCACTTTTTCCTTAGTTAGCATGGCTTTCTCTACAACGTCTTTTAGACTCTGCTTCCTACCAAGAAAGGACAATGAGAAAGAAGGGTGTGAGGTCCCCTTTGCTCTCAAACCTCCCTTCTTGCCAGTCCACTCTTCTTACCTTCAAAGGCCCCCAGCAGAGTGCCTGAGGCTCTGGGATGGCTAAGAGTGGGAGGGAGGTTTGATCCCATATTAACTCAAGCAAGCCAAGGAGGCTCCCTGGCAGGTTTTGCCAGAGTTGCAAGCCCCTGATGCTGTCTAATGTCCCCGAGCAATCTAGAAGAGTTCAGATAACTCATTGGCCTAGGTACAAAATAAATGTCCTATCACTCTGTCCCCTAAGGCAACCCTTGGCATAGCCACTGCCATTGGTACACATCAGGTCCTCAGTCAATGCTGATTAATGGATGGAGCAAAGAGGCCACATGGGCAAGAGAGAAGCACCCTGCTGAATCCAGGGATCAGCACGTCTGCAGGCACCCAGGGCCTCTCTCATCCCTTCCTGCTCCAGCCCTCACCCTTACCAGTCTCCCAGCAGAGCCGGGTTGCAGAGGACGGAGGTGATGATCCGTGCACCCGTGTTGGGAGGGTTTAGCCACAGGGCCTGGGCTAATCTCATCAGCTGGGAGAGGACGCACAGCAGCTGCTGGTTGTTGATGGCCACCACCACTAGGATCCCCACTCCTTCATCTGCAGTGTTGAGAAGACAGCCTCAGCCCCTTCCTCCACTCCTAAGGCCTTCACCTAGACCTCAACCTCTAACCTCGTAGAAGAAAAGGTTGAACCATGAGACCCTTATTGCAGCCCAGCCAGGACAGTATTCAGGCTCCTGGAAGTTACCAGAGGCTCTCCTTCCAGCAAAAGTATCCGTAAGTCAGAGTCTTAAAGGAGGACAGAACTTGCAAGATCGCTAAGTTCTATTTTCTTTATTTTTATTTTTGTTGTTGTTGTTGTTTTCTAAGTGACCGTCTCTCTCCGTTGCCCAGGCTAGAGTGCAATGGTGGAATCAGAGCTCACTGCAACCTCAACCTCCTGGGCTTAAGTGAACCTCTTGCCTCAGCCTCCCGGGTAGCTAGGACTACCGGTGTGTACCACCATGCCCGGCTAATTTTTTTTTTTTTTTTTTTGTATTTTTAGTAGAGACGGGGTTTCACCATGTTGACCAGGATGGTCTCGATCTCTTGACCTCGTGATCCACCCGCCTCGGCCTCCCAAAGTGCTGGGATTACAGGCTTGAGCCACCGCGCCCGGCCTCCGGCTAATTTTTTTAATTGTTTGTAGAGACAGGGTCTCACTGTGTTGCCCAGGCTGGTCTTAAATTCCCAGCCTCAAGTGATCTCCCAATCTCGACCTCCCAAAGGAGGGACCAGGAGGCATGGACTGGGATTACAGGTGTCAACCACCATGCCAGCCCCACCCTCTCATCTCATAGTTGAGGAAACAAAGTCCTGAGGGTGAAATTATCTAAGCTGAGCTGGGACGAGTGACCAGATGTAGTAACAACCAAATTCTAGCTCAGTGCTCCCCACTTCTGCCTCCGTACGTGCTCTCCCTGGAGTCTGTGGCTCCCTCCAGAGGATGAGATATGGAAAACATCACTGTGCTGTGAACACAGCGCCATTTCACAACAGACCCTCCCCTCTCCTTCTGCCTGTACCATACCATAAATGCCAAAATTCTTGGACAGAGACTGGCTGCAGAAGAACTCAACGCCTTGAGACACAAAGTATTGTAAGATTCTTGTATCTTCTTCCAAGTCACTGGTGTATAAACCTTGACAGGGAATATCAACAAATGGGAATATCTGCTTGCTCTGTAGGGGAAAGGAGAACAAAGAAAGAATGAGTCGGATGGAGGAGAGAGCAGAGATTAAAAAACAGGAAGGTCAGGCGGGAGATTGGGTTTACCTTTATCATGGACATCAACTTCGCCCACTCACTTGGTGTCAACTTGCAGTCGATAATGTTCCCGATCACAAGGACGCAGCCACGTGGGATCTGCTGCAGGTAGAGACGGTCTCATCAGGTACTTCCCCTACCCAGGAGTGGCAGCCCCAGGGCATTTGGGGATAAAGTGCTCTTCCATGTTAGTTACCATTGAAGGACCAGGCAAATTCAAACCTGGAAAAGGGCTTGGATGATTTAAGGGGCATGGGGAGGAGAGGAACCTTAGGCTGTAAGTCAGATCTGGGGAGGAGTTTCTCTACCTCCACCACATTGAGGAGTATGTCGGGGTCCATGCATAGCTTCTTGGGGTCCCAGATGGAGTATTCATAAACTGTAAAGCCCATGTCCTGGAAGACGAGTCCATGCAGTTCTGTGGGAACACAGTTTCCCAGGTACCAGCTCTGTGGGAACACAGCTGGTACATGGGAAACAGACGGAAACAGAGGTACTGGAGTGTGGGGCTGAGAGTCACTGGCTGAAGGTGGGACATTAACAGGAAAAGGACATAAATAGCTTGGCTTGTCCACCATTTTGCTCGTGACAGAGAATGGGGGATAACGGTGCAGACAGCAATTGGGTGAGGATTCAGAACAGGGAATGGGGATTTGCTGTCACCCTCATCTTAGGTAAGACTCACCTTTTTGAGAAGAGATGATGTAAACTATTCGAGCATCCTTATGCCAAGCTCTGAGAAACTGGACCCCAAGCTGGAAGGCACCACTGTCACCAACGGTGTGTACACCCCCTACCTGCCAGCAAGAAATAGACAGAAATAGGCCGGGCGCAGGGGGCGCGGTGGCTCACACCTGTAGTCCCAGCACTTTGGGAGGCCGAAGAGGGTGGATCACCTGAGGTCAGGAGTTCGAGATCAGTCTGGTCCCTCTCATTACTAAAAATAAAAAAAATTAGCTGGATGTGGTGACAGGCGCCTGTAATCCCAGCTACTCAAGAGGCTGAGGCAAGAGAATCACTTGAACCCAGGAGGTGGAGGCTGCAGTGAGCCGAGATCAGGCCACGACACTCCAGCCTGGGCCACAGAGTGAGACTCTGTCTCAAAATAAATAAATAAATAGAAATAAACAGAAATAACTCTCTAAAACAGTAAGAGAGGCTGGGCGTGGTGGCTCATGCCTGTAATCCCAGCACTTTGGGAGGCTGAGGCAGGCAGATCCTCTGAGGCCAGGAGTTTGAGAGCAGCCTGGCCAACATGGTGAAACCCTGTCTCTAACAAAAACACAAAAATTAGCCAGGCGTGGTGGCACATGCCTGTGACTCCAGCTACTCAGGGGGCTGCAGCATGAGAATCACTTGAACCTGGGGGGTGGAGGTTGCAGTGAGCCAAGATCATACTACTGCATTCTAGCCTGGATGATGGAGTGAGACTTAGTCTCAAAAAATGTATATAATAAATTAAAAAATAAGACAGTAATGGGAATACTGACATCGCCTCCTATTCAGATCATTTCTGTCTTGAAAGAGCTTTCAAATCAGCAGTATGAGCAGGTGGGAATACAACTGGATTGGGATTCTGATCCTTACTCTACCCTTTGACAGCTAAAGCTGTGGACTCTCTGTGCCTCAGGTGTCCCCCTTATCCATACTGGGGGTCCTCCAAGGTCCCTTTTGGGTTTGAGGTTGTGCAGGCCCAGTTCCCCACTCTCTGTGTCAGGATGAGTCCGGGAGGGCCCGCTTCTCACCCTGTTCTGCATGATGGCTTGGCTGTGTTTTCCAAAGAGGAGTTCCAGAGAGGCCTGGATGAATGACTTCATGCCCACTGTGGGCAAGTACTCATAATTCAGGGAGGGATCCTGTGAAATCTGGAGTCGGGCCTTCTGCACCACGAAAGAAACCCAGGGATGGCCTTCATTTGTCATGCAGACTGTGAGGAAGACCACAGAGGGAGCATCAGGTGCTTGGTTTGGGACCCGGGGGCTGAGCTCTGCAGACAGCCCGCAAACAAGTCTGCCCTGGACTCCCTGGGGCATTGGGAAGGTCTTTGTGAAAAGAAAACTTTCCCTTTTCTTTTCTCCTTGATAAAAACAATGTGCTGTTAGTAAATGTGTATTATTTTTGTCTTTTTTAAAATGACAACTGAAACCTATGCCATTTTAAAGGTTAAAAATTATACAAGCCCAGGATGGGTGGCTCAGGCCCGTAATCCCAGCACTTTGGGAGGCCAAGGCGGGCGGATCACTTGAGTTCAGGAGTTCGAGACTAGCCTTGCCAACATGATAAAACCCTGCCTTTACAAAAAAAAACACACAACAGCCAGACCTGGTGGCCAGTGCCTGTCATCCCAGCTGGGCAAGAGGCTGAGGCAGGAGGATGGTTTGAGGTCAGGAGGCAAAGGTGGCAGTGAGCTGAGATCTTGCCACCGTGCTCTAGCTTGGCAACAGAGTGAGGCCCCATCTCCAAAAAAAAAAAAAAAAAAAAAAAAAGAAAAAATAAAAAAAAAAAAAAAAAAAAAAAAATCAATGCAAAATGAGTTATAGATAGATGAAAGCTAAATAAAGGTAACCCTGACTTTCACAGTGGGGAGACCCAGTTGCGTATCATAAGGCTCAATTTGGGGAACCATTCTTGGTTCAAGAATAGAAAGAGAGAGAGAGAAGAGGCTGAAGAAGTGTGGGACGGCCATGCAGGCCCCCAAGCATAGAGTTGTGGAAGAGGACATAGCTCTCACCAAACCGCTAGAAACTCCCAGAGAAGGGCAGAGAGCATGGAACGACGTGGGACCTTCTCTTCGCTTTTCCCCACTGGGCAATTCTGTTAACAAGGAAAGACCGTTCCTCCCACGGAAGCTTGGGCCACACCCCTCCCACTGCAGCAGGGACCACTGTCCTCCTAGAGGCAGTTCCCATCCCTTAAGTCTTATACTCCAGAACTGCTAGGCATCTACCTTTATAGGCTAGGAACATCTTGTTGGGGCAATCATCTTGTTTGTAGGCCTTTAACAAGTTGCCCTCTAGCTTGTGGACGAAGGGCACATCCATGAACACGGAAAGGGTGGGCATCACTGAGATGAAATTGGAGCCAAGACTGTGTCTCTGCTCCTGTGTGCCGCTTCTACCCAGAAGTCTTCCTCCAAGACCGGGCAATCCTGCCTCTTCCTGGCACCTTGGCAGCTCCAGTGCAGAGGCGCTGGACAACTGGTTGCCAGGGCAACAGAACCTCATGATCTTTGTGGTGGCAATCCATAGGGGCCACGGGAACATTCCAGGGTACTTGAGGAGAATCCCCTGAGAGAGCAGCCAGGGCAGGATAACAATCTCCTGGAATTCCCAAGCACGTTTCCCTCACTCCCTGCCTTCTCTTCTCTAGCCCCAAGTGGCTCAATCCAAAATAACAAGCCAGCTGCTTAGAAGACAGGGCAAAGATAATGGGAGATTACTTAACAGATACAATGTACGTTATTGGGATTATGATTACCCTAAAAGCCCTGACGTCAGCACTATGCGATGTATGCATCTAATAAAATTACATCTGTACTCCACACATTTATACAAATTGAAACAAACCAAAAAAAAAAAAAAAAAAGACATAGGGCAAGGCAGGCAGCCAATAAGCCAAGTGGGGCTTTCCCTGCAGAAGTGAAAATCCCAGATCACATAGCAATGCAAGTCAAGGCATTAATTTCCATTTTGCAAAGTGCTCCAGATTTTTAAAAGAATAGAAAGAAAGCACTGTTTTCTTCCATAGTTGTTTTAATAAAGAATTCTATTATTAGAAGTAATGTGATCAGCAACTCACTAAGCCACTTCCATTTCTCTCAGTTATCTAGAACCAAGACTTCTGTATACATTTGTTTGTTTGTTTGTTTGTTTGTTTTTAAGAGTCTTGGGGTGTTGCTGACCTCGAACTCCTGGCCTCCCAAAGTTCTGGGATTACAGGTGTGAGCCACCACACCTGGCCATTTATTAAGTTTCAGTGATGGCCAACTAGTGAGTGTAGAGAGCAGAGACCAAGAGGAGAAAAGAGCCAGCCTCTATAGAGTCAGTCTGCATGTTGCTTTCTTTTCTTTTTGATGTTTAACAACTCTTTTTTTTCTTTGAAACAGAGTCTCCCTCTCATTCCCCAGGCTGGAGTGCAGTGGCATGATCTCGGCTCACTGCAACCTCCACCTCCCAGGTTTCAGAGATTCTCCTGCCTTAGCCTCCCGAGTAGCTGGGATTACAGGCACCTGTCACAACGCCCAGCTAATTTTTTTTTTTTTTTTTTTTTTT
>NW_016107320.1:12666078-12667941 GCF_001604975.1 Cebus imitator
TGCCTCAAGCTCCCGGGTAGCTGGGACTACAGGCATGCACCACCACACACGGCTAATTTTTGTATTTTTAGTAGAGATAGGGTTTCACCATGTTGGCCAGGCTGGTCTTGAACTCCTGACCTCAAATGATCCCCCTGCCTCAGCCTCCCAAAATGTTAGGATTACAGGTGTGAGCCACTGCACTCAGCCTGATGTTAAATAACTCTTTAAATGATTGTTGCAAACACTGTTGGTGTCTCACCCAGAGGACCTTCACCACCAATGTGCCGGTCCCAGCTGGTGATTCGATGGTGGTCAAGGCTTAGATGCCTGTGTTCTCTGGAGAATTGCACTTGTCTGGCAGGAGTCAGCTAGCCTAGAAACACCCCCACCAACAGGGGTGGCCAATGATTGCCTGATTTAGGCATACAGAGGGTCAGCCCCAGCCGGGCATAGTGCCTCACAGCTGGAATCCTAGCGCTTTGGGAGACTGAGACAGGAGGATCACTTAAGCCCAGGAGTTCAAGACCAGCCTGAGCAACAGAGAGAACCCTCCCATCTCCACAAAAAATTTACAAATTAGCTGGGCGTGGTGGTGCTGCTTTGAACTATGATCATAGCACTGCACTCCAGCCTGGCTGACAGAGTGAGATCCTGTCTTAAAAAAAAAAAAAGAATGGCTGGGCGAGGTGGCTCACACCTGTAATCCCAGCACTTTGGGAGGCCGATACAGGCGGTTCACGAGGTCAGGACTTCGAGACCAGCCTGACCTACATGGTGAAATCCCATCTCTACAAAAAACAGAAAAATTATCCAGGTGTGGTGACACGCACCTGTAGACCCAGCTACTCAGGAGGCTGAGTCAGGAGAACTGCTTGAACCAGGAAGGTGGAGGTTACAGTGAGCCGAGATTGAGCCATTGCACTCCAGCCTGGGCAATAAGAGCAAAACTCCATTTTGAAAAAAAAGGGGGCATGGATGCAGCACATGTGTTAAATGATGCACACTTAAGGAATCTACATGTCAGTTTTGTTTGCAAATAAACCAAATGCCAATTACTGAAGGAATGTTTACATTAATAATGATATCCATACAATAGAATTCTCTGCAGCCCTTATTTTTTTTAAATTTTTTTTTTTTTTTTTGAGACGGAGTTTCACTCTTGTTACCCAGGCTGGAGTGCAATGGCGCGATCTCGGCTCACCGCAACCTCCGCCTCCTGGGTTCAGGCAATTCTTCTCCTGCCTCAACCTCCTCAGTAGCTGGGATTACAGGCATGCACCACCATGCCCAGCTAATGTTTTTGTATTTTTAGTAGAGACGGGGTTCCACCATGTTGACCAGGATGATCTTGATCTCTTGACCTTGTGATCCACCCGCCTCAGCCTCCCAAAGTGCTGGGATTACAGGCTTGAGCCACCGCGCCCGGCTTTTTAAAAATTTTTTGCAGAGGTAGGATCTTGCTGTGTTCCCCAGGCTGGTCTCAAACTCCTGGCCTTAAGCCGTCCTCCCACCTCAGCACCCCCATCTGCTAGGATTACAGGCACTTCCTGTCTCTAGCAAAATACAAAAATTAGGCCAGGCATGGTGGCTCACGCCTGTGATCCCAGCACTTTGGGAGGCCGAGGCGGGTGGATCACCTGAGGTCGAGACCAGCCCGGCCAACATGGTGAAACCCCATCTCTACTAAAAATACAAAAATTAGCTGGGCATGATGGTGGGCACCTGTAATCCCAGGTACTCAGGAGGCTGAGGCAGGAGAATCACTTGAACCTGGAGGCAGAGGTTGCAGTGAGCTGAGATTGCATCACTATACTCCAGCCTGGATAACAGAGTGAGACGCTCTCTCAGAGAAAACAAACTAAAAAAAAAGAAAAAAGAGGC
>NW_016107320.1:12667967-12674088 GCF_001604975.1 Cebus imitator
CTTAAAAAAAAAAAAAAAAAAAGGGTGTTATATCCATGTATTCATATCCAAAGACCGGTTGTTCAGCTTCATCATCAGGGTCACTCACCTGGAAGATAAAGGCGGGTTGCTTGCTTGTAGGTGGTAGGGGTTGGTTTGATTGAGGATCGCTTCCCTGCCTTCCCTCCTGCTTGCTGGCGACGTGAGACGCTCTCTCAAAAAAAAAAAAAAAAATGGTAGGAATTTCACCACTAGAAAAGCAACTATCTTATTCCTCCTGTACCTCTCCTTGTCGCTCTAGGAGAGTCTTCCAGCGTCAATTGGATTCAGACTCAGGCCCAAGGGGAGGCCCCAGAAGGACAGGCTTGGTCACGTGATCCATGATTGGAAGGGAAACTAGAGACTGGCGCCGACTGGAGCAGAGCTCTCCCATTCCCATTCCTCTCCTCTGGGAAGAAGTGGCCTGTCCCCACTCCCTTCTGGGAATATCCACAGCCATGTTTCATCTCGTTTCCTGATCAAGAGATTTTGGGAACCATGGTGTGGCTCCTCACTGGCAGCTCAGAAATGAAACTGTGATGAATGAGTTCTGAACCTCTAGCTCCTCAATTTCTTACTTTCTTTTTCTTTCTATTCTTTTCTTTCTTTCTTTTTTTTAGACAGGGCCTTGCTCTGTCACCCAGGCTGGAGTGCTGTGTCTTTATCACAGCTCACTTCAGCCTTGACCTCCCAGGCTCAAATAATCCTCACACCTCAGCCTCCCCAGAAGCTTCCACTAAAGGCACACACCACCATGCCTGCCTAATTTTTCTATTTGTTGTAGAGACTTGGTCTCAGTATGTTGCCCAGTGTGGTCTCAAACTCCTGGTCTCAAACTCAAGATCTCAGTCTCCCAGAACACTAGGATTACTGCCATACACCACTGCACCTGGCCTTAAATTACTTAAAAGGTGTATATGGACCAAGGAATCTTGGGATCACTGGTTGTTCCCTCAGGAGCAAACGATGGGCATGCAGAGATCCTGTTCCTGGGACATGGAAGCAGCAGTCCCAGATAAGCCTGCCAGGGTTTTAATATTGTTTGTTCTCACCCAAACTCAAGTTAAAATTTGATCCCCAATAATGGCAGCATTGGGAGGGGGCACCTTGTGGGAGGTGTTTGGGTCATGGGGTGGATCCCTCATGAATGGCTTGGTGCTGTTGTTGACAGGAGTGAGTGAATTCTGACTCTCATGAGACTGAATTAGTTCTTGCAGGAGTGGGTGAGTTCCCGACAGAGTGGGATGTTATAAAGCCAGAATTCCCCTCAGGTTTTCCCCTCTTCCTGCATATCCACTCTTTTGAGCTTCTCTGTCATGTGACACGGCACAAAAGCTCTTCACCAGTAGCCAGGGCCATGCCCTTAAACTTCTCAGCCTGCAGAAATGTGAGTTATATTAGCCTCTTTTCTTTATAAATTGCCCAGCCTCAGGTATGGCTTTAGAGCAACATGAAACTGACTAAGAGGAGGGCTTCAAAGAGAGCTGCAGATCATTGCAAGGGGATCTTCCTGAGCTTGTCATCCCAGCGTGTCTTCAGTTGAAGGGGCACCTTTGAAAACACTGCCTGGCCATGAGCAGTGGCTGATGCTTATAATCCCAGTGCTTTGGGAGGCTGAGGCGAGAGGATTGCTTGAGCTCAGGAATTTGAGACCAGCGTGGGCAACATAGTCAGACCCCATCTCTACAAAAATTACAAAAAAATCAGCCAGGAGTGGTGGTGTGTGCTGTAGTCCCAGCTATTTGAGAAGCTGAGGTGGGAAGATCACTTGAGCCTGGGAGGTCGAGGCTTCAATGCACTGTGATTGCACCACTGCACTCCAGCCTGAGCAACAGAGCAAGAGTCTGTCAAAAAAAGAAAGGGGGAGAAAAAAGCACTGTGAGAGAAGGACTGCTAGAAAGAGCAGCCTCAGGCAGAATCGTGTAGTATAGTGTGTGTTCATCTTCTGTTGTGTGGGACAAATTACCACAAACTCAGCAGCTTAGAAGAACACATTTATTTTCTTTCTTTCTTTTTTTTGAGATGGAGTCTCACTCTGTTGCCAGGCTGGAGTGCAGTGGTGCAATATTGGCTCACTGCAGCCTCCACCTCCTGGGGTCAAGCAATTCTCCTGCCTCAAGCTCCCGGGTAGCTGGGACTACAGGCATGCACCACCACACACGGCTAATTTTTGTATTTTTAGTAGAGATAGGGTTTCACCATGTTGACCAGGATGGTCCTCATCTTTTGACCTAGTGATCCGCCCACCTTGGCCTCCCAAAGTGCTGGGATTACAGGCGTGAGCCACCGCTCCCGGCCAACAATTTATTTTCTCACAGTTCCCATGTGTCCAAAGTTCAGGTATGGGTTAGCTGGATCTTCTGCTCAGGGTCTCCCAGGCTGCAATCAAGATGTTGATTAGGGGTATGGTCTCACCTGAGGCTCAGTGTCCACCTCCTAGCTCCTGTGGTTGTTGGCAATATCGTTTTTTGTTTTTTGTTTTTTCTTAAACAATCACCCAGGCTGGAGTACAGTGGCATGATCTCAGCTCACTGCAACCCCTGCCTCCCAAATTCAAGCAATTCTCCTACCTCAGCCTCCCACGTAGCTGGGATTACAGGGACCTGCCACCACACCCAAACAGTTTTTTTGTATTTTTAGTAGACATGGAGTTTCATCATGTTGGCCAGGCTGGTCTTGAACTCCTGATCTCAAGTGACTCACCCACCTCGCCCTCACAAAGTTCTGGGATTACAGGCATGGGCTACTGCGCCCAGCCAGAATTCATTTTCTTATAGTTGTAGAATTCACAGTGGCTTATTTCCTCTAGGCCAGCAGGAGTATATTTCTGACTCCTGTTTCTGAGCCCTAGACCCTCTTTTAAATAAAAAACTCACCTTCTTAAATCAGGCCCACTCAGCACAATCTCCCTCTTTATTTGTTTAAAGTCAACTGATTAGGGACCTTAAATACATCTTCAAAGTCCCTTCCTCTCTGTCATGTATCATAGTCCAGGAATAGCATCCCATCACCTTTGCCAAATTCTACTGGTTAGAAGCAAGCTATGGTCCCCACTCACATTCATCAGAAGATTATACAAAGATGTGGGTCATTGGAGGTCACTGAGAATTGGGGGTCATCTCAGAATTCTGTTTACCAGAGTCCAAGAGCTTCTGGAGAAAACAGCCCTTCCCTGGTTGTGTGGTGGTGATTGGGGTGGATGCTAAACTTCTGAGACCAGAATTCTCAGTTAAAGGGCTCACAAGTGTCTCTCGCTGTAGTGGGTGAGGTATGTTCACCTGGAACCTCAGAATGTGACTTTATTTGAAAGAAAGGTCTTTGAAGATGTAATTAAGGTGAGGATCTTGAGTTGATATCATGCTGCACTGGGATGGGCCCCAAATCCAATGTGAGGTGTCTTTATAAGAGACAGAAATGGCTGGGCACCATGGCTCACACCTATAATCTTAGTACTTTGGGAGGCCGAGGCAAGAGGTCAGGAGTTCAAATCCAGCCTGTGCAACATAGTGAGACCCTCCATCTAGAAAAATAAAAAAATTAGCCTGGTGTGATGGTGTGGGCCTGTAGTCCCAGCTACTCGGGAGGCTGAAGTGGGAGGATTGCTTGAGCCTAGGAGACTGAAGCTGCAGTAAGCTATGATTGCACCACTGCACTCCAACCTGGGTGACAAAGTGAGACCCCATCTCGAAATCTTTTAAAAACTTAAAAAAAACAACAACAAAACACTTTGGGAGGCCGAGGGCAAATCACTTGAGATCAGAAGTTCGAGATAACTTGGCCAATATGATGAAACCCCATATCTAGTAAAAATGCAATAATTAGCTAGGTGTGGTGGCACGTGCCTGTAATCCTAGCTACTCGAGAGGCTGAGACATGAGAATCACTTGAACCTAAGAGGTGGAGGTTGCAGTGAACCGAGATTGCACCACTGCACTCCAGCCTGGGCAACACAGCAAGACTGTCACCAAAAAAAAAAGAAGAGAGAGAGAGAGGCAGAAAGGAGAAGACACACAGTGACACAGGGAAAGCCACATGAATTGAAGCTAGAAGTGGCGATTGGAGTGGCGTGTCTATAAACCCAGGAATGCCAAAGACTGTCAGAGCCCTCAGAAGCTAAGAGCCATCAGGGGCATGGACCGGATTCTCCCCTCAGAGCCTCCGGGAGGAACCACCTCTGCCAAAACCTTCATTTCAGACTTCTGGCCTCCAGAACTGTGAGGGAATACATTTCTGTTGTTTTGATCCACCAAGGTGGTAGTAATTTGTTTTGGCAGTCTCGGGAAGCTAGTATACTTATTGATAATTATCCACATAAGAATCAATGTCAAGGAGACGGACTTGGTGGTCTTAGGTGCAACAAGAACTCAGACTCTAGAGAGATGTCAGTTCTCATAGATCAGAGGTACCCTGCGAGGCACCAGAGCAAGGCCACTTTACAGCTGGATTAACCTAAACTACATTCATTGCAGAACCCAGGAAGATGTCCATGCCTCCGCCCAGAGAAGGCATAACCTCTATACCCTAAAGAGGGTATATAACCTTCTTTCCCGTCCCTTGGCTGGTGTATTTGTTCGAGTCAGCTACTATTAAAAAAGCAAAGAAAAATGGCTAAACTGTGGCTTAAACAAGATATAAGTTTATTTCTGTTTTTGTGTATGTGCATGTGTTTTTAGAGACAGGGTCTTGCTGTGTTGCCCAGGCTAAAGTGCACTGCTGCAATCATAGCTCTCTGCAGTCTCAACCTCCTGGGCTCAAGCCATCCTTCCACCTCAGCCTCCTAAGTAACTGGGACTACAGGCACATGCCACCAGTAACCGGATAATTTCTTTAAAATTTTTTGTAGAGATGGGGTCTTTCTGTGCTGCCCAGGTTGATTTCAAACTCCTGGCCTCAAGCAATCCTCCGACCTCAGCCTCCCAAAGCCCTGGGATTACAGGTGTGAGTCACTGTGCCCAGTGGTTTGCTTTGTGGAATTACCCACATCTTTGTATAATCTTCCGGTGAATGTGGGTGGGGCCCATAACTTGCTTCTAACCAGTAGAATATGGCAAAGGTGATGGGATGCTATTTTTGGACTATGATACATGGCAGAGAGGAAGGGATTTTGAAGATGTAATTAAGGTCCCTAATCAGTTGACTTTAAGCAAATAAAGAGGGAGATTGCGCTGAGTGGGCCTGACTTAATAAGGTGAGTTTTTTATTTAAAAGAGGGTCTAGGGCTCAGAAACAGGAGTCAGAGATACCCTTCTGCTGGCCTAGAGGAAGTGAGCCACTGTGAATTCTACAACTATAAGAAAATGAATTCTGGCCAGGCACGGTGGCCCACGCCTATAATATAAGGCCTTGAAATGGGTATGAGATCTATGAGCTATGCCAGAAGTTTATTTCTCTTTCATTGAAGGGTCTTAAACATAAGCAGTCCAGAGCAGAAATGGTGGCCCCACATTGCCAGAGACCCAGCCTCCTTCCATCTGGTTCTTCCGACATCCATGGCATGATTGCTGTCTTGTGACCATAGGCGGCTGCTTCAGTTCTCACCGTCATACCCGCATTCCAGCCAGTGCTGCACGCTTCTGTTGGTAACACTTAGTCACCTGTGGCCACGCCCATCTGCAAGTGAGGCTGCCTTGTTTTAGTCAGGAAGCCGTGTTTCCAGCTAAAACTTAAGTTTTCTACTACTCCAGGAAGATGGGAAGAACGGAGAGTGGACAGCAATTTCTACTCCAGGGAACAGCAAACACGAGGTCTGACTTAATAAACAACCCCTTCAGTCTGGGCCCAGGGAGATGGGAGGAAAGGTCCAGCAATGGAAATCCAGGAATGGGGAGCACCTTGCCACCCTCCTGGCTGGTGATAGGAGGAAACAGAGCTGTAGAAGTGTGGGTTTGGGCAGGACACAGTGACTCAAGACTATAATCTCAGCACTTTGGGAGGCCAAAGTGGGAGGATCACCTGAGGTCAGGAGTTCGAGACCAACCTGGCCAACGTGGTGAAACCCCATCTCTACAAAACATACAAAAATTAGCTGGGCATGGTGACATGAGCCTATAGTACCAGCTACCCAGGAGGCTGAGGCAGGAGAATCACTTGAACTCAGGAGGCA